>NC_134173.1:59474913-59805988 GCF_964188355.1 Buteo buteo | reverse complement strand
TTCAAACAGAAAAAAAAAAAAAAGGAAACAGATATCAGGATGATATAACAGACTGTGAGGGAATTAAACTGCCCTAGATGAGTGGGAATCTAAAAAGATAATTTTTTCCCCTGTATTTTTACTAATCCCTAGTATTTTGTTATCCTCCCTAGAAGTTTGCCATTTTCTCCTTTTGAGCAACAAATGGGTTTTTCTGGCAAAAGAAAATATCATTTTTCCTTTTTAAGCAGGGAGGTTTTGCTAGTTTAAGAGATACATCCTCCAAACAGAAAATGAATAAAATCATAGCCTTACAGATGAAAGTGATTTTATTTGCAACACAGTTACACAAAGGCTATTATATCATAAATTTTGTATTAAAAAATCAATAAACTAAGGAATTATGAAAAGTTTAAAGCCATTGTAAATATCAGTGGGCATCTTGATGGAAATAGAAAGGTTTGCATTGATCTAACATTCAGAAACATTTATAGGTTCAATCCATGACTTAAAAAAGTAAAAATCTGATTCTGAGCAACAGTGAGCAAACAAAAATGACAGAAAAAAAAATATGTTTGCTGAGGTCAACTTTCAAATAAGTAAGAAAAAGTTATCCATTGTTTTATTCAGAATAAATCCATGGATACCTCCGAACATAAATTTAAAATGTTCTTTTAAAAAAAAAATTACAAGAATTATAGTTGATTAAATTAAGAAATCCAATACTATAAACAACAATGACTCATGTGGGAGGGTGGTATTGCCATTTCTTAGCAGGCTATTAAGACTTTTTCATTTAAGGTAATTATGTCTAATACAGAATTGGATTTCAGCAGTTATTTTACATTACATACAGAGACAATAGCAGTGAATATGTTCCTTTTTTTTCTTTTTTTGCTTTTCATATTTTTCTTTGTAGATAGTGATTTATTTTAGATTTAGATTAGTTTAGATATAGTATACTTATTTTAAAATTACTTAGATAATTTTATAGTGGAAAATAATGACAAAAGATGCAAATATGAGTATGATTTAGAGCAGAACTCTTTTTATACTTTTTACATTTTGTAAATAACTTCAGTTTAGTGAACACCCAGAGTCCATTAATGGTGATACCTTTCTCAAGATATCCTTAAGACCAAGAACAAAGTGGCATAATACATTTGAATACATCTCATTTTTAAACAAAGAAATTCCTCAAATCTATTTTTATTTTTTCTTTCTTTTTTTTATCACCTATTTTAATTAGATAATGCAGTGCTTTACCTGTAAAGACCATGTTTTAAAACTGCAGACTATTAATCTGCTCTGAGACCAAATCTATTCGAGGGAAACTGCATTTTACCTCACGATAAGGCTCCTTTCCCCCCTTCTACAAAGAAAGCTTTGCAGGAAGGAATTAAGGTCCTGACAGTGAAAGATTTCATAAAATCCACTTGAGAATATAAATGTAGCATGTAAGCTTTCTCACTTACTTAAAGGTGGACAGCTTAACATGGAGGGGAGGGGGGAGACAGAAAGGAAAGCCACGGAAAGCCATTTCTGTGGGGATTGCATCCCAGAACTAAAATTTGGCATGATCAATACATTCTATCAAAATTATCTGGTGGAGTATACTATGGGGACCTGAGTGAAAATTAACTGATAACACTAAGCAAAGACATTTTTATGCTTATCTGGTGGGCAGAAGGGTTGATGTCTGGAGCAGGACACCAAAAATCGAGGTGTAAAAGTACAAGCCTTGTGTACTTTCCTGGGAAATTCTCTGGGCATTGTGGAAAATATTGTTTTATAAAATAATATTCAACTTGCTTCCTTTCATTAAACATAGTTGATACTGCTGATCTAGATAAAATTGGTCAGTTCTTCTTAAGGTGTAATGGCAAATAGCTTAATAGGAGTGCAGGTTACAGCTATTCATCTACTCACTAACAAACACGCTTATATGTGTCACAGGCTGAAACCTACTCAGATGTATCACTGAGAGAAAATGAGTCCTTAGCTACATCCACCCATCTCTAACACATTGCATGATGCTGTTATCTGCTGGGAAAACAAACAGTGCTCAGATAATAGCTGCCAGGGAGGCATACCTGAAAGCTGTGGGCTATGTCTACCCTCTGTTAATTTCTTAAGGTATGCATGCGGCCAAAAAAAAAAGCACAGATGAACTGTTCACTTTTCTTCTTGGGGATGGGAGACCAGAAGGTGACAGTAATACAGGAAATGACGATTAATTGGCTTTAGATATAGACAAAGTAAAAGAGGTTGACCTGGGACTACATGACCAATGAAGCCATTAACGCTGCTGCCAACCCTGAGAGTTAGAAAGCAATAAATAATGAAAATGTTAACAACTTAGTAGGAACACATCCACACATGCCCAGCACCGTGAGGAAGGTTGAGTCCCAGGTGGCACTGCTAGGCCACCAGCCAGGACTGGGACACACCGATGGGTCAAAGGGAGTGTCCTGTACCCTGGTGTTGTTCACAGCCAGACCAGAGGGGCAGGGGCCTGAGTTGGTGGTCAGGTGTATTTTCAGGGCAAATTCTGTTCAACACCATTCTGGTTTAATATTTGCAAGATCCTCACTATTAAGGTAATTATTAATATTAAAAGTGATTATTGCTATTAAACAGTAAGGTTTGTGAGAAAATACTGTTCTTTTCATCTTTTCATCATTCTTGAGCTGAGAAGATGAATGTATTAAAAGTAGCTTTTTTCTTTTTTTTTTTTTTTAATAAAGAAACAATTTAAATCAAATGCAGAACAGAAAGGAGGGCAAGGTAGAGAGCCTAACTTGACTGCTTTCAGAATAAGTTCTTGGTAAAACAGGGACTGATGTTTTTGTGCTTGGTAAAGTGTTAAGACTGCTGGATGGGAGTCATTAAAAGAAGTCTGATGTATCTATGTGGAATTTGTAAGGATGGATCTTTCCCGAATTTTATGCACCTGATGTTTCTGTATGCCCTGTTCCTGTGCTTACAGGAATAACCAGAATGATAGCACGGTGCATGTATGCCCCCGTACGTGTGCTGAGCTGCTGTTAGGGTTTAGTATTTGTACCTCATGAATATATACTTTTCTTCATGCACTTTGGACTTTCTTCATTCAGGGATATTTAATGATTTTAAACCTTGATACCTGACAAAGCTCTATTGGTCTTCCTTCGTGTGTATGTGTTCTGATAACTTCTTTGTATTTGATACACACTCTTATTGCTATATTGTCAGCTTGAATGAACCATTTAGTGAATAAATCCCTCAATTTAATATTTTCAAAGACTACTAAAATAAAGTAATAACTGAAAAGAAAAAATCTCCCTCTTCTCATAAAAAATGGAAATATTTTCATGTGTTTATGTTTTTAAATTAAAGCAAAATATTCAGACAGGCTTCAAAGAGAAGCTATAACTGTTCAGTCAAAGCTACTTTATATCCTAAAAGCTGATATGTGGACTATTTAATATTTTTGTTTTCTTGAATCTGACAGCAAAAATCACACTGAATTCATGGGAGCATGATGAGGTCCCCATGTAAAGTCTGCAATGCAAATACTTCATTGGAGGAACAACTTTGTTAGCTGCCAAATGTACCAAAGCAAAATTGCCCAGAATGATCACCTCCTTATAGGTCTGTTTTTTTGAGAGAGGTTACAGTAGTTGGTTTGTTTTAAACTCACTCTTCACATTCTTCTTTATTGAAATATTTTTTAACATATATTTATCTGATGATTCTGACAGCAATACCTTTCCTATGTAAGTTTTCAATTAATCTTATATACATAGAGAATGTATACCAGTATATGAAATGCCATTAATCATTTCCAGCCTGTAATAATAATGATTAACTTATATTTTTTTGAGACAGCACTGAATAGATTTTTTCTTTTAATACGTTCTTAGCAAGTAATCCAGTAGTTGCTGGAAAGAAGGGGGGGAAATTTTTATTCTAAATAAACACAATAGTCCATACAGGGTTAATTTTACTGTGTGAATTGAGGGTATATGCATGAAAAGCCATGTGTCAGGAATATTTTGCATTTTCTTTTTACCTATTAAAAAATATTTTAAAAGCAGTGTTATAGCTTAAGTTGTCATAAATTTGGCATAAGAAGCTTCTTGTCTACACAAATGCACATAGAAATGAACACATACACAGATAGCTATCATCTCAGCTGTGAGCAAGCTGATATGTCTAACAAAGTGCTTGTGGAGCTGTGCAGAGATGTGATCTAGGCCCAAACTGCTGTATTGCCTGCAGTGTAAACATTTCCTTCTCCTTACAGAGCAAAGTTCTTTGGAGACATCCTTGAGCCTTCCATTAAACATCCCTTACAAATGAATCAAGAACAACTACATTGTGCATTCTTTGTTGAGCAGGAGTTATTAAGTCTGAAGAGCTTTTGAATGCATCCACGTGAGTATTAATGATACATTCTTGATCCCTCATTGCTTTGGGAATACAGCTATGCTTTTGTGATAGTACTGCTCTACACAATTTTCAATACCTATTTGTGCCATCAAAACATAACGTAAACACAACTTGCAATTAGAGTGTGTTCTGTATTACATGGTTATGTTATCTATTATAGGTTATAAAAGGTAAGGCAATAAAAATACTGTATTCTCAAAATGGAACAAAATCGTTTGGATATAAATTTGAGTAAATTTAATTGTGTTCTGTTTCAGGAAAAAAAAAATAAAAGAGGGCAGAAAACTTTTTAAGATATGTTACTGCACTTAAAATCCTATGATTAGCTGCTTCTGAGTAGACCAAGCATATGTAGAACAGTCTTCGAAGCTACAGACCTAGACTAGAATAAATTACTTCTACACAAGACACATGCAGAAAACTACACAAGTGAATACAGTTAAAACACTTCTGTACTGAAAACATAAACTTTCCTTGTAATACTGGGGCAATCATTTTCTTAAAAAGAGAGATCTGTGGACAACTTCAACAACTGATGCTCTTTTGGTTTTGAAAAGAAGTTCTTTTTAAAGGAAAAATCATCTGTAGAGAATAATCTTTGATGGCACTTTCTTGTATAAAAAGACCTAATTTTTCACAAGCACTTAATAAATTATTTGGCTTTGTCCAAGTTTATCATTATCTTTTTGGTTTTTATCAGAGGTGGAGGTGTGAAGGAATTTTATGTTAAGTATTTCTCATGTATTTGATACTTAAATCACATGGCTGGAACTTTACTCAAGCACCTCTCTTATGAGATTTCTTTTGTCACTTTGTAGAATGGCTTGTTAAGTATCTCTTTTTGATAGCTGTGTCATAGGCTATCTAACATTTAGTTCCACATCCTGCACCATTTTCCATGGAGCTTGTGTATTTATAGCTCCTATACTGTACCCTGATAAAGACAGATGGCAATGAAACCAACTGGAAATTTCTGTCTTCCTTTGTTCACTGGCCTTTTGTTCAATGACTCATAACATCAGATGTGCAAGAACACTACAAAATGTTGAATCAGTCACAACAGCACCAAATGGTTCTAAGTGCAAAAAAGATAATTCATATCTGCCCAATAAATAAATGAAATGTATCAATTATCTATAACAGTTGAAAACATGTTATACACAATCTTATCATTGCATTGAAAGGTGAAAATATAATTTTGAATTCTCATTCTCATATTGTAAATTCTGAAATATATTGAAAAAATTTCTGACATGCAAATTTTTATTATCCCAGCTCCATATAATCTGCCCTGAAGAAGCTTGAAGGCCAAAATTTTATCTGAAAGTAGCCTTTAAGTATAAGAGCATTTTAAAATGGCTGATTGAAGCTGGAATACTTTCTGAATACAGTGCCAGCTTTTTAGTAATGAACTGAAGAAGAATTACTGACACAAAGAGAATGGCATATGATGATGTTTCCATCTTCCCAAATTTCACTCCCCAGATTCCAAGATACCTAATAAACTTTATTTAAGATTCTATGCTAACAAAAAGTTTATGTTAACATAACATTTCAATTAAATTCTATGTTAATTAACTTAAAAGGCTAATGAAATAATTGAGAAAACCTGTGGTATATATAAGGTGATGAAGAAGCTACTCTTTTTTGCTTGGGTTATTTTGTCATTGTCTAGAAGAGAGAGCTAACATCAATATTACTTTACTGCAATGGAAAAGACAAACTATGAAGGTCACTTGCATGCCACATTTCAGAAACTGTTTTCATCCCACTGCATGGAAAGTGTTGCTGGCACAGTAGCTGTGTAATCATTTTAATCTTCTGGCCTCTGACAAAATGTTAGCGCTAGGAGGTGCTGAAATTTTTTAGGTTTGAGTACCTTAGCTGTTGCAGGAATTTTTGTTTCTTTTGTTTTTTTTAAAGGAAGAACATTCAAGGACTACTGAGAACAGCAGGGTTTGGGGTGGGTTGTATTTATTTTATTCACAGCCTTGTTTGCTTTGGCACTTCTGCACAGCACAATTTTGTCTTGAGCAGATGATCACGTGGAACAACACTGCTAGGAACTTTTTACTTCAGCCACTACAAGCAGTGGACAGAGACGACACAATTCTGTAAGTCAAGAACTAGATGAAAGACCTGAAAGATTTTTTCAAAGCTCTGTTTTGATCATGCTATACAACTTCTAAGAGGAGATGTATAACAGGCTGAAATGCTGTATTGGCTTGAAGTAGCTAGTACTGAGAGATTTGTGAAACAGACTATTGCAAAGGTGTACTAGAAAGTAAAGATGGGAGTTGAGGACAACATAACTTCTTATGAAAAGACATCATTTTATGCTAGAACTGGTATTTTTCAGAGCTGTTCAATGGGACAACATAAATCCACTAAAAATCCACTAAGAGTTATGCTGGATATGTCTCAGATACATACACAAGAATCAGAAAGTGAGGAAAACGTGTGAGGACAATGTGTCAAAAAAGAAGGTGTGATTGATCAAGCCATGAATCAGGATGTGGACATGAAATTGAATCAAAAGACCTAGATAGGAAGGAATCATTATATCTACACTCTACTAAGACACCTGAGTAGAATAAAGAAGACAAAAATGAGAGACTTCAAACAAATACCAAAATAATTATTTTTAATGGCTATTTTTTGAGTTTTTTGAGACTGAGAATTTTCTTTTTAATCAATAATAAGACTTTAGCTTTTCTCTTTTAAACTGGGGGAATAGGGTAACTTCCACTTCTATGACTTAGGTTGATGTAACCATTCACCAGAATCTGATTTGTATTGCACAAAAGGAGCAAAGAGGACAGACTATATTAATAAAATGTATTTTTTTAAAAAAAGTTTTTCATTAAGTAGAATATTTTCCTTGACTGGAATAATTTTATGTAGTCTCTTTTCTATTTTATTTCTGAACAGTTTTAATAAAAGCAAAGGAATATATTAATAATGTGAGTATATATTGGAGAAAATTTTAAAAAGAGAGACAATAACTCTGCAGCCTGGTGACCAGAGCATTGAAATGATATCCACTATAATATTGTTTTATATCAAATGGAGAAACTCAAACAGCAGAAACTGAGAATACTTCAGAGCCCCGTAGTTCAGAGGCTGCAGTTGAGATCTTGACTTTTATCATTGTTCTGATGTCATTGTTCATACGGGAAAAGGTTTGTATGTGACTCTCCCGTGTATGTGATAGAATAGGCTATAAAACAAGTTATGAAGGAGGTACTCCCTCTATTGCTTTGTAATCAGTTACAAAATCCCCTCATGAAACCACCAAAAAACCCTACAAGAGTTTACATATTTATAATTTTTCTAAATAATATGGTTTTCTTTTTTGAGCTGAAATGTCAATTTCTGTTGTTGGTGATCAAAATGGTATTTTCCTGTAAATCAACAATTCACCGTAAAATCAGAGTTGGTTAGTTTCAATACCTCATATTTTTGAAGACTCCTTTGTCTTGTCACTAGGTTGTGTCACAGCAGTCTCTGTGGTGCTTGCACCTGAAAACGCTGCCTCGATTCACATCTTTTTCAGCATAGGAAAGAGAAGAATTCAATTTTATTTTGTGTTCTCTTGGTCTCTTGCCTCCAATTCAATCATCTAGCACAAATTCAAATGAATCTTTTATTAGATGGCTATAAAATAGTGCTTAAAACAATGAACATATAAAAAACTGATATTTTCCAAATACTGTCTGTTAAATATTTTTACATGAATGTGAAATACATACATGTTAAGACATAATGAATTCTTCTTTCCCCCCAATGAACATTAAAACAGCAGAGAGAAAAAATTAGTGCAGCTATTAGCTATTAAATAAATGAAATATGATTTTATTCTAAGAATGACTAATATAGCAGTCAGGATCAAATTTAAAGGAAAGGTAAAATGACATGCTGATAATACAGAATTACTGTAAACCACACTCTTTCTCCACGGCAACACGTTTGCTTTTTAAAAGTCCCTAAAAGTGAAATGTGTATGCAGAAAGAAAAATTTTTTCAAATTTCAGGTACACAGCTGTTCTAGGCAAAAAAGCAACACTGCCCATTTGTAATTTCCTGTAGGCAAGAGTACAAGGATCAAATATTATAAACAGTAATTTGAAATAACTTTTAAAATTAATTTTATTATCATTGTTTGAGAAAATCTGAAGTGTCCTTACCCGAAAATAAAATCTCCAAATATTGGGAGTTTTTAAATAACAGAAGGCTACAGACTGTTAAGATGTATTTGAAAGTTACCATGATATGCCTGATTTCAGATTTAAAATGATTCACTAGAGAATACTCTGAAATACAAACTACCGCATCATCTGCTTGATCATTCATTCATAAGATCATTTATGTTGGAAAGGAATTCAAATCTCTAGTCCAAAATCCTGCTCAAAGCAGAGTCAAGTCTGAGGTCAGACCAGGTTACCCAAAGCTTCATCCGGTTGGGACTTGAAAACCAACTTGGTACACTTAGTACCTAAGGCTACTTAGTGTGCAGCATGCCTTAAATTCAGGGTGGTACTCCTTGTGTTTAATAATAGACATCTTTAAGCTAAGCATACAGCCAAATCTAGCTAGGCCAGCTCTCAACAACAAATGAAGACACACAGACAACTTCAAGGAATAATTCCTCCAAATGTACCTTAAATATTTATCTAAAAATAAGATGGATTATCTTTTAGAGATACTTCATTATCTTCTATAAAACTAGAGAACCTCATACTATTTTAAAAGGGAGACTAGAAGATAAGCTTAAACTGAGAAACGAATTTTTAGCTGGCTCTGGTTAGGTGAGGTGAATCTTATACTTTATTAATTATGAATTATTGCTCTTGAAGGTAGTGACCATGGCCTGTAAAGACCTTCTGAAAACATTGGTATTTTAACCTCTTTCTTTTTACTATGATACATGCTGTGGGCATGAATCATCAAATCATTCAGCTTGGAAGCAGCCTAAGGAGGTCTCTAGCTCAACCTCCTGCTGAAAGTAGGTTCAACATCAGATTCAGACCAGGATGCTTAAGGCTTTAGCCAGTCGGGTCCTGAAACCGCTAAGCACAGAGGCTGTACAATTCCTCCTGTTCACTCCCCATGCTGCTATTAGTGTAGAGGCATTTCAGAGAGGCACCCAAGTGTGCTGATTCGCCAGTATAAGTTTGAGAGCTTCCCCCATAAAGCTGTTCTGCAGGCACTTCTTTCTTTATATGTTTAAGCTTGAAGTAATTCCACTTCAGTTCTGTTTTGTTGATCACTGTGTCCCTTCTGTTCCCATCACCCTGAGCTTTTGTCTTGCCTACCTATCTAAAACTTCCACACTCATTTTTTGAGCAAGCTCTCCTCACCAGTTTTTCCAGCTTGTTGGGAAAGACAATATTGCCCCACTTAGGTGGATCCCATCTCTTCCAAGCAGCTGTTGAGCCTTTAAGAAAGTCCCATGGTTGTGGAACCTGAACCCCTACTGTAAACACCAGCTATGCAAACAATTGTTGACCTGTAAGATCTGCTGTGTCCTTCTAGTGCCCTTCCTCCTCACTGGCAGGATCAAGTCAAACACTATCTGGGGTCCCATGCTGTTGAATGCTGCTCCCACAGCCCTGTAGACACACTTGATGATCCAGGTCACCCCTGTCTGTATCATTCGTGCCCCTGTGGGAAAGCAGTAGGGACTGATAGGCTGGATTAGGCCTCTGTTGCCTCTCCACAAAGTCCTGAAAGCAAGTCCCCAGCAAGTAGCAAACCTCTCTAGATGACAAGTCTGGTCAGCAGATGAGGACCTCTGTCCCCTGCATAGTGACGCTCCTACGACTGTCACTCACCACGTCCTCTTTGTGGTCCTGAGTGGCTCAGATTCAGCCACCAGAGATGGAAGGGTGGTGAATCTGTTCTGTAACTGCAAGTCATCAAGTGGGGCAGGGTGAAACAAGGATGGAACAATCCTGCCAAACTTCAGCTCTTAATCAAACACATACGTGGTTGTTTTGCAGAGAATAATTGAGGACCTTTTGTAACTGAGAGGAAGGAAAGAGAATGAAAGAGACATTAACAGTTACTCTGACTTGGATTTGGAGCATGTTTTCTAGGACAGATGTTGCAATTAAAACTAAAGTATACAGACAGATCTGTCAGTGCATCAAATAATGGAGGAAAATGCTACCAGCAATTACCTGCCAGCTAGCTGAAAACAATAGTCTGCCAGATAGATAGAACTGTATTTCATGTTAATGATCCACTTGCAGATCATGCCACCGCTTGATTTATAGTAAATTGAGAAAAAATTGCTACAAAACATGTTACCTTGTTGGTTACAGCCAGAATGAAGCAGAGATGTGCTGTCCTCTGTGATACTGTAGAAGCTATATTCCCTTGGTTGTTACACAACAAAATCATGTCTTTCATACAGCTCTTACAGACAGAGGTCATGGAAAATTCTAAAATTCACATGAAAAATCAGAAGCTTCATCTATGTAAATACTAGAAGATGATTATATAGCTTCATTCCTCCATGAGTGTTGTACCATCCTCCCTCTTTACTTTTAATCAAATGACATGCTGAACTGTACTGTTAGGTTACTGATACTGTGCTAGTACAACTGCACCAGGTTTATTGCCGTAGCTATCCTTATTTTAGCAGGATATTGATATAGACAAGAAATTCTTACTCTCAAGCAAGAACAGCTTTTTTAAATTCTCTGAGAAGGCTGAGTAAATTAAATACTGAACTGGTTTTGCATACTTTCCAATTTTTAGATAATGGTAAGAGGACATAAGCCTGATAACAACTGATCTTACAACTAAAGGCAGTGAAGACTCCAACTGCCAGGGGTAGGTGTTGTCCCAAATGCACATAGCGTTTGACTGAATAACTCTCCCTTCTGTGTAGGCAAGGTTATGTATTTGGGTGAAGAAAAAAAGCACTCTGTTCTAGCAACATCATCCCAACTCACGGACTTGTAGTTTAGCCTCATCAAGGCTTTCCCAGCAACTGGTCACAGGTTTAGAGAGGCTTGTACTGTTGTGTCCTTGGGCTTGCACTGCAGGGCCTGACATCCACAACATGGTCATGGAGACAGAGAGGCTTCAAGGGCAACTGGGGAAAGGCAAAAAGTCCTGTCTTCCTTGCCTACATTAGCTTACATGTAGCTTATGCTCCAATTTGTGGCACGTGCACCAAATGTATTCCCAATACGGTGCAATATGGCTGAGGAGTCAAAACAGGAGAGTTAAAAACAGGAGTACTTAATTGCTTTTAGAGTCATAAGCAATTTTTACATGGATTATGGACCGTTTTGGAAACCAAGTCTGAACAATAAGTATGGGGTTTTTTTCATCAGCTAGCAGAGAATTATTGGTCTGATTCAGTATGACACCCTTCTGCTGCCAGACCTCATGATCCAGTCCCTTTGGAAAGCCAGCGTTCTCATTACTCTACTCAGTTGACAAACGTGCATGGTAACTTATGGTATTTATTAAATGCAGTTTACACAGAAAGATTTATTGGAAAGTGAGGGATATATGTTGAGGTTGTTATCCACAAATATGAGTACTACTCTACACCACACTGATGCGAACCCACCCCAAGTACTCTGTGCAGTTTTGGGTGCCTCAATATAAGAAGGCCATCAAACTATTAGAGTGCGTCCAGAGGAGGGTGACCAAGATGGTGAAAGGGCTCGAGGGCAAGACTTAAGAGGAGCAGCTGAGGTCACTTGGTCTGTACAGCTTGGAGAAGAGAAGGCTGAGGGGTGACCTCATTTACGATTCTACAGCTTCCTCAAGGGGGGCAGACAAGAGGGAGGTGCTGATCTCCTCTCTCTGGTGACCAGCGATAGGACACAAGGAAATGGAGTGAATTTGCATCCGGGGAAGTTCAGATTGGATGTTAGGGTAAGGTTCTCCACTGAGAGGGTCGTTGGTCACTGAAACAGGCTGCCCAGGGAAATGGTCATGACATCAAGCCTGTCAGAGTTCAAGGAATCTCTGGATGACACTTTTAGTCATATAGTTTATTTTTATGTAGTCCTGAAAGGAGCAGGCAGTTGGATTTGATGGTCCTCATGGGTTCCTTCCAGCTTGAAATATTCTATGATTCTATGATTCTATGAATATCAGATAGGAATAATAGAGCTTTCTAGGATTCAGGATACAGAACAACATCTTGGGTTTTGTTTTCCTATGATCTAATACTGTTCTAATATGAGCACCACATTAACAACATGCCATCATTCCTCATGGCAAGAAGGAAAAGACGTACAGGTGCTTACACCCCAACAGGGAATGAACATTCATCCCAAATGAAACAATATATCATAGTTATTTTTCAACTTTCTAAGACACCATACCAACTCTTTTAAACAGATTGCTCGTGGAAATCAGAAAAGAAGGGAATTGTAGGGGCAAAAAAGGGGGATGTAATGCTCGCCCTGGGAATTGACTTTCTGTCCATGGTGTACATGTGCAATATTGTCCACATTTAGAAAGTTAGACACTTCCTTAAGAAGTCAAACTGTTACACAGTTTCTTGGTGGCACAGTGCTGTGTGTGCAGTGACTCTGCCCATGGGGCCCTGGAATGGACAGCCCGACTCTGAGCACGCAATGCAACCTCTGTACACAAGCTACTGCAAACACACTCTGCCAAATGGTTAGCATATCTGAAACATCATTTGACTTCCCGTTAAGAACAGGCTTATCAGATAGCTGGTGAAGCCAGTAAAACTCATAAACTCAAAAATCTGCCTGAAAAAGATTCCCAGGCTGAAAATAAGACAAGTTTAGCGAAAAGGCAGATAATGTGATTGCCCTCAATCTGAAGAAATAGAGAGGAGACTTCAGAACATGAAAAGGGGGGGGGGGGGGCCAATCTGTGAAAAGAGGAGGATGTCATTGTCCCAACCACGATGGAAAAAACCACTTGATTTGCCTTATATTTTGGCAGGTTTGTTTCATCGTAGTAGTGGCAGTCTTAAAAGCAACTTTAAGTTCTGCCAAACAAGGCAATGGAAACCACACATTATTACATAGCTGGTGAATTCAGCTTTACCACTTGCTTAGATGATGTCAATCCTAACATTAATGAATAAATACTGAGGTTATTTTTTTATTAAATAGAGTATTGCAAATCTGTTTCTTTTGCCCTCTACCTTTTCCATCTGGTGTTAGTGTGAAGAATCTCATACTTTTTTATGCAACATGAGTGTGACTACTGAGTTTGGTAAGATGCTTCCAATTCTTAAAGGGGTAAGAACGAGTGAAATTATACATTGGCATGTGTTTACTGGTACATTTTTCTTAGATGGGATTGTTTAATATAAATACTGTAGCCTTTTATAAGTGAACATTTCAAAATCACTATAATTGTGACCTTGACAGTGCAGGCTTGTGTGTCAGTTATCAGTAAAGTAATGTAGACCTGTAACTTAGCAGTAACTAGTAGATTCTATTGATTTCCATATTTGATATATGATTTCAAATTTCAATATAATATTACTTTGCAATAACTAGAAAGTTGGGGGGGTTATTTCATATACTTGAGAGCTTTGCACTTTTTTATTCAGAGGTAAAATAACATTCCTACTTTTCTATTTCATTACTGTGTTTTAAGCTGAACTCTTATTTCTTCTATTTATGTATCTGTTTTTGCCCCAAGTACGTTGCTAATACCATTGCATGCTATTGAAACATGATTTTTAGGAATATAGTATGTTCATAACTGTTTAGCCTAGTGGTTAGGATCTCAATTTACCAGCGGGAAGAGATCAGGCTAAATTATACTCTTTCCTGAATTTTGGACCTCAAAAAGTATATGAAAGATTTTATGTGACATCTTTTCCTCACAGGGAGATAAACAGAATGATCTAGTTAGACCTTTGCATTCTGGTTTTCTGTATTTATTTTCCAACATGGAAAAAGACTTTCTCATTTACTAATGCCTTAAGACATATTTATTCAACTATAGCTCTAATTGTATATGGTTTAAATTTATGTCTAAAAATAGAGGGGAACAAAAGTCTTCCCCTCTTTAAAGATACATAAAAAATTTACACAAAGTTTCCTATCTAAGGTTAATGCCAACTGCATGTATATTTCCTGAGTAAAACTCTTGCCTTCCCCTTAATTCGTTTCTAAGGGTTTTGATGTAGAGCTTATAGCTACATTCGTTTCCTTGGGAGATGCTGGCCAGCAGAACTTTACCATCTGAAGCACTAAAAGATGCTATTAAAATACCCTCCCGATTGTTTTTAAAAACTGATTAATCCTCTTCCGCTGGCAACAATAATAATCTTTTGCTACCAAGACTAACCCCACAGCTAGCTGTCACTTGAACATTATCGTGGTTCTTCGTTGTATTGCATCTCCAGTAGGACTGCGCAGTTACTTCTTCATTATAGTGGGGACTGGTAATGTTTCTATATTTGATAAAATAGGCATCTGGCTGCAGAAGTGTTTTATTCATAAATGGTCTATACCATGGATAGCAAAACAAGAGAAAATACAAGATATCTGCGAAAGAGCCACGACTCAGATTGTGTAACTGAGCAGCAGTACACAAGGTGCTGCAGCTGCGGAGTTCGTTATAATTTCTCTTTTCTTTCAGATATATCCTACAATTCACCACTAGTGTCTGAATTAATGCAGAGACATATGAAATGACATAAGTGGTTTAGAGAATCAGCTTTTGTGGAATACCAGAGAGAACTGTGTTTCTAAACTTCCTAGGTGCTATAGATCAAAACAGAACAAACCGAACTAAAGAAAATCAAACCAAATCAGACCAAACCTTACCATGTTTTACGTAAGTCAACTCATCCTCATTCCAAAACTGAATTCTATAAGACACCAGAAAAAACGGTAAGCTTCATTAATATTATTTACAGGACTGAAGAAGTTGTATTACCTGATCCAGTCCCCAGTGGCAGTACTGTCAGTTGCTTTCACTATTGCCTTTCATTCATTTCTGTATCTCTCATGCATGGTGTATTTCTGTATGTCCATCCTTCATTATCTACTTGCTTTGTCAGCTAGTGCTATGTCAGACTATTCAGACAAATCAAGAACATTTCCTCTGATGACACAGCACTACAAATTCTCTGTTTCTTAAAATTATGCTCTTTGGAAGTCTGCATTCACTATTTTTGCTTTGTTTTCTTTAACTTGATTAAACAAAACAGGGTTATATCATTTAATTCAAAGTAGTTATTTAGAACTGTTATAATACCATTGAGACAAATGTTCAGCTGTACCTGCCAAAAAAGTGTAGAGAATTTTGTCCACCAGATTAAAAAAGAACCTTCAATACATATGTCCAATACCCTATGAGTATTAAAAGATCCAATTCTGCTAGCAAGCAGTTTTACGTTAGAAGATGTACTTAAAGGAAACATTACCATGGAATGTGTGATGGCACAACTAAGAGCTATGTCTACTCACTTTGTTAAAGATTGGATTATGTCTGTACTAATGATTTAAGTACATTCACTTCTACATGAACAAAATCTAAAAAAACTGCTTTGGAATCAGCAAAACTTTGGAGAACCCCTGATGTTTCTAATGAAACATTTGAGATTATATAAAAAAATATATTTTGCAAAAAAATTTATGGTCAGCTTCACCCTCAGTGACATCCGTTCCTGTGGAAGGAGTATTCTGCTATACTGGATGTGGGTTTAAGGCCACATTATGGCTCAACATGTGGAACCAGATCTGGTTAGGGAACTCAGATAATCTATGCAACAGCAAAATATCTACAAATATTATCCAAATAACAAATGGCAGTCAGAAAAAAATGTTTCAAATACAATGGTTATATAGTTCTTTGTCTCTTACCTGTGTTATGTGTACATGGATCAGCCTTTCTGAAAGGAAATTGATAGACTTTAACAGACTGAGGCTTGCACTGGGAACTAAAAATTACCACTTGTATTCTCAATGGCTACTAATTGTTGAAATGTTAAAGTATCATACAGTTAGCTGAAATGTAACAATTTTATGAGATTCAATAGGTTATAAATATCATAAATAAATCCTGTTAGTAACAGTTATCACTTGCTTTTTTGCTACGTACTTACATTCAAGAGCAAATGAAAGTATTAAATAACAAATAATTGTAGAATTCTTTGTATTTACATATTCTTTCACCAAATTGTCAGTATTTTAAAACATTTACATCAGCAGTAACACCCCCATTAAGAATATCTTACTTTTTGAAAAAGGATAATAAAAGCACCGTTGGAGACTAACAAACTGTTTGCTGAAAATTTAGGGCACTTACTACTGTTAGATTTTTTTTTACTGTTAGAATAATTTTTTTATATAGTTTTTAATAACAGAATGGAAGTCATGATTCACCATGGGTAGAAAAAGCTGCTGAATGAGGCACTGAATCTAAAAAAAGCATAGAAAATATAGTTATCTGATGGATATCCCATGAGTGGCCAGTGCTTGGCAATTACAGACTTTCTGAGCCAAAGTTTATATTTAGACTAGTGTGTTTAGCAGATAATGAACTGTTTTTCAAACATACTTATATTTTTAGTTTCTAGACCATCCCATGCCAATGAGGTCCTCCATTTCATTTCTATTGTGTTTTGCTGTGGTGCATATATTAAACCCATCAAAATGAAACATGAATTCTCATTTCATGTAAGGTTATTCAAAGACAACAAAAATTTGCCATGCAGTTCAGGAGGAGCAGAATCAGAAAAACAATTCTATAAGATGGATACTTTTTGATCCACTGGAAAACAAACATTATAAGTAATAAAGCAAAACAATTTAGCTATATTTTTCTCCCCCCAAAAAGAATTTTAAAATGATTATACATAGAAGTATTGGTAAAGAGATGACATACCAGATTTTATTCTTGATGAGCTTTCAAATGAAGCAAACTACAGAGAGGAGGAAAAAGTCATGGATTTGGGCCTTTTAAACTCAAAAAAATAATTATAATGTAAAGAAATTAAAACGTAAAAACACACTGGAACTGATAAGGAAAACATAGAACTAATAAATTAATGTCATATAGACTTTCAACATCCATTCTACTCCTTTAAAGAAATATAACTGAGAATTTAAAGTTTTATGAATGTTCACATCTAAAGGTGTTTTATGTATCTTGTCATAATAAAGTGTTCCATATAGAGGTATGTATTAACACTCACTTTATACTAAAGGACTGTGATTTTTATCATCATTTAACAAGGGTAAATTAAATCTTTCTTTAAAATTCACAATATAAGCACTGTTATAAACTTAATTCAGGTGAATTCTTTAAGAAGTTGTTTGGTTTTTTTTCTATCTGAAACCTTTTTCATAATAAATATATAAATATACACAACATTGAAACATAATGGGTATAGGTTATCATAGTTCACTGTAACTCAAATTTCACTTTTAGTGGGAATTGCTACTGGGTAGCATAGATACCAGGTAAGGATAAGTACACTTTGTAAAGAAGAGGAAGGAAAGCGTAGTTTGATTCTTGGAAATGTCATATTGTTCATGGTTTTGTCTCAATGAAGTGGTGCTGAGCATTTCAATTAACTCTATCGTGAAGAGAGAAGGCGAATTACAAATTTTATGTGTTTGTAAGGTTCTAATTAGTTCTTTGAATATCAACAATCGAAAAATGCTAATTTACATTTCCACATATTGCTGTAATGCATTTAATTGGAAAGACCCTTAGAGAGAGCAAAATGACATTTTGATAAACATTTAAAGAAAAGGTATGAGTTGGTGTAGGTGCACCTCTAGATCTAATAATGTTTCTCCTCATTTGAATCATTGCAAAGTTATCTTGCACGGTGGCACACAGAGTAAGTTAACCTTTACAAATGCAATGGAGAGCTATAAGGACAGATGGACAGCAGCTGCAGTAGGGATGGAGAAGAATATTAACCTCTCAATGAGGATGTGTACCTTTTAAAATTAGGGTATTGATATCAGCTTGGACCTTCTGTACTCAACCTTCTTTTATAAGTTATTATTTAGCTTTTCTCAGTTTTCTTTAAAATACTGTAAGTAGTACTGTGCAAGAGATCAATATGCTGGTGTCTATATGAGCACAAATAACCACTGGACTTCCTAAGTGCTTTCAGCTTTAGGACCTAAATCCTGAATTCTGAAACAAACAAGGAACCTAGTGGTACATCTGGACATATTAATTGTATGGGCTGTGTCACCCTTTCATAGAGTTTACTCAATTCCTCTATTATCTCATGTTGGTGTTTTTGTTAAAGGCCTTATGTTTGGAGAAATTACTGCATCTGATTTAATTTCCTGATACTTCAGAGATTGGAATAGTCTCAAAACAATGGAAATGGAATACATTTTCAAATGTTCTTTAATGTAATGCCTTTCCTTTGCTCATGAACACCAGGAAGCCAAAGCAACGTCCATTAGTAAGGGGCAGGAGAAATAGAACATAAGCAACCCTACTATTCAGTGCTACCTGTTTGTAACAAACATATTTAGGAAAAACATATTTTTCTTTTGGATAAAGGTTTGATTCAAAGCACATTACAACTATTAAAGGTCTTTGCATACATTATGTTGTAGATCCAGCTATAGAGAAAATATAAATCATATATAGGAAGCTTTGTTACTTGCAAAGTCCAAATACCATCTATATTTCAATTTTGCTGCAGACATTCAATGGAGATAGGAGCAAGCACAAGATTACAGAGTACTTTACAATCTTTATCTTCTAGACTTTTCTTATACTGCTCTGCCTTATTTTTCTCATTTGAATTTGTGTTTATGCATATTCACTGTGTGGCCAGCATCACAATAATCTAAGTATTTATGAAATAATGCAGAACCCTACCAGAGAAGATGTTTGGTACAGTGTAGGATCACTACTCTGTTAAATTGGCCCATTTGAAGTGACTTTTTATTTGGTAGGCAATGTCTTCTGATCAAATTAAGAAAAAGAGAAACCAGAAACAGCACAGTTTCTAGAGTACAATAATCTGATTTGGGAACAGTAATAGTAAAACGAGATGAGTTGCTTAATGCAGTACATTTAAACTTACTACATTGCACAGGACATTTATGCTGATATCTGTACTATGGTTACTTGGTGTGAGAAAGAATTTACTATGGTATTGTTTAATCCCTTCCAACCTACCAAAAGAACAATATCGTCCTAAGACTACATCTCACATATATTTTGTCATCCCTGTAGCAACATGCAGGGATAAATCCTCAGCTTTTTAAAGTCATCGCAGCTCCACTTAAGATAATTAGTGAAACTGATGTGACAGGATTGTTAGATTCATGTTAAAAGCATTTAACTTGCCACAGCAGTAGACATGTAGTTTGCTTGTCATTTCAACTTTGGAGACCCTTGATATAATGCAATTTGATGCCATCACTATTACATCATAAAGGTGTGATGCTATACTGGTTTTGATTTTTTTTATTTTTCCCTTCTGCAGAAATTTGATATCTTGACTGGATTTCGGCACTTAAAACAAGTTTCCAGTATGTTGTATTAATGAACAAGCAATTAATTAAATCAGTAGATATTGCAGAGTATTATCACCAGTGTGAAACTTTTACTTATTTCATCCGATGGATCTGATCCTTTTCTTCAAAAAAAGTAATATATACCGGTATTACCTCCAGTCCTATATCTTTTTTACATATTACAGGAACAGATATGATTCGTAAATCAAGTAAAAAGTGTCATTATAATAAGACATCTATATTGCATGAGCAACACTGTGGGAATTATTAATTTAGTGACATATAGGACTAGACTGTAAACTATTTTTTCATGGACTTAATTTTCACTTTGACAAATAATCTAAAAGTCTTAGCTAGTTGGGATAGGATATACACATTGTCTGGTTTTCCCCTTCAATACTGCCAGCAGTAACCTTGTAGGGCTGTTCAATACATTGTATCACAGACTTTGCTGTGTGGAATATTTCCAGACATTCACTTTTCATGTCAGCATTAACAGAGCTGATATAAATCAGCATAGTGAAAAAGACACCTTTTGCTTGTCCTTCATCAGGAGTAATAAATGGATTATCCATTAGAATCAGTAACAATGCAGAAAGTCATTGTCTCTATTTTACATCTTTTAATCTTCCTGTGAAAAACAAAACTGGTTTAGTCCATTGAACTGTGTCACTAGGTCAGCTCTTTCTTGATTAATGAAACTTCATCAGTTACACTAATGAATAGGAAATTCTTTCCTGTGCCAAATGCATCAAAGAGTTTCAAGTTTACCAGCGTATGACTACTACAGTGCCAAGAACATTCTTTCAGTACAAAAATGTACACAATAGCATGATTGTGCATTGTCTGTCCTTAGAGTATTCATTAATATCTCATCCTGCACAATGTCATAGTAACAACATATTTTTATCATCTCTAACCAAATTAGCTTTTGCCTAGGAATAGAAGTACAAAATTGGCTATTCACGGGAAAGAGCTTTGTCGTCTTATTCTGAGATAGACAACTGCTAGTGACTTGGGACTTTGCTGATACCCTTGGTATGATTTGAAGATATCCAGCTACGGTATGCTCTGACTTTGAAGACAATTTGAAGAAGCAAACACAGGATTGAGTTTTGACTTAATAGCAACTCTTTGTTATATGCAGTTTGATGCATTTCTGGAAAACACATTACTATCAAAGGCAACAAATATTGATAAGTACTTCTATAATTACTTGTGATTTTAGCTTGAGCTAGGTCACAACCTGATTCAGAGTCAACTCTACTTTTGAAGATACTTTATGGGATTTGTCTAAACTCATTTTCCTACTTTTAAAGTTATCTATTGACCAATACAGGAACCTCATTATTACAGAACATTTTACATTAAAAAAATTGAAGTATTTTTTAAAAATTGTCTTTTTCAGAATTATTATTATTGTTATTGTTATTTTGGAAGGAGACAGTCAATTTGAGCAAACTACTTCTAGAAATTACTCAGATTCACACATTTTTTGATCACAAAGTTGCTATTATTTCTAAATAATACCCTTGATTAACGCTAGGAATATCTTTGCAAGAGTGTTTGGTATTGAGAATGACATAAAACTCTACACAGGCTTCCAAAAATAGATTTCTCTGTTTTCACAAATTAATTTATTTTAAATAATTGAGGCAGGTTTCTTAATGTGTTTCCTAATATGATCTCATACATTTCTATCAAAAAGCAGAGAATAAATAGATTTACCTTCAGCAAAAACATATTTTTGAATAAACCCTGCAACATTTACTCCATAATAGCATTGTCAAAACTAGATGACTTTTTCTGGAATTTGAAAGTCCTTCACTGACATGTGAAAGATTTCAAAGCCATTCTAACACAGCTTAATTGTATTGTAAGTGACAAACCTTATGCCATCTCCACTGTTAATTAACAGTCCACCTTGAGTTCATCTACTTTGCTCAGCTGAGATAAAGGAAACCATGTGCCTAACTCACTGAATGCCTAAAGGCATGTTGAGAGAGCTACATGCCCTGCTCTGACACCAGCACCGTGATATGCCTGATCTCTTGGACACTGGAGCCATTCAGCTGCCAGCTGCTGACAAATCACGCAGACTTCACTTGACAACAATAATGATACTGAGTTACCCATCGTCTCTTAAAGCAATTACAACTGCTCTGAACTGATTATTCACTTCCGCCCAGCTTCAAATATTTAATTTCTATCCTAATGTCACTGTCTTCTGGCAGATTTTTGCTAGGCAAAAGGCACACATTAGCTGTGTTGAGTTGAATGTTCATGTTGTTCAGTATATATTGTATGTAGGCTGTATTATACACAGTGTTATTTGTCACAAGGTGTCTCAAAGGGCACTGATAGCTTATGAGACAAAACAAACTAGATCTATTAGTACTGAATCCTTGACAAGACTTTAAGTATAAAGATTTCAGCAACTAAGAATGCTAATATAGTTAAGAAATTAGCATTTAATACTTCAAGAGTGTTTTATGGTAATTGTGGTCTATACCTCAATAAAATACAGCCTAGATCAATTTCTTTCAATAAGAAGGTTCATAATATATTTGAGGGAAGAAAAAAAAAGGATTCAGTTAAGGTGGAGGTGGAAATGCTTTCATTTCCCCCTGCTGCCCTCACAATCTATGAATATAGAACAACAATAATCTATAGATTGCCTTTAAAATATACACTTCAGACAACTTTCATTTCATTTCACTTGGGGATATTATTAAAATACAATGCTGATGCAGCACAGATTTAGCTAGATGTTTGATTTATTTTCAAGATAAGATAACTAGTGCTGAGTGCATATCTACATAAATGAAATGAAAAAGGATTTATTGAAAGATACAAATGATATCTTGTAGGCTGGTTAAAGTCAAGCAACTCAGAATTAAGGTGAAAATTCTATCCTTATCAGATCTCATTATGTCTAGTTATTGCACTTCTTATGGTATCTAAGAAGACCTGTTGCTCTGAGGGCCCCAGTGGAACTCTGTGACAAACGACGACATAATACTTTGAATTGAAATTATGCTTGAATGCTGTATTCCTTCATAAATGTATATTTGAACCAAAAAGTCAAGTTTACATTTTTTTCAGTAAGAGTTGTATTCTCTACCTATATAAGCCTGTGGGACCAGATAGGATGGATACCAAAGTGCTGAGAGGCAAATTATGTCATTGTGACACTGCTTTTTATCACCCTTAAGAGGTTGTGGAAACCAGGAGAGGTCCCCAATAACAGAACAAAGAAAATCTTGCACCTGTCTTCAAAAAAGGGCAAGAAGGATGAGTAAGGACACAACAGAGTGGTTAGCCAAACTTCAGTCCCTAGAAAATTCCAGTCCAGGCCATTCTAGTCACATGAAGAAGAGGTAGGTTACTGGGACCAGCCAGCAGGGATTTATCAGGAGTAAGATCATAGAGCTATCAACAGTAAGATCACAGATCTATGATAAATTTACTAGATCCATGAATGAACAGAGAGCAGTTGAAATTCTTTACCTTGACTTTAGTAAGGTGTTTGACACTGTCTCCCACAATATTCTTGTATTCAAGCAAAGATGTCTAGATGGCTGGACTACCAGGAGAGTAAAAATCTGTCTGGATTGTCAGGCTCTATGTAGTAGTTATTGTTTTGTACTATAGCTGGAAAACAGTTAACAAAAGGATTTCCCCAAGTGCCTATCCTGGTACCTGTCCTGTTTAATCTCTCTAAAGAGTGATCTGCAAGAGAAGATAAAATGCACCCTCATCAAATCTGAAGAGTACACCAAACATGGGAAACAACACCAGTTGACATGCTCAAGGGCTGGATTGCCATTCAGAAGAACCCAGACAAGCTGGAGGATCAGGTAGGAAATTCAACAGGGGCATGCACATAGTCCTGCATCTACAAAAGAATAACAATACAGGCCATGCACTCACTGGCTGGGGAGCAGCTCTGCTGAAAAGCGCCTGGTGGTCTTGGGAGATAGTACATTAGCCATAAGTCAGCAGTGTCCCCTGTTAATGGTAAAGGCAAACAGCATCCTCACTGTATCAAGGAGCAGCACAGCCAGCAGATCCAGGAAAGCCACTAGCCCCTTTTGACTCAGCACTGGCTAGACCACATTAGGAACATGTCAACCAGGCTTAGACCTCCCAGTCCTAGAAAACTGCAGTTAAAAGGGATTAAGCTCAGTGAGAGGCCACGAGAGCGGTCAAAGTTGTAGCACTTGCCCTGTGAGGAGAGGCTGAGGGAGCCAGACTGGTTCATCCCAGAGAAGGGATGGCTTCAGGTGAACGTACAGCTCCTGCAAGTGCCTATGGAGCCAAGAAGGCAGAGCCAGGCTCTTTACTCAGGTGCATTGTAGGTATGAGGTAGTGGTTATAAAGTAGAAAAGGCAGATTCCACAGCTGACTTGGGGAAAAATCTTTTTTTACCATGAGAACAACCAATGTGTTGGTCAGGCTGCACAAAGATGTTGCACAGTCTCCATGCTGGGAGGTTATCAGGACCTGATTGGCTAAAGCCTTGCACATCCTGTTCCAAATTTGGTGTCACACCTACTTTCAGCAGGTGGTTGGGCTAGAGACCTCATTAGGCCACTTCCAAGCTGAATGATTTGATGATTCGTGCCCACAGTTTGCATCACATTAAAAAGAAAGAGGTGTAAAACCTGATGTTTTCAGATGGTCTTTGTGGGCCACAGTTAGTACCTTCAAAAGGAATAATTTGTAATGGATAAAGTGTAAGATTCACCTCGCCTAAACAGAGCCAGCTAAAAATTATATTCTCAATTTATTTTCTAGTCTCCCTTTCTACTCGATAGAAGGAATGAAGTAACTCTCAAGGATAATCCATCCCACTTTTAGATAAATATTTAAATTAAGTGGGGATGGATTATTCCCTGAATGTTCTGGTATGTCTTCATTTCCTGTAAAGAGAACAGGCTTAGCTAGCTTCATCGGTATGCTTCACTTAAAGATGTCTATTATTACATGCAGGAATTACTACCCTAAATTTAGTATGGTTTGTACATTAAATAGTCTGTATCAAAATACAAGTAAGCTCTTACCTCAATACTTTTGGATAACACAACTTATCAATGAAGCACAATAGAAACAGCAAGAGTTATTTTACTTATTTATTTGCAGAGTAAATTCTTTAGGGAAAAAAAGAATAAAAGCAAAAAAAAATTTTTTTTCAGAATTAATTTACTGGAGCTGTAATTGAATACTTCAGTGTTCATAATAAACAATGATTTTTGAGACACATATTTTCCAAATTATGAACACATATCTTTTCTGTGGTTTGGGAGGAATGTGCTGCAAGTCTTCCTGTTTTCATGTTGCATATTCTGGTGTCACAGATTTAAATCTGTAGTGGCTGGTAAGTACCTTGAAGTTAGGAACAAAGTTGATCCTGTCTCAGTTATTGCTGTTCATCTCCACATTCCTCAGCAATTGCAGCCTAACATCTAGACTTATCTGACTTGTGGTCTCTGGTGCAATGACACAAACGAGCTTGTCTGATGGAGCTTGAACCAGAGAACTGCACTAGCATGTCTGATCCTCAGAATAACACAACAGTTTCCTCATCCTGGAGTACAAAGAGTAAATGGCATTGTCGCGTCCCAAAGTTGGAGCGACTCAGGTTCGTGGATTTCCTTTGTCAGAATTAAGGTGAAACGACACCAGGAGAGTTCAAACAACAATCAACATTTATTCAACCTAGCTAGCTTTGTCCAGATACACATGAACTTGTTAATATGAACCTTGCAACATGTCATTAAGCCGCTGTTTGAGAAGAAGAGGGAAGTATAGAAAAATGAAATGGAAAAAGGAACATTAAATGTATCAGAAGGGGAGCCCTCCCGTTGAGTCACGAGGTTCAGAGCAGACCCCCTTGCTTTCTGGACTCCTTCTCAAAGAGGAGCTCAGGGGCGGCTAGATCCACTCCTAGTCTCAGACTTGGTCAACGGTTTATGTTTCAAAGGATGAGGTGTAGGGACTGTGGAAAAGAGAGAAGGAAAAGAGAGAGAAAGAGAATGAGAGAAAGGAGAAAGAAAGAAGAGAAGGGTTTCACCAGTCCTGGGTCCAGCGTTGGTCCAGCCAGCGTAGAGGTCCAGTTCCGGCGGGCGCGCGCTGAGGATTTGTTCTCTCCTCTTCTATACATGCGCAGTTCCCACACCTGGGGTTCACTGGAATCGATCAGTGAGCTTTGGCGGGGGGGGGGGGTGTTCATTGTGGCCTGCTGGCATGACCACTTAAAATAGAAGCACAGTCCCAGCTTCCATGGGGCCCTCTTCCTCCAGGGAGGCATAAATTGTGCTCCTTCTTCTGGTAATTGGGGCCTTGGCCCACCCTCCGTGGAGCCCTCTCCCTCCAGGAAGACATAAATCGTGCTTCTTCTTCTGGTCACTCAAGATAAGGAATTGGGCCTTGGAGCAGTGCATTCCCCCCCTCCATGGGGCCCTCTCCTCTGTCCACATTGTCCTGTTCACAAAACTCCAGCATTTTTACAGAGGTCATTTTGTCCACCAAAGTTCTTTTAGTGGATGTTTGAGACATTTGAATTTGTCAGACCGTCACAGGCATTGATTGTACATTCGCAGCACCTCAATCAAGAGCAGTGCCAAGACCAAAGTTTCAACTCCTATATCCAATGAATATCAGCATAGTTGTGCAAACAAATAATTTTATTTTACCTGAAACTGGAAAAGCGACACTAAAAAATAGCATCCTGCTTTGTCTAGGAGTGAGTTCAGTCTCATAGCTCTAATAGCACAGTGTGTGCTAGACCTCATCCTGTTGGATTTAGAGTCAGAATCTGCAGAGATTATTCAGTATCCGCTAGCTGTAAACCAGGATATCTTTGAGGGGAATATGTTATGGGGTATAATAGATATTGGCAGGTGTGGTGTCTCAGGGTACTTGAAAGAGTACTTTTATATCTAGATTTCCTGGAGTCATGAGCAGAAATATCTAGATAGTTACAGACACCATGGGTGCTAAACACAGATTCTTCTTTGCCTTAAACAGTAAACATTATTAAACCATGCTCATTTTGTAACAGTTTTCTGCAGCCTTCCAATGTCCTCATGAAATACAGAGATAAATTGTCATAGAGATATATATATATCAACAGTCTACAAACATTTACTCTAAAAGGAAAGAATTTTATTGAGTGAATGAAACTATTCCTAAGTAAAGCCTGTAGCGTAAGGATTATGCTAAGTATTACTTATCACTGTATAAAGATATCAGTATGAAAGGAGCAAAAGAATATTTAATTTGGAATTATTTAGTTTAAAAAGGTGAAGTATAAACTAGATTAAGTACACAGAAAATCTTGATATAGTAACATTAAAGATTTTTTGAAGCTGACTTACTATAAGCCATTCTTAACAGTTAGAAGTAGTACATTTAATGGGCAACTTAATTAGGAACCTTTACAGATTGTGTTTCAATTAAAGTTTTTAACTTTGAAAAAGTTGGAGGAAGTGTATGTTAATGTTTATTCAGCACTGGCTTCCTCTTCTATCTCGGTGCAAGCAACACCAAAAAGGAAGGTACGCAGATGGATTTCTTAAGGGTTCTTTTAATTCACAGATTCTTTCATGCATCTAATAATTTGAAGCTGTGGTTTGGAAAGTTTTCCCATTTAAACGTTCACAAGATTTCTTTAGGTTTCTTCATGTTGGTCTTCCAGCAAGTTATTTTCTCTTTTCAATTTCCTTTCTTCATCACTTTTCAGTCTGAGTTTCCAGGATAGCATATCAGTCCCTCCTCCTCTACCTTCTAATGAGCAAACCTGAAAAGTAATGCAGTTCATCTTCCTGTCGCATATTACCTCTTCTTTCTTTTCAAAGTCTCATACTTTCCCCCTCCACTGAGAAGCAAAAATTTAGAAAAGCAAAAAAATAAAAGCTAATGGTAATATTTTTACCACGTACTCAAACAGTTAGTGAAATGAAAAACAAGAGTAAAAAACGTGACAGTGCTCTCTTGCTCTCAGATCTGGAGCTGATGACTCATCTGTACTACTTCGAGGCCTTATGTTGCAATAACTTTACCTTGAGTACTTTCCCACATGCTAGGGCAGTAACTACGGTTTTGTCTAAGGCAGCCTGAACAGGTATGCATGGGACAATTGTTTCCACTGGGGTGAGAGTGAGGCATGAGTTAGCTTTCAACAAAGAAAGGAAGCAAAGAAAACACTGTCCGTAAACATACTAATAAAACTGCATTTATTATTAACATGATTGTGGAACCTGATAGAAGTCTGATATTAAACAAATACATATCAATCAGCATGATTATTATCACCAATGTGTAACATTTTGTATTGACTTCTGACTGTTCACAAAGATACATATCTAAGGCGTGTGTGTCGTGGGTTCACCCTGGCCAGATGCCAGGTGCCCACCAATGCCGCTTTATCACTCCCCCGCCTCAGCTGGACAGGGGAGAGAAAATATAATGAAAGGCTCGTGGGTTGAGATAAGGACAGGGAGATGTCAGTCACCAATTACCATCATGGGCAAAACAGACTTGACTTGGGGAAATTAATTTACTTTATTACCAATCAAATCAGAGTGGGATAATGAGAAATAAAATCAAATCTTAAAACACCTTCCCTCCACCCCTCTCTCTCTCCTGGCTTAGCTCCACTCCTGGTTTTCCAGCAGCACAGGGGGATGGGGAATGGGGGTTGTGGTCAGTTCTCCACACGTTGCCTCTGCCGCTCCTTCCTCCTCAGGGCGAGGACTCCTCACTCTTCCCCTGCTCCAGCGTGGGGTCCCTCCCACGGGAGACAATCCTCCATGAACTTCTCCAATGTGAGTCATTCCCACGGTGTGCAGTCCTTCAGGAGCACACTGCTCCAGCATGGATCCCCCACGGGATCACAAGTCCTGCCAGAAAATCTGCTCCAGCACAGGCTTCCCAGAGGGTAACAGCCTCCTTTGGGTATCCACCTCCTCCGCCATGGAGTCCTCCCCGGGCTGCAGGTGGAGATCTGCTCCACCGTGGACCTCCCTGGGCTGCAGGTGGACAGCCTGCCTCACCATGGTCTTCCCCACGGGCTGCAGGGGAATCTCTGCTCTGGCGCCTGGAGCACCTCCTTCTCCTCCTTCTTCACTGACCTGGGGGTCTGCAGGGTTGTTTCTCTCACATGTTCTCACTCCTCTCTCTGGCTGCAGTTTCTGTTGTGCAGCAACTTTTTCCCCTTCTTAAATATGTTCTCCCAGAGGCACCATGACTGTCGCTGATGGGCTCGGCCTTGGCCATCAGGGGGTCTGTCTTAGAGCCGGCTGGCATTGGTTCTGTCGGACATGGGGGAAGCTTCTAGCAGCTTCTCACAGAAGCCACCGCTATAGCCCTCCCACTACCAAAACCTTGCCATGCAAACCAAATACATAAGGTAAAAATAATTGCTAAGCAATGAACTAACGGATCACCTTGAGCCTGCAAAAGCTGTCAAGATCTTTTCTTTTTTCCTCCCATAAATTGCTTGACTAGTAAAGTTCTTCCCAGATAATGTGCTAAGTGCAGACACCTCCCTTTCTACGGCTCAACCAGTTGAGCTATCTTCTGTAAGGCAGAGTCATGTCAGCATAGCATTGCATTTAAGTAAATTATTTTAGGTTCTAAAGGTATCAAGAAATACAGAGCATCTCTAAAAATGTGATTTGTAGCACTGAACTTCTAAGAATATAAAATCTGTACAAATTAATAACCCAGCTTAGCAAAGGACCAAGACTGTCCATTAACAGCGTTTTCTCTTTCACACACACAATAAAAAAAGTTCTGATAGCCTCTACAATCAAAGTTCTTATGTAGAAACAAGCAGACTTATATGCAGTCCAGTGTCTCCCTTGTTCACCAGAAATTTTGTGCAGAACACACAAAAACCTAGTCCTAGATCTAAATAAGAAGGAAGGGTATGTCTACAGTATCTTTTGGAAGCAGATGTATGTTGACACTGTACTCACAGCTAACCAAACGCTGTTTCCAAAACAGAAGTTCTGCAGATGTGGTTAACACAGTGCTGGGCTTGAGCCATTCAGTCTTCCTGAGAGGCAGCATATGTTAGCCAAAGAGCAGCTCACTGCTTGTGCTTTTGGGCTGGAAACTTGTTCTTGCCTGACTGGATTGCAGTTTGGGCTGAATGAATGCATGGTGGTCTATGAAACATAGCAGTAAACAAACACGCCGGTGTCTCATGGCTTGACGTTGGAAACCCTGAACTTGTGGCTTCCACAGGAGGAACCAGAAATGAGAATTAAAACCCTGGAGCATCTGAGAGAGGGATAAATAAGAATTAAGGAGAGGATTATTTCAAATCATACTCTTTTCTGGCCTTCACACTGAGACAAGCTACATTCTGGAAAAAACTGATGCCTGTTGCAGATGGAGTAACGCACTTCACTCCTAAGAGGGAAGTAACAGTATGTTTATTGATATAAAACAGTGATTTAAAAAAATTTGATAGTAAATGTGACAGAGGTTTAACAAGATTCAATGGTAAGGTTCATTTGATATCTACTGCATAGAGGACGGGGTTAGACGAAACTGTAAGGGAGACCCTCCTGTTGAGTCACAAGGTTCAGAAGGGACCCCTTTGCAATTCTAAACAACTCCTCAGATGGCAGTTTAGGTGTGGCTGGATCCAGACTTAGTCCTAGATTTGGTCAATGGTTTATGTCTAAAGGATTTTACGTGCTCAATCGATCCTTGATATCACTTAGCTAAGATTTCAAAGTTTAGCATGCTATTAATCACTCACCAAGAACCTGTTGCATCAAGGAATCTCTCAGCCTTGAGGAGTAACCTTGAGAGGTGTCCCTACTCAAGGGAAGATCCTGGCGTGCAGTCTGCTGCCATGCAGGAGAGCTTAGTGGGCCCTGGGCTATTTATGGAGTGAGATAATTGACTCATAGTCATATTTGCATACACACCACAGATGTTAGCTTTTTCCAAATTTGCCCTGAGTAGCACATTGACCAGCACTATGGTTAGGTGGGCACATTGTTCAGATTAGCCTTTGGCTATTGTGTTATCTGTCTCCCCCAAATCCACTTTGAGGGGATGCAGTCACCCCTACGAGACACATCCATTACGATCACCACTGGTGGTTATCGCTTGATCAGGGTTATGGGAAATATAGGTCTGCTGGGGGCAGGGGGGTGGGAGCACACTGCCACATGCCTCAAATTTTCACTCTAACCATTACTCACATTACTTAGCACATACACTAATATTGTTAATACAACAATATTTAAGAAAGACTGTCTGATCTAAGACATGAATAACAAGATCCAATTAATTAAGTAATAATAATAATTGTATTTGGAGAAATAAGACCTGTCAAAAACCTTTTACATTAACTTTATGTAGGATTCTTGAATTACAAAGTTTTCTTGCAACAACTACTTCCTTATTGCGTTATGAAATGTTAATACACAAATTGGTCAGGCAATGAGAAAAAAATGTATTCATTATCAGCTAACAATTATTTTCTAGGTGGAGAATCAAGGTTCATAATGAATACAATTTTACCAAATGGTTGACTCACTCTAATAAATGCTAAATTCATATTTTATTAATGTAGTGTATACTTATGCAGGCAATCTTTTCTTCACAATTGGACAACAATTTAATTTATGAAGGCCAGTTTTGTGAAACACTGAACATAAAAGAATTCCATAAGCTAAACTCACATATTGATTTACATTAACCTATGGATTGTACCTTCTTATAGACTATAACTCAAGTAAAAATAAACAAAAACCAGCTTGTCACAGAAAAAAAAAACCACAACAAAAAAAGAAAGAATACTGTGTCCATTTAAAAAAATAAATTACCTATATGTGATTTGGCTGCACTGGGGTGAGGTGGGATGGATGCCAAAGGAAAAGATGCATTTCAGGAAAATTAGTGCCTTGTGATTTTCTTACTGCTGTAGGATTTAACTTTCAAGATTTAAGTTGTACCTTATGTAGGCAGTTATAACTAGCACTCAGTTTTGCAAAAAAATGCAAATGAATTTTGTTGTCAGATTTTTGCATATGCACTAATTGCATTTAGAATTCCAAACTGGATATCCTCAAAATAAACACGTTTGTTAAAAAAAAAAAAAAAAAAGAAAAAATAGATATATTTCAAAGACTGTTTTGAACAACTATGAACTCCTAATTGTTACTTATTGCACTTTGTCAGCAATATGCACCATGTTACCCAATTATTATTTATTGTTGCATTTGGCGTGCAGTATGAAGTGTTTATTTGGGTTCTGACCAGTTTTAGAAGGATTAAAGTGTAAAATAACCAAAGACACAGAAAATACAAATGCATCATCTAGTATTCTGCCACATAAGATTCATTTGAACTGCAGCACACTCCATATTATCCATCTAAATGCCACTTGACTTGCTCCTCATGAGAAGGTGTGTCTGCATTGGTTTCAGTTAGAGGTACACTTTGAAAACAACTCTCCCCAGGGAACACATATTACGCATGAAGCTAGGAATTTATTGTTAGCCTAACTAAAATCTTAATCTGATCAAAAACTGGCAAACAGCTATCTTTAACCCTGTTAGAATGATATCAGTAGTCCAAATATAGAAAAGCCTCATTGGTAATAACATGCTTATAAACTGTTATACATGAGAGCATTCTAAGAGCTACCCTTTTTCTCTGGTGTTGTGCTTGCACTTCCAGTGTCCCTCTGCTCAATCGCACCAGACTTCTTCAAGCAGAGAGATAATGGGGTGTCAAAGTGGGTTAGCATCCCAAGCTCTGTGCTGGGTGTGGTATGGTGTTCAAGGTGGGAGTGGGGGCATTCCTTTCTCCTTATGCTTAGGGCTATTTTTCAAATGTTATCTTACCTGCTTGCCTCTCACTGGCTTCCAGCTCCACCTGGATGCTGCACCACGGCCTCCCCCAGCTCTAGGAGACACCGCAGGTAACTGCCTGTCCCACAGTGACTGGTTTGTCCAGCTTCATCCATCTGCAGGTGTCGCAGAGGTCTGGCTCAGGTCAAGCAATGGTCCTGTGGCCACCAGATGATTGTTAGAGCAAGTTGGTGCCAGCTCAGGTGCAAGCAAGCCCTCCCGAGCACTGAGCACTGGCCATTAGACACCTGTTGCCATTTAATTATAATGTGGCAGAGATCCTATCCATTGGGCTACCTTCGACTTCGAAAACGTACATAGAAATAGTAAGCACTTTCTCTCCAGATAATATTACTATCTAAGTGTGTGTGTAAAAGTATGTATACATGTACATCCTTTTGCCAACTTTCTTCATAATAGAACTTTGAGTAACAGAGAGAAAAATTCCATGGTTTAGGTCAGCAATGAAGAAATACCAAGGTATCACAGTACAGTGCATCTTTAAGGAATATGAAAACAATAAATTCATGCAGTCTTATTGATGTCTAATCTGGTTTTGGAGAATAAATCTGCCAGTCATCAGGAGAGTATTATCACTTCAAAGTTTCTTAGAAAATCTTTAGCTGTGATCTTATTTTTCTTTAGCTCCAACACTCTTTTTAAGTCCTTGTATTGTATCCTTCAGCATTATCCTGAGGTAAAGTGATGTGCACTTTTCAAGATGTGTGCATTTTTTGTTTTAGAGGTATGGCAGCAGGAGGCACAGTATACAGCCAGAGTCCTGCTATAGGAGGTACACACTGAACCTTTGCAGGACAGTAAGCATTTGGGGACAGAAAAAAATACAATAAATTTTACACAGAAAAGAAGAATCATTCCAGATAAAATAAAAGCTTTTACATAGCTCAAAAGAGCTGGAATTCTCCCTACAGAGTTTATCTTACAGTATTTTACTGGCACAAATGGGCACAATTTTTCAGAAGCTATTTAGAAATTAAGAGAGTGAGATCATTTCTTCAGCGGTAAAATCACGAAGCATGAGAAAGTTTCTTAAATCATATTGCAGATTTATATACTTTACAGAACTAGTTCTATTTGGCAAACCTTGAATTATATCCCACATTAGCCTAGCATATTTTGAGCACTTTGTCCACTTTATTTTTGAATAACCTAAGCACATATTGGTGAAGTACATAGAAAGAATTGTGCCATTTTTATCCAAGAGACATCCAATGTAGTGATATAAAGTATGTACTTTATTGCCATGTCATTATTATTTTCCCTTTCTCCTCCTCTCCACCCACTTCTCACAATTTTTCCTACATAATTATGCTTTAGAATGTCAATTCAGTCACAGATACTTGGGTTTTATAACCTATAATGTTTTGGAAGACAGGAACACTGTTCAAGAGTATTCAGGGAGATATATAAATCTTAATATATGATTGTGTTACTATAGAAAATAATAGAAGACCATTACACATCATGTTCCTTCCATGGTTATTCCGTGGTGGAGACTATGTTCTTAGTTAATTGTTATTCAGCTCTCAGTTACTGCTCTCAACCATATCCAAGTATTTTTTCCCTGGACTGTGGACTAATTGTGCCAGAAACAATGATGCACAAAGACTGGCTCCATGCAGAAGCAATTTGGATCCAGCATGGCTTTTTAATTAAGAAAGACAAATAACTAGTATACAAGGTTCAATTTGACCTGGAAACAAGACAGTCTCCTTCCACATAGTCTAGAATCTAAAGTTCTGTGACAAGTGAAACCAAGCTGACTTCACTAAACCTGCTTTGGTGTTCACATCACTTTCCTTAATTGCAAAACTTTCCTCACTTTTTGCACTATGCATCCTTGATTTATTCCATACAGATTCAGTGGTGTTTCTTATCTCCAGCTCAAACTGGCTTTCATGTGGCAAGGCTTCATCTTGCAGAGCCAGTTGGCTCTTTACACTCTGTTCCCAGAGCTCCATGTTGTGGTAAGCATTATTAATTTTAAAATATTGTTATGAAAATATTCAGGACAAGCTCAGACTCAGCAGTGCTTCTAAACTAACGATGCCTTCCCATGACCCTTTGGGAAGTTGGTTTAAAGACACTTGTGTGGTCTCCTGCGGAGCCATCCAGATTTCAGCAAAAGAGGAATTGAGTTAATAACCCAAATTTGAAATTGTGCTGAGTTACAAAGTGGGGTGGGGGAGCCGCCTTCAGCAAATACCCAGAATGTGTGTCACTGATTTCTTCTCCACAGAGAAACTAAGACACAGAACTGTGTAATTCCAGTATGACTCAGCAGACAAACAACCCTGGGCAAATTTCTGATGTAATATTTTACTGAAATTGGGAAAAAGCTTTTTATAGTTATGTCTGTCATGAGCTTCAGAAATATATCAACTATTTGAAATTTCATAGCAAAAACAGTAAAATGGAAAAGCAGTGAACAGAAATTAAATCAATAGGTTATCATAGATAACATTATGTTGTTTTTGCAAGCATATATAAGCATATTGCAAACTAACAGTAACTTAGGGATTTTTTTCTAAAAGTAAATAAGGGAAGTAGATCATTAAAACTTGTACTTTCCACAGTGTATGCCTGGCAACTACCTCCCAGAAGAAGAATACGGATTCTACTGTTCAATGGGATTTGCTCTTAAAGGAGGCTTATACTACTGCAATTTTTTGAATTTACCTACAAAAGCAAGATTTCTCAAATTTCACAGTCCCTGAAATCCATATGAAGTAATTGTTGCAAACCATTCCAATAAATTACCTCTAATATAGAGTACAGTTGACAGCATAGAAAGCCCATGTTTAGCCAAAATGCCCATGAATAATGGTAAGGGACAGGCAATAGATTAAAATTTCACCTTAAAGACATATGATATTAGTCTAATGTCTAAAGGCATATGAATTCTGAGTGTTCATACACACACCAGATCTCAAAATAATGATGCTAAACAGCTAAGATCATAGTTTTATACATGGAAAACCTGTAAAACCTGTCCAGGATACCCATCAGAAAAAATATTACTAACCATAGTACTGGAAGAATAGTCAGCATTATCTGCCCTTGACAATACAAGGGGAATAATATTTTACAGGTACTTAAGATAGTAAATGGATAGTAAAATCATTGCCAGATTTTCAGAGGCTATTAGGGTTATTCTTTATAAAACAGATTTTTGAAAAGCTGAGTTCCCATTTAGACACCCCACAGAAAAAATGTAGAAACCAAAATACAAGAAGAAAATATAAAACACAGAAAGTTTTTTTGTTATAGTATACTCATATTTTCAAAGCAGCTGTTCTTAGGACAGCTGCTAATAATGTTTTAAACAGATATTTTAAAAAACCCTCTAGGTTTTGGCAGTGAAACTATATCTCTAGAGGATCAGTTCCAAATTTTATATATGTTGAGTTTGGATGAAACATCCATCTACACAAACTTCAAGACTGACACACACATACAGAGCCTAACAGATGAAAAATAGTGTACAGAGTAACCAAGACCTTAATTTAGATATTTTAAAGAAAGATCGAAATATCTCCTAGGTGCAGTTAGACATATCATTAAATACTAACTTGAACAAGATAACTCTAGTACCTGCCCAAGTTTCCACAAATCATAAAGCAAGTTTAAGCTTTTATACCTGAAACACGATCAAATTCAGTCATCACCAGACTATCCATCAAAACATCTACAGTTCTGAGACTGAGCCATTCAAAATTAGACCCATTCATGATGTGAATTCTTTCTGAAGCAGGAATTCAATTGGTAGCACTGCCTCTCTAGCATGTAAAAGAACAACCTTGAATTAACTTTTGATGCAATGAACTCTAGTCAAAGGCAACCTTGCCTGGTGAGACAAACTACTCAAAGTGAAAAAGGTTCAATAGCTTAATCCCAAGTCTCTCACCATAATTGTTTTTAATATTAACCTTTTCAAACAGAACTTCTATAGCAATAATCTATCTTAAAATATAGCCTTTAAGTAACAGGCATGACTTCATGAGTTAGTTTAACTCCTCAAGAAGGAAATTCAAATGAAAAACTATATGCCTTTAAAAAGCATCACCAGAACTGTAACAGTTTCTGTGTGTTTTCCAGACTGCAAGATGAGACTCAGTGCAAATACATTTTTTACAGGTGGTGTTGTCTTTGCATCTAGTTCTGGACTGCTTTTTTCTTATGTTACTAGCAGTATTATTGCTACTATACTACAGCACAATTCCCAACCCTTCCTACTTTCATATTCTTTCTGATTACTAGTGTTCTTAGCTGGTGATTAGTAAGAGCTCTGAGTTGGAGACCATGGATGTAGTAAAGTCTTTCATGCAGCAGATAAATTAGGAAATATTAAGTGACAGAACCTAGGAAGGAGATATCTGAAGTTGAGTTTGTTAAGTCCAGAGCTTTACAAATTAAAAACTGACTTTGATGATATTTTCCTCAACAAACATGTACTGTGTCCATGGTGGAAATGCTGGACATCTCTCCCTAGAGTTAAAGATGGTATTCCAGGTGGGACATAAAGTCTGAATCCTCAGGCTAAAGTAACAAGAATTGCCTGTTTCAAAGGAACTTTCCCTGATTACTCATTTATTTTGGGGTGATTTAATGGCTAAGCCCATAGCACAAAAAAAACACTGACAGACAGAAGAATTCGATGCAATAGCAGAACAGTTTTCCACCCAGTTCTAGGGATAAGTGCTACCAGTTTAAACATGTCTTTAACAGAGGAAAATTGAGTGTCATAATTATATGGTCAAAAGGAGCTTCAGCTGCACAGCCAGTATTCTCCTTCTTCAATTATTTTTGGTCAAACATTAATGAAGCTCCCATAATATATAAACAAAGAAACGTCACTTGCACAATTATCAGCTTGGCAGACATGTAGCTGGAACTGTAATTACACAAGTGGGGCTCCATTTATAGATTAATATTGACAGCTGAAATTAAGATTCCTGCTATTAAAGAAAGAAGGCATACATTTTAAACTTTACCCTTCTTCTTAAGCATTTATAATGACAAAATTGCTAATAAAAATGTTAAGACACTACATATTAGGTATGCAGTATATTCTTCATAGGTGCCACCCATACTGACCCAAACAGGTATTAGGAAATGGAAAAATAGAAGGAAAGTCCCCAGACGAAAGCAAATCTATTTTTTGTAAATGTTCAGCAACTATTTTTTATTAAATATATCACCTTCAGGTTCTTGTCTTTTTCATAGTTTAATCCATGGCTCTTTGTATTTCTCTTTGCTGTTGTATGCTCGCAATATTTACAAAAAACAGCATGTACATTTTCCTCCTTGTTTTTAACACAAAAAAAAATAATCACAACATTATGAACAGGTAGTCATAAAATCTCCCTTCTATTTTTCTGAATGATTCACCAATTTTATTCTACCTTTTTTTTATTTTTAAAGCATTGATAATTATAAGATGGTAATAACCATTAAAAAAAATATAAAGGCTTTGACATCTTTCTAAAAAAGAAAAACAATATGAAGATCTGCACAACTTTAGGTGCTTTTGATAGTTATGAGCATATATTGTAAATTCTGTAGGGCAGATTAAGTTTAATAATGACCACGTACAGAGTTAATGTCTATTCCAGTAATGTTCACCTTCATTATAACTATCACAAATTCAGACAAGATCAGTGGTGCTGAGAGATTCTAAGCAGGATATAAAGATTTTATAGTATGAAGGAACAAAAATAAGACATGAGATAAAGGTGAACCTGTATAAATAACTTATATGTGATATTCTGAAAGTTTTTTTGTGAGGTTCTTCATAAGATATTATTAAGGGAAATAAATAACTTTGGGTAAGAAGCAAATAGCTTTTCTGGATTAAACATAGACACACTAAACAAAGACTTTTAATACAAAGTATTATCAGATTAAGGTTGTCGTGGTTTAACCCCAGCCAGCAACTAAGCACCACGCAGCCGCTCACTCACTCCCCCCCGATCCCGTGGGATGGGGGAGAAAATCAGGAAAAAGAAGTAAAACTCATGGGTTGAGATAAGAACAGTTTAATAGAACAGAAAAGAAGAAACTAATAATGATAACACTAATAAAATAACAATGGTAGTAATAAAAGGATTGGAATGTACAAATGATGTGCAGGGCAATTGCTCACCACCTGCCGACCGACACCCAGCCAGTCCCCAAGCGGAGATTCCCTGCCCCACTTCCCAGTTCCTATACTAGATGTGACGTCCCATGGTATGGAATACACCGTTGGCCAGTTTGGGTCAAGTGCCCTGGATGTGTCCTGGGCCAACTTCTTGTGCCCCTCCAGCTTTCTTGCTGGCTGGGCATGAGAAGCTGAAAAATCCTTGACTATAGTCTAAACACTACTTAGCAACAACTGAAAACACCAGCGTGTTATCAACATTCTTGGCATACTGAACTCAAAACATAGCACTGCACCAGCGACTAGGAAGACAGTTAACTCTATCCCAAGTGAAACCAGGACAGGTAAAAGGAATAATGGAAAACTGAATTCAGTGGGACAAGCAGTCTACACTTCCTGTAAAACACATAAGATGGTTGAGACATTCCCTGAATACATCCTATTAAAGGAAAACTAGGAATGACAATGTCTGTGGTCTCATTTCTCTGATATCATAAATCCCTAGGGAACTGTGGGAAAAGTGAAAGACAAAAAGGAATGTTGAAAACAGAGAATGAAAACATGAATTTGGGAAATTGGCAGTTTTTTAAAAAGTAGAGAAATTAAATTAACTCAAATATAAAAATGATGCTGTATTAAATAATTGTGGAAAACATTATTTCACATAAGATTCCAAAGAATAAACCTTGATCACTATCACAAAATTTAGTTGTGTGTCCCAAACTCTAATAATGGAGAAAACCTGAGTTTATTGTCTTTTCTAAATTAAATTCTAATGCAGATATCAATATATTTAACCATTTTTCTTCGGCTAATGTCTTGAATTATAAATTACAGCTATTTAAATTATCTCGAGCTAGAGTATCCATTATTCTATGCAGCACTGTCATAATTACTAAGTAACAATTGGAATTAAAATTCAGTGAGTAGTATTAAGCACTATTAAAAGTTATTAATACCAAGGTATCTAGCATGTGCCTCTGAAACGTTGAGAGACTTGGAGAATTCAGTGTTCAATGTGTCTATCATGTGCTTTAGTGTATTGGATTATTCATTAAAACGTGCAAAGGCCAAAATAAGGGAGGGAACAGGGAAATCTACACTTAACATGACCTTCTGAAAAAAAGAGTATATATTTAAGAGAGTATATATTTAAGGGTATATTTGTGTGAATTTCACTGTATAAATCCCTGTAAACATTCACCTTTTACATGAAAGAAAAACAAGTCAAATAATACAATGATTCGCAGTGCTCCCTACAGCTGCACCAAAACCAACTGCTTTTCAAAGGGACAACAGGGGAACTAGAATAACTCTCCTGAGTAATGGACAGCTAAAACAGAAGGACTAGAAACACTTCCTGGTTGCCACCATGTTCACATCTTGGAAGAAATAATCAAGCCTCAAACTATCTTTCAGATGCCTGCAACGTTTGCCTTGCGGTCAATACTATTTTCCCCAAGAGCAGAAATCTTTCTTTAAAAGCAAAGTGCCTACACTGCCATGTTGTATTGGATTTGCATGGCAAGGTTTTGGTAGCAGAGGGGCTACAGGGGTGGCTTCTGTAAGAAGCTGCTAGAAGCTTCCCCCATGTCCAACAGAGCCAATGCCAGCCGGCTCCAAGATGGACCCGCTGCTGGCCAAGGCCGAGACCATCAGTGATGGTGGTAGGGCCTCTGGGAGAACCTATTTAAGAAGGGGAAAAAACCCTGCTGTGGAACAGCAGCTGGGAGAGAGGAGTGAGAATATGTGAGAGGAACAACTGTGCAGACCCCCAGGTCAGTGCAGAAGGAGGGGGAGGAGATGCTCCAGGCACCGGAGCAGAGATTCCCCTGCAGCCCGTGGGGAAGACCATGGTGAGGCAGGCTGTCCCCCTGCAGCCCATGGAGGTCCACGGTGGAGCAGATCTCCACCTGCAGCCCGTGGAGGACCCCATGACAGAGCAGGTGGGTGCCCGAAGTAGGCTGTGACCCCATGGGAAGACTGCGCTGGAGCAGGCTCCTGGCAGTACCTGTGGCTCCATGGAGAGAGGACCCCATGCTGGAGCAGGTTTTCTGGCAGGACTTGTGACCCTGTTGGGGACCCACGCTGGAGCAGTGTGCTCCTGAAGGACTGCACCCTGTGGAAGGGACCCACGCTGGAGGAGTTCATGAAGAACTGCAGCGCATGGGAATGACCCGTGTTGAAGTTCGTGGAGAACTGTTTCCCATGGGAGGGACCCCACAGTGGAGCAAGGGAAGAGTGAGGAGTTCTCCCCTTGAGCAGAAAGGAGAGGTAGAGACGACGTGTGAGTAACTGACCACAAGCCCCATTCCCTGTCCCCCAGCGCCGCTGAAAGGGGCTAGGTAGAGAAAAAACAGAATGGATTGAGCCGGGAAGAAGGGAGGGGTGGAGGGAAGGTGTTTTAAGATTTGGTTTTATTTCTCATTAGCCTACTCTGATTTGATTGGCAATAAATTAAATTAATTTTACCCAAGTCAAGTCTGGTTTGCCCATGATGGTAACTGGTGAGAGATCTCTCTCTGTCCTTATCTCGAGACACAAGCCTGTCGTTATATTTTCTCTCCCCTGTCCACTTGAGGAGGGGAGTGATAGAATGGCTTTGGTGGGCATCTGGTGGCCAGCCAGGGTCAACCCACCACACACGAGCAGACTGAGCAAGCAGTAAATTATTTTAGAAGTAAAGAAGAATAACATAGGCATTTATGTATTATGCATTTTAAGAACTTTGTTTCTTAGCACAGGAGTGCTGCAGACCAATGTGGTGTTGCACACATGCTGTTTGACACGGAAAGATACAAAACATCAGAGACAGTTCCTTGGCATTTCATCATCACAGCTGTGCAAATGTACTGTGTGACAGCATACGCAGCTGTGATACTTACTGATAGCTTAATGCCTAATGCACATTTGAAAGAGATTTGTTTTACCCTGTGTGTGGTTCCATCAGACTGTATTAGCACAACAAAAGCTCCACAATGTTACACCTAGAATCTTTGGTAAAAGCAGTCCCTAGAATGGTAACGTTATATTAAGTGCAATGCAGCCTCAGGGCTGAAGGACACATAAAGAACATTCATTGTAGCAGATCAGTGTGTTTCTTAATTCCTGCTCACTGGTTCCTGGACACTAGAGAAACAGGCCACTCAGAACTGCAGTGGAGAGATATAGTCCAAATAAAAATCATCTGTAAACTCCTAATGATTTCAATGAGCTCTAGGTCACCTTTATAGACCTTCTGTGGATGTAAAATGTTTTTCTTTCAATGTTCCTATAATTTATTTAAAGACAAATGTCAATAAGGGGGAAAAATGCACTTTTACTTAGGACCATAAGGACACCTACAATCATGATCATTGACTTAACAGAAATTTATGGATATACTTAGTGGTGAAAGCTCTTATGAGTCATCATGTTACTTCCTAAGTTGGAAACCTTTCTAAGATATGACATTTGTGGAATCAATGGCTAGTGATCAATGACAATTTAAGAATTTCTAAATCCACTGATGTCTTAGCTCTTGCATGATTAACCATAAGTTTGCAAGAGAAATTTTTTATGAAATCTTACTGGGGAAAACTTATCAACTACTATACCATAATTTATTTTTTTATATACTGCCTTTAAGGCATTCTAAGGGAAAGAAAATGCTCCTTTTAAATTTATGTAATAATCGTCCTTGAAAATATATTTTCTTTTTTTTAATGTTAATTTAGTACATAATAAAAATGCCACATTGACGATTCTATAGACTGGAGAGGTTTTTTATATGAACAGTTGGGAAGAAAATGCAGGTTCTTCCATAAAATTTTTGATTTTTTAGTTCTGTTCACAGGAAAGCTCTCCTCTGGTAGTGTAGGTCAACTTTTTCCAATGAAATTGCTTGAGACTTTGCTAAGCAGAATGCTGAGCAGAAAGAAAAGAAAACAAAATTAATAGGATTATTTTAATTTCTTGAGAACATCACTTCCATCTTGGCTTTCTTTTTATTGAAAGAGGATAAAGCAAAACCAGAATAATACAGTTTTAAAAGTCTTTGACCAAATAATGAATTTCATCACCCTTATTGTTTAGATTGGTCACACTATTGATTACATGCTCCTTCTATTTGATATTTTCAGGAATATACCTACTAAAATCAACAATTTGCTGTAAGGGGATGATCCCATCAGACTGAATTAGAGAGTGACATGACTAGTGCCAGACTAGGCAGATGACATTGATATATTGCTACATGATGGACTGCCTTCACTAAGACTGCTTGAGTCTTCCCATTAGTTCATTTTGAACAGCACACTCCACACAAAGACACCTGGATGCCAGGGCTTTCAAGCGATGTTAATGTAGAAAGAACTGAAACAAGTGACCTAGAGACAAAAATGTCTCAATTCATCAGTATATCATAAGCCAGCTACTTATTATTGTATCTTTGTTTTGAAGATAATAAAGTCTTCCAGTTTTATAAAATATATGAACCTCAACAGAGTGCCAGTCATCTATTCTGGTTATTTTTACACTTCAGCACTTCTGCATGCCGCTGACTGTACTCCATATACCATTAGTTATCTTCAGGTACAGATTGATTACAAACTTAAACCAGACATGAAGCCTGTGCAGCAAGTATGGTAAAAAGACATAGGAGGATGCATTTCTGCCTGACATGGTTAACCACAGTTTTTTCAAAAATGCATCCTACTCCCAATATAGTCAGTGGGCTTTTACCGCTACTTCCAATGGGAATTGAGTTTCACGGACACAAAGCTTCTTTTTAGCTTTAAAGGTCCATTCTACAAATAGATAATTAAAAAAAACAGAAAAAGTTCTGTCAGGTACAGAAAAAGGCAAAGGGGAAGAACAAGTGTGTTCTCTGTCATACTGGATGGAGCTAATTAAATTTTTGCTGCATTGCTGGTTTCCTCTGCTGATTATTCATGCTGAGATTAAAAAGGTTACAGGTTATTCAACAGAACCAATAATCATTATTTCCTTTATTACAATATATGAGTGCAGATATACTTCATAAAAAAACAGGACAAAAGCAGCTGGACAAATATAAATTTACACTGTATTCAATTTCTGGTCTCATTTACAAAGGTAAACAATGGTAAATAGTGGCAGTGAGATGTACACAAGAATCAAGTTGAGGAAACAGCCCCAAGAGATCCATCCTTGTAAATATACTTTTCATGTCTTACTTTGTTTGTTTAATATATTTTTTCCAAACATTCCTAAATACATTTGATTTATATTTTACGATATTCCCTAAAGACTACCCAAGTGGATGTCATATTTTACTACTGCATATTATATTGTTACAATGCTTATTTCAGTATTATAGATTCATGCTGTACTTACTTTCTAACCAAAGACTCTCTTTCAAGTGACACAAGTAATTCTAACAAAAAATGATGGGGTTTTTGGGAAGTAACATCAGGTAATATAAAACTTTCTGAATTATTGTTGTGTTTGTCTTAAACTAATCTTTCCAGATCCTTGTTTTTCCTGCTTGTGTTCTCACAGAACTAAAAATCTTTTTATGAAAAACAATACTAAGTGGGTGATGTAGCTCTGTGCACAACCAGATTGTGTGGATTCTTCTATTTGTCTGCCCATATACAAAACCCAAGAAATATTTAAAAAAACAGCAGTCTTTAATGGCTACAGCATAGTTCTAGGTAAATATAACATTACTTTATCAGTGTCTGTGAAGCAAAATCACTTTAGCCTACTACTTTTTATATTTATATATCTATATATCAATTCTAACAGACAATTTACATACTGTAAGGACTATAGTTCTAAAAAGCTTCTGCTTAAATGCTCTGCAGTGGTGCTTCTCTGATAGTCTAAAGAACACCCTTCCTTTTGACATTATTTCTAATAACTAGGAAGGAAAATGTTTTGTGACCTCAGAAATTGATGCTTCATGTAAAAGGTTTGCAAATTTTCTTTCTTTAAATCAAAACTGTTGTGCTTTTAAAAATATTTTTAATGAAATCACATCTATCATGCTGAGATACACTTGAAAACTGATTGCAGTAAGCCAGAAAAATTGATATGACAATCTAAAACTTAAGTCACTTTACCCTTAAGTCTTTCATCAATATATTTTTACAATCTGCCTTATAAATACATCATTGGAAAAACAATTAAGGAAAATGCAGCTACAATTCATGGGACCTGAAAAGCTCTCAAAATCAGCCATTTCAGTTGCTTACTTAATGATTTCTGGATTATTGGAAACAGCCTATTTATTCTCAAATGTCTAATCATATACCAAAAAATAATAATGGGGGAATAATATGAAATGTTTGAAGTAATCAGTACAGAACATATACTTTAATTATAGCAAGGAGGTATTTGCTTAAGTTAATCATATTGATAAATAAATGAACATTGCCAGGAAGTGGTCATCTTTTAGATAGAAAAAAAACAAAACTATGAGAAAGCTCTGATATACTAATGAAAGTCTGCAGCCTCACAGTGAAAGCTGAACACCAGAATATCTATACACAGACTTAATTTTTATGAACCTGAGATTTTTCAAAGGTAAGTTATTTTCTGCAGAGAACTGACATCTGTAATAAGAAATAAGCTACACACGTTTTTTTGTCATAATTTAAAATTGCAGATATTTCTGCAGACAAAAGAATAAAAAATAAAATAGCATTAATCACAGTGTTATTCTTGGAACTTAAAACAAAGACAAAAATGCAGAACTGAAATATACGTTATCTGTAAATACAAAAAGTGTCATAATTCTGCAAGAAAATGCACAGAAATCTGCCCTTTAACTCAACAAAAAATGTCATGATATTTGCAGGTTGGAGAAAATAACCTCTTTGACAAGAGCTATTTGACACATTGCTAAAACATGCAGTTTTAATGTTGCTTGCAGTGCCATTTCAGTCTCAAGCCATTATTAAACTATGGACTGTGCAAGCTAAAGCACTGGCTTTCTGGGAACAATGATTCAGTGATGACAATGATGGCACAAACAGCACAATCACACTTACCTTCAGAACAGCAGTCACCTGGTACTAGCCTTTAAAGGATTCATCTGTCTTCCAAAATCTTCAGTGCAGATCTTTTATCCTTATGTGACATGAAATAAATCTTCAGGAAAAATTCCTTTGGCCTGAAATAAGAAGTTTTCATGAGAAAATTGTCAGTGTTTGGAGAAGAGTTATACCTCTAGTGTGATAAAAACAGTCTATAACTCCTCTTACAGTTAAAACCATGGTTGGACTAAACCTACGGATAGCTGTTCTATACCTATGTCTAATTGTTCCCCTCCATTTCAATCCAAAGTTATTTACATGTTGGCAGAAACCATTCCCTCACACTTACAAATGCTGCTCTTATATGATGTAACATTCATTAGATTTGACTTAAGTCTGAAAAGGAGTTGTTTTCAAGAATTACAAAATACTTGGGCTACTCATACATGTGAGAAGTGCAGAAGTATTAGAATTTAAGAAAGACCAAGAAGAAAAAAAAAGGTAGTGTTCTGCTCTTGGGAGAGAATTGTACTTGTACTACTCCCAAAAGATGTTTAGCCAATCTGATTTCAAAGAATGCTGCATCTGGAGGCCCCATGACCTCTCTCTGCATTCATTCTACTGCTTCACTGCCCTCGCCGCCAGAAAAATTTCTTACATCTCTACAATATTTGTCCATTACATCCTATTGTAGTCACCAAGAATATGGAGAATACGCCTGTTTGCAGAAACTTTTTATATACTTGAAAACCATATTACTTCCTCTCCTCTCACACACATATATATGATTTGTTCTACCTTTCCTCACAGACCTCATTTTTGCTACCTCTGATCATTCTTGTGAAAGTTCATTAGACTTTTTCTAACTGTTTTACGTCTTTCTTGAACTGGAGTGCCCAGAATTACAGATTCCTCTTGCTGGGATCTTACAGCTCCCAAACATCACTGAAGCATTATTCACAGAATTTTTTGGCATTACTTTTGCTTATACAATGTGTGTGACAGTGGCAACAAAACATTGACTCCTGTTTCATTTTGTGATCCATTTCAACATTTTTCTGTAGACCTGTTTATATGGTATATTTTTTCCCTGTATTTGTGTAACTAATTATTCTAAATATGCTACCCTGCAGTTATGTTTCTTGACTAGTATCTTCCTCATCTCTGGAGCATTTATTCAGGATTATCTAAAATCTTGGGCTTTTTGTCCTATATCTGTAGGCCTTCCCAGTTTTATTGTTGGAAGTAAATTTTAATTTGCATACTTATGCTGTGTCCTGTGCTATAACTGAATACTGAACAGACTAGATCCAAGACAGATCTTTACAGAACTCTGTTCAACATACCCTTCTCTTCTGAAGCTGTGAAGATACAATTCCTTAGTCTCATAGCTGTGAACTGTAAGATTTAAAAAAGAGAGTACATACTTATCAGCTGAGTAATCTGCTTCACAGCCTCTAGAATCTGACATATTGAAAGGGTGCGAGTAATTTGAATTAGGACACACTTTGTTCCCAAAGAGACAGTGCAAATTACAGGATTTAGCAAGGCTACATCATATCTACCTACAGGCTTCACTGAAATGCCAGATATGGTTAATACAGTGTGTCATAAACATACTGAATGCTATTCTCCTTCAAACAAATAAATCATAAATCATTCCTCTGTCATTGCACATTCTTACTGCCTACAAGCTCCAAAAGCAAAACTCTGTACATGTCAAAACTGTTTTTTGGTTGGCAGTCAGGGAGCAAGAACTGCAGTGCATGAGTCTAGCTGAAGTCAGATTAGATCATGGTGTCATACCCACAGGAGTAGTAGAGACAGGGTCTGACCACTTGAAAAGGAAAGAGTGCAGCTCAGATTTAGTGGCGTGGAATAAGGTGCCAGAGAGACAGCCTTTCCAGGCAAAGTATAACTTGAGTGTGCAGCAGGTGTAAAATGATTTCAAATCAAAATGACAGTGTTCTGCTTTTACTGATTCCTAAGTATGGCAGCTCTGTCCTGGTTATAGGCTAAGAATAATATAATAATATAAAGAGAAGAAGGAATAACTGTGGGGTAGAAAAGAAAAAACACATTCATCTGACAGGCAGCAATGGCAAAGATGGAGATGGAAGGAGAAGAGGTGGTTGGTTATAAACAGAAGCATGTTAGGTGCAAGAAGTGCAGCTGAGGGTCAGATATGTCTATGCAGGATAGAAAAGCAAGAGGAACAAGGATAAGGATGTCGCGTCCCAAAGTTGGAGCGACTCAGGTTCGTGGATTTCCTTTGTCAGAATTAAGGTGAAACGACACCAGGGGAGTTCAAACAACAATCAACATTTATTCAACCTAGCTAGCTTTGTCCAGATACACATGAACTTGTTAATATGAACCTTGCAACATGTCATTAAGCCGCTGTTTGAGAAGAAGAGGGAAGTATAGAAAAATGAAATGGAAAAAGGAACATTAAATGTATCAGAAGGGGAGCCCTCCCGTTGAGTCACGAGGTTCAGAGCAGACCCCCTTGCTTTCTGGACTCCTTCTCAAAGAGGAGCTCAGGGGCGGCTAGATCCACTCCTAGTCTCAGACTTGGTCAACGGTTTATGTTTCAAAGGATGAGGTGTAGGGACTGTGGAAAAGAGAGAAGGGAGAGAGAGAGAGAGAATGAGAGAAAGGAGAAAGAAAGAGGAGAAGGGTTTCACCAGTCCTGGGTCCAGCGTTTGTCCAGCCAGCGTAGAGGTCCAGTTCCGGCGGGCGCACCCTGAGGATTTGTTCTCTCCTCTTTTATAGTGTTAGTTGATGATCTTAACATGCGCAGTTCCCACACCTGGGGTTCACTGGAATCGATCAGTGAGCTTTGGCGGGGGGGGGGGGGTGTTCATTGTGGCCTGCTGGCATGACCACTTAAAATAGAAGCACAGTCCCACCCTCCGTGGAGCCCTCTCCCTCCAGGGAGGCATAAATTGTGCTCCTTCTCCTGGTCACTCAAGATAAGGAGTTGGGCCTTGGAGCAGTGCATTCCCCCCCTCCATGGGGCCCTCTCCTCTGTCCACATTGTCCTGTTCACAAAACTCCAGCATTTTTACAGAGGTCATTTTGTCCACCAAAGCTCTTTTAGCGGATGTTTGAGACATTTGAATTTGTCAGACCGTCACAAAGGATCATAAATACCTTAGTCATATCAGGGCATAATAATTTAGAAATGCTGGATATTGCAGGGAATTAGTTATATTATTGCAATTTTTCTATAAAAACTACCACTATATTGACATTAGTAGAAGCAGTAACATTTTATTTTTGAGATTAGATGTGATTTTTGCTGCAGTAATTTAACACAAACAAGAAACCCCACTTCAGGAGAAGCCTGACTGTTCCAGGTACAGAAAGAGAGACTGTACCATAGGAGCAACTCCCGAATATATCAGAAAGAATCACAAAGGTTTTTGCTATCTAAGTATTACTTTCTCCTTATTAACACGTGTCTTGACTGGAGCAAAGCAATATATGCAGCAATTTTCATGGGAGTGGACAAGTAGTCACACACAATCAATTTCATCTTCTAGAGATTATCAGTAGACCAAATGCATCTAAATATATTGCTACTGGCTAGAAATTCTAGGATTCAAGTTAATAACAACTCCTAACTGAGAATTTAGCAGTCACCAATATTAGTCTAATGAAAAAAACATCATGTTACCTCTGATGATCACAAGGGTTTAAAAACTCAGACCTCATTTGAAGCATGAGCCTGAGACAGGTCTGATACAGCCTCACTGAAAACAGTACTACAATTCTGCTTAAACAATACCAACATTTTATGAAGCCTGCTTTGTTCCTCTGGAGATGATATTACAGCTTCATATATTCTGTTAAGAAAATTCAAACTTAAGAGCTTAGTGGACTTAGTATATATTAAGTTCATTTAAAAAATACCAAGTTGGAAGCAACTTCTTGAGGTCTTCTGCTGTTGTCCCCACCAACTGCTCAAAAAGGGCAAACTGAAAGTTGACATATATCCTAGTACGGTATGCCTGCTATCCTAACTTGATTAAATAAGAATAGCAGACTACTGTCCCTGAGAATCTATAGCATTTCTAAGACTAAGATCTATACTAGGATTATTTTTAATATCAAATTCTCCCAACTGAGATACAGAGTAATCTTAACTACATTTCCTTATCCTCCAAAAAAAAAGTTATGTTTCCATGAATAATTAATCCATTTGGTTTTAATGTTATACAAAGTGATTTTATTTTGCCTCTATTTTTATTTTAAAAACATATTCCTGAACAATCTGAACACAAATAGCTTGTTACCTGCTTACCCACCACTTCTGTCTTTGCTTCTCTCAAGGTTAATTTTTGGTCTGTACTACTCTTTTTGGTGAAGAAAAAGAGGATAAGAAGGAAGAAATAAGTAATTATATGCATAAGCAAAACAGAACTCATTTAAGTGAAAAAGAAAAAAAAACAAGCACCAAGGGAGAAAAGACTGAATGTAGGCATTCCAATGAAAAAAAAGGAATTTAGCTGCCTAGAACTGGTGGAAAGTCTACAAAAGTCAGATCCTCATACACAGCTATGTGCAACTTCCTTAAAGAGGTATTCCTATTTTGTTACCTTTTCATTACTTGACCCCCTTAAAAGAACAAAGTTGTTATTTTCTGATTTGTTGGTAGAGGAAGGAAGAGAGAAAAAATATCAAAGTAATAAACAACATTCTCAAATTTTCATATGCAAACCCTGTGTTTTCTCCTTGGTTTCCGTGAATCCAAGGGAGTTCACTTCGAAGACCTAATAATGAATTTACCATGCTTCTGTGTTAACATGAGGTACTGAAAACGATAGGAAAGTAAGTAGGAATAAAATTAACACCACACAAACTTCTCAGAAAGAAGGTTAATATATTCCAAATCTCCCAAAACACTAAAATCAGTCTCATTTTCCCTTGCTAGCTAACCACCAAAAGTACTCAACCACTTGTAATTGAACTGTCACCGTCACTGAACTGATCATCTTTTAAAAAGGTAAGCAGTATGCCAAGAAAATTGTTTACAAGATTTTAGATTCAGAAAGGATATATTTTTATGAATGTCTCCTCTACACCAAAATAAGGACTAGAAGCTCCATCCACGTGAAACATTATTCAAAATGTAGAATTAGTGATCTGAAAAGTCAATAGGATGGAATATCTATCCCTATTTGTTTGCAACCTTGATGACACAAAAATTAAAGTAGTTCATTAGAGCAGCTTTCCACATGTATTTGAATACTTCAGGAGAGATTACCAATCTCTACATGTGTGACAGACCTTAACTTACTTGCATACCTTAAAATGCCTTGCTCTGTAGCACTGCAACATAGGACAATCCCAACCCTCAGTCACATTGTGTAGCAGCTACCTACAATGTAGTGAACTTCTTTGAGTCAAAGGTTCACATCTGCTGCTCCTTTAAATTTTCTGTTCCTTCTGTCACTCTCTCCCTTGGGGTTTAGAAAGACCCTAGGGCAGTAACCAGTAGGCACTTTTGCTTCCTTTTGTATACCTCTTTCAAAAGAAAAATAAACTTTGGTATTCAAAAGAAAAATCAACTCTGTCCTCCCTCAGGTTGTCCATACCTGAAAGCTACTTAGTCCCTCTTGGGCAGCCTTATTCTATCCCCCTTTTCTTTGTCCTGCAAGAGAGCAGTGGGGACAGGTTACCAATCAGCTGCTGTCCTACTGAACAAGCACTGGCTCGTTGAACCACAAGAAAAACACGATCAATCTATTCCAACAAGAAGTGTATCTCTTTAGATTGTTGTCTTGAATTGTGCATAATCTATAGGAATTGTGTGGGAAATGGTCAAGCCCTGCAACTTTTCAACAACTTTCTACAAGCTTTTTCTACTTTTAGATCTAAATGTTTTTTTCTATACCACACTGTATTTCTGCTGTGTGATGTACTCAAGCTGCTTTCAAACTAGCTTTTCAGCAGAGTAGATGTCCATAAACTGCTGATAGCAGATAGTAGTCTGAGAGCAGCACACAGTACTGAGACCCTGAGAAACATTTCCTTTTAAAAACTTCTGCTTTTCTAAAATCCATGTCTTTATTTGTATTGTTTTGAAACCTACTGAGTGCAGAGGAAAACAGTTACTCTATGATGTGATCCAAATTTAGAGGAGTTTTAGCCACAATTACAATTTGTAGAAAGATAAAGCCCTATGAAGAATAGCAAAACCCAGTATTTCAATAGTCTTTAGTCTTCTTATCTAAAACCTGCAATTTATATTGCTTACCAAATAATCAGTAACTTTGCTTTTGGAAGCCGTTATTGGCTATGCTGGCTACTGCCATTTTTGAGAAACTGCTGCTTAAGACGTTAAAGGAAGACTTTAAATCTCTAGAGTATTAAGTGCCAGTCACATATCAAAGAGAATCAACAGAACCTTAATTTAATGCAGGACCCCAACAGGCACTGTGAGCCTACACTATAGATCCAGCATTTTTTAAAAGTCCCTGGCCTCTTCTGTTCTGTGTACATGTGCTGGTTTTGGCTGGGATAGTGTTTCTTCACAGTAGCTAGTATGGGGCTATGTCTTGAATTTGTGCTAAAAACAGTGTTGATAACAGAGGGATGTTTTAGTTACTGCTGAGCGGTGCTCACACAGAGCCAAGGCCTTTTCTGCTCCTCACCCCACCCCACCAGTGAGGAGGCTGGGGGGGCACAAAGAGTTGGGAGGGGACACAGCTGGGACAGCTGACCCCAAATGACCAAAGGGATATTCCAGACCATAGGACGTCATGCTCAGCATATAAAGCTGGGGGAAGAAGGAAGGAGGGGGACTTTCAGAGTGATGCCATTTGCCTTCCCAAGTAACCATTACATGTGGCGGAGCCCTGCTTTCGTGGAGATTGCTGAACACCTGCCTGCCCATGGGAAGTAGTGAATGAATTCCTTGTTTTGCTTTTCTTGCGCCCACAGCTTTTGCTTTGCCTATTAAACTCTCTTTATCTCAACCCATGGGTTTTCTCAGTTTTACCCTTCCAATTTTCTCCCCCATCCCACCGGAGGTGAGTGAGCAAGCAGCTGTGTGGTGCTTAGTTGCTGCCTGGGGTTAAACCACGACAGCACACATTCCAAATATTTCAGATTTACTCTACCTGCTTAGACCAACTGTATACTATGCTTTGCTATCCATGCACAAAATAACAAGTTTCTGTCCAGAAAAACAAACAATTGACCTGATTAAAGAATTCTCTGCCTGAAAGCTAGTGTATTCTATTCTGTTAATTTCTGAAGTTATATATATTCTTTTTTTTTTTTTTTCCTCTCTATCTAATCTTGCCTGTGCCTTCAGAAGATCAAGGCTATGACATTTTTACCATCAGCAATGTTCAGGTGATTGTACATGGTGTTTATATGTAGTGTCTCCATTATATGGAGATATAGGGCTCATTTTAATTGCCCACATGTAGTATCTAGTGCCATTTGAGTTAGCTGGGATATCTTGCCTGTCTCCAGCTGTCTCTCCATAGGGGCGTTGATGTCTTAAGCCATGTGTCATTTTATTCAGTCCTCTGAAAATGTCACAAATAACCTAAGGTACCTCCTATAACCCTGGGAGACTATATGTATGGAACTGAATCCTGCCTCTAGGTCAATACACCCAACACTATTCAGCTGATCAACTAGCGGATGCCTGCATTCAGATGAACCCAACTCCAGGCTCCACTGTCCTTCAACAGTAACTCATGGCTCTACATTAATTAACTTCCCAGTGACTTTAGTAGGAGCTTAGATATCTAGCCCATGTGTAGACTCCGTCTTCTCATAGTAGCTCTATGTGTAAGAAACTACCTTCAAGAGTTATGCAATAGCAAACACTCTTTCAGGACTTTCAGTCTCTAATAACATCTGAATATTTTTGTCCACCAGATGTGTTTTCGATGCATTCCAAAATTTCAAGCTCCTAAGCTAACTATAAAGATAAATACAACAATAAACTTCTTATCAATAACTCATATTGACTTGACTTTAAAAGTATTCTCTGCTTTCATTTAGCTGTTAAACTTCAGAGTCAAGAGAAACATCAAGAAAGTTTTCACTGCTCCCAGACAGTGATCCTTGCCATTTTTTTTTTTTTTCAAACACCATCTAATAAACCCCCTTACTTACCAAGGCAAATAAAAAACATACACCATCCATATATCCTCTCTACTCCAGACAACTCCAGAGGATGAACTTTCATGAACACTACATCACATTCTTTTTTTTTTCCTTTTTCTTTTTTAAAATCTGAATTCAACACATGGCAACACAAGACATCACTAAATATATTAATTCTGAGTCAGAAACATGTCTATTACTGCTTTTGTTGAAAATTTTGTTTCACATGGCCCAATAGCTGACTTTATAAAAAAGGCCTTCATGAATATCTTGTATACAACAATTTTTCAGATAACTGTAAGATTCAGTGGAGCATGAATTAAATATACAAGCATGGAAGTATAACTTCAGGATGTTTTGTCTCTAGGACTACTGTTCAAATGTATTATCTCACAAATGGTACAAAATTTGGTTTCTAATTAATAAAAATTGTAAAAATCCCCACTCAGAACTGTTCTGGCATACAAAGTCACATTCTGAAGTTAAAATCTCTGCCCTTTTTGTTAATACACATTATTCTTAAAAAAAAAAAAAAAAAAAAAAAAAAACACCAAAAAACCAACAACAACAAAAAAAACCACACCACAAATCCACAAAAAACCACACAAAACCGAAATCCCTCAAATCAGTAGTTCCTATAGCTTTTTAATCCACTGTCTGAAATAAAGTAGTAAATATTCCTGACTTTGATACAGGTGAGGGGTTTTTTCTCCACATTGACAATTTGTCTGGTATATCAGGATGAACTTCTCCCACCAGAAGCAGTTAGGCCTCTTAGTCTCTTACTGCATTCTTACTGCTTTAATGAACAATGTTTTTTGTGACTTTGATATTAATTGATTGATATTAAAAGAAGAATACAAAGTGGATATGTGTTGATTTATTTATGTGTTTCTCAATATAATTTTAGGAGAATGCTTTTTATTTTAAACAAATAAAGATTTTAAGAACTTTTAAAGCTTTAGTGTTAACTCTCTTATGAAAAATTCCTGATAATAGAAGATAAAATTATTATAGGTTTCAACTTAAATTCTAACCTACCTACACATGATTCCTATAGATCTGGCCACAAAATTTTCATAGAGCTTCATTCAACAGTTTCATCCCAATTAGCATCCAAGCATTTCTTGGCTTGTGTCCCATGCAATTGCGCTGCTAACCAGTGCAAGGCAGAATATAAATGCTCTCCACCTGCTTGGATAAAAAATTTGATCAAACGTCAAGTAATCTCAAATGGATAAACTCAGAGGAAATACCAACATCTAAGCAGAAACAAAAGGCTTTAACAGCTGAACAACAAACTACCTTGTTACACATAGAGTCTCATTATGGCCAAAAAGAGAACACACCTTACATATTAAGCCAAGAGTTTAATATTTGACTAATTCAGTTCTTCACAGGCTAATCAAAATGCAAAGAACAGTTACTATTTGTCCAGTGACGATGGCAGCACAGCCCAAATTATCTAATTATTAAAAAAAAACCCAAAACCAAAACCAAACAAAAACAACCTTTAATTAATAATGTAGTTAAATTGTTATATATAAATCTACTCATATCCACCTCTTTTATTATACTCACTTTTCCAATGCCCCTCTGTGTCCCCAGGCTGAAGTTGGTGTCCCTGAAGAAGGGGCTGCAATGAAATATCAGCATTCAGAGCTCTTTGCTGAGATGAGTATGATATCAATGAGGTGGGGAGGCCTCTTCTTTCATTAGTCTTGGGTCCCCTTGGTATTATTTTCTTATAGTTTTAAACTTTTTGAACACTAGGAATTTTTACAGTTAAAGCTGTTTCAATTATAGTTTATATTTTCTTGTTATAGCATTTATCTGAAAGATTTTTCAAATTCAGCAATTTTGGATGAAGGAAAAGAGGGAGGGGGGTTAATGGAGCAACTCGCCTTAGTAGTTGACTGTGGTAGTCCTTTAGAGAAGAGAAAGTTTTGAATCCCTACTCAGCATCCTGCATAACAGCAGTCTGAACCTGAGTCTGTGTTTCCTTAATCAGTGCCACAAGACCTGACCAATTTGAGAACGTTGCCTCTTCATTCTCCTCCATACAACATTGAGACTATCCTTTTTTTTTTAATTTCATTATTGGGTCAGATTTGATTAGTGACAGAACTAATTACAGCTCATGAAAAGTACACCACCACAAGAACAAAGTGTTCTTGTAAATTAAATGTTAAAAATGTTTCCTCGTTTAATTGCAAAAGTCAATGTATCAGAGCAACAGATGGGACTTTAACACAGAAAGAGTACTTCTAAAGTGGGTGGGTTTTTACAGTGATACTGCAAATTCACATTACCTAAGTGACTACAAAGTGCTAGGAGTGATGAAGCTTAGGAAATTTAGAACAGCACAAATAATTAGGTTCCATGTTATATTTCTGTACTGCTCCCTTCCCAGAACTGGGCTTCCATTGTCCTAATGAAACATTTATATTAAAAGTTTTACAAAGAAATTACTATTATTTATCACCCTGATATAAAAGCAGAAGTAAAACCACAGTTTTAGAGATTAATATGACTGTCTTCCATTTTTTTGAATACTTATTAAAATAACTTTAGCATATAACTCATTTTTGGAATTAACACTTTATTTCTTGACAATATTTCCTTTATGTTGTCCTCTTCTAAGGGAGAATTAGGTATTTCCTTATCTGTAAAAGCACTGTTCCAACTTTAAGTAGTAAAAAATAAGAGTGTAGTAGTAAATTCTGATACAAAATTAAAGAAAACATCAGTTCCTACTACAGGTAATAACATAACTTTAAAATTACTGTATTTTAACAATGGTCTAACATTACTTTGAAAACAGTGGTGTTCATTTTAGTGACGAATTAGCACTCAATAACTTCACTAGGCTATAAGAGTCTAATCTGATGATAAAACTAAATAATTAATATTTTCTTCCTTACTCATATGTAAGATGGAACAACTTTTCTGCAGCACAAAATGCTCAGGTAGCTTAAAAAATAAAACTGATTTAATCTTGATTACAGAGAAATGCAAAACATCTGCAATATTTTCCAAATTGAGCATGTTCCTCTTTATGTGAAACAATTTAATATACACTTTATCTACTACAGTGAGTGTTACTTGGAAGGCAGGAATTCAAATAACTGCTATTACAACACATAAAATGCATGGAAAATAGAGAATATTAAAGTGCTGTTTCACCTGGTATGAAACCAAATGAAAGCATTCAAATACATTGTTTCTTAAGTATTCCACTGTATTAGAATCACAATAAAATGTTCAAGAATCTGGATTCTTCTGTATCTTTCTTTAGGTATTGCTACTCATTTTGGGCCTATCTTTTGAAATATTCACCATATTTACAGACCATAAGGAAAAAGCAGGACAAATTTCAGACACCATCTGTCAAGGCATACTGTTCAGGTCTAGTGTATTAAAAGACCATATTAAGATATTTATGAAATTGAATATTATTCCATTGAAAGTCTAGTAGATGACATGCAAGCATATGTCACTTGAAACTGTTATTTAATGACCTTATAATCAACTTGAAATGAAAATAAATATGTATTATTGCTAAATACCGCACATATGCATATGATTATTGTTTCTGCATGAAGCTTAACATTTTAATACCTATTAAAAGGTGAAAAAAACCCAAACCTGAGAGTTGCTCTTCTAAAAATGTTAGATGAAACATACTGTACTCTGTAAAAGCAGAGGGAAGACTAAAAAATAAAAAGTGAATAAGGTCTATACTAATAGATACCCAAAAAAGACACTTGATCACTAGTTGTTGAAAGACACTTAGGTAGCAGAAATGCTGCTTGCAAGCTAGCCTTAAATAATAAGTACATTTCTACTGGTTATACCATCACTAATTGTGGCCTTTCAATATATAAAGGGGCTTGTAGAGAAAGATGGGGACAGACATTTTGCCAAGGCTTGTAGTAACAGGACACGGGGTAATGGTTTTAAACTGAAAGAGGATAGATTTAGATTGGACGTAAGTAAGATATTTTTTACAATGTGGGTGGTGAGACACTGAAATGGGTTGCCCAGAGAAGTTGTGGATGCCCCATCCCTGGAAGTGTTCCAAGTCAGGCTGGATGGGGCTTTGAGCAACCTGGTCTAGTAGAAGGTGCCCCTGCCCATGGTAGGGGGGCTGGAACAAGGTGATCTTTAAAGGTGCCTTCCAACCCAAATCATTCCTCGATTCTATGGTTCTGTAAGTCTGTGATACTATGGTTGTACTTTGCAATTTTTAGTTCTCTTTCAGAATTTTTTCATACTTGTTCAGACCAGTATTTCCAAAGGAATCCAACGATGTTATGCATGTTGAAATAAATTGATTTTGTTAATCCATATTAACAATATGATTGTATTTCACCTATTTCTAATAACAAGTAATAACTGCTTTAAACTGTATTATTAAGCCCTTTGCAATCCTTGGGAAAAAAAAATAATAAACTTTGAAAATCTATTATTTCCTTTTTTTATTTTAAAATAATAGTAACAGGAAAGAAACATGCAAGACTGTCAAACTTAATTGACAGTTGTTGTGGTTTAAGCCCAGCCAGCAACAAAGCACCACGAAGCTGCTTGCTCACTCCTGCCCCTTTGGCCCTGGGTGGGATGAGGAGAAAATATAAGAAAAAGCTCATGGGTCAAGACAAGGACAGGGAGGGATCACTCACCACTTATGGTCATGGGCAAAACCACAGACTCAACTGGGGTGAAAAAACAAATTCAATTTAATTTACTACAAATCAAACCAAAACAAGGATAATGAGAAGTAAAAAACCTTAGAAGACCTTCCCCCCACCCCTCCCTCCTTCCCACCTCACCCCCACTCCCAGTTCTCTCTCCCTCCTCCCCCCGGGGCGCAGGGGAACAGGGGGTGGGGGTTGGGCTCAGTTCTCCACATGTTGCCTCTGCTGCTCCTTCCTCCTCAGGGGCAGGACTCCTCACTTATCCCCTGCTCTGGTGGGGGATCCCTCCCACAGGACACAGTCCTTCACAAACTTCTCCAATGTGAGTCCTTCCCATGGGCTGCAGTTCTTCACGAACATCCCTGTCATGGGTACCTTCCACAGGCCGCAGTCCCTCAGTCACAGCCTGCTCCAGCGGGGGCTTTCCCATGGAGTCCCGGCCATCTTGGGGGGCATCCCCCTGCTCCGGCGTGGGCTCCTCTCTCCCTGGGCTGCAGGTGGGCCTCCACTCCCCCGCTCCCCTCCCTGGGCTGGGGGACACAGCCTGCCGTCTCACCACGGGCTGCGGGGGCATCCCCTCCTCCCCCGCTCCTCCTCCCCCTCCTTCCTCACTGACCTCGGTGTCTGCAGAGGGGTTCCCCTCACATTCCAATCCCCCACTCACTGCAGGTTCCCCTTCTTAAATCCGTTCTCCCAGAGGCGCTGCCACAATCACTGATGGGCTCGGCCTGGGCCAGAGTCGGGTCCGGCTTGGAGCCAGGGAAGCTTCCAGCAGCTTCTCACAGGAGCCGTCCCTGCAGCCCCTCCCCCACTACCAAGACCCCGCCACACAAACCTAAACCAACAGTTTTTAGAATTTATGGAGATTACTGGAGGACAAATATCCATATTTCCTTAGATATAACAATGAAGAACTACAGCATCTTAACATTCTGTTTGATTTTTCAGTGCATCTTTTAGAAATGTTATATATCCTTTTTTTTTCTTTTTTTTTTTAAACAAACTGTTATGTAAAAATAAGCTGTCATGACTCTTTCTGTAATTTATGATTTGGACTTCTTTTGTTTCATGAGGTAAATGGCCATTATTTTTAAAAAAATCTTAAAATTTATTGCATTAATAAATAATCTCAAATTGATAACTCATACTTGAGACATTAAGAAAACACTGAAATCATTGAGGAAAACTGAAAGTGAAGTTTCTAAAAAAAAAAAAAGCACTATTTTTCCCCTTTAGTCTTTATCACTCTTACTTGTTTGTCTCTTGTTTAAATTATTATTATTTATCAATATAAAAAAAGAAAGAATAACCATGAAACAAGTATTTTTGAAAGAAATTCCAAATCATAATAAAAGATTTTTATTAAGAAATATAAATAATTACATAAATGGATGTTTTTAGAGCTTTTAAGCTCACTTCTATGAAGCTGAAAGTCTTAGCTCCCTGTCTTCAGTCTCCTATTTGGTGGGAGGGAGAACGGAAACCTGGTGTCATAGAATGAATATATAGTAATAATGACAGAACTACAGTCCTTCCTAGGAAAAACTAACAGTCCCCAAGAAACAAATATAGCAAATGAACTACATAGGCAGTTAACACGCCCTCCTAGTTGGAATGTAAAAAACCCATTTGATTAATCTATACCACAAACTTAAAATTATGTGCTAGCTTAGAAGGAATATCAAAAGAAACAGGATTAATAGATTTATGGTGTTTTCTATGCTTTCATTTTTATTTTTTTTAATTATTATTTTGCATAACTATTCACCAGCTGTATGTATTCTTACAGTTACATCAAATACAAAGCATTCCGAGCATGTATATTCACTGCTACATTTCTTTGTCACTCAAATACACAGATAAGACGCTTATGTTCACTTTCCCTATAATACCTTTTCTTTACCTCCAGCTACACTGCAGAAATGTAAATACATCTCTTGAACAGTTCAGCACAAGACAGCAAATGATACTAAGAACAAGAGAAAAAACAGTCAAGTCTGTTGTTACTTCTTTAAGGGTCTTGCATGAATAATTAAGGCAAAGCAGATGCCACTCCAGAACACTATGCAGCTGAACACAGGCAGTCAGAATGCTGACCTGGGGTTCTGCAGTTGTGAAGAGCAGATACTCTTGAGCTGCTCTATTACGTACAAAAAATGCACTTACGCTGGAGCATGTACATTCAGCTTAAGTCAAACATGAATTTTTGACACAACGGACTTTAGAAACAGTTTGCTTGGTTTAGATTTAAAGCTGCATTTCAAATATTCTGTTTTGAACAGAATGTAAATACAGCAGGAAATCACATAGTTTAAAAAAAAAAAAGAAGCAGCAAAGTAAAGAGGGCATTATAGGAATTCCATGATGTCCAACAATACTTAAATATGTTCAGAAAACTCATCTCAGCCATTATGACTTCAGTGCAAGAACAAAAGATCAGTGTAGTGACCGACTCAGGCCTATAGTACTAGGCAGATCAGGGAACAAGTTTCCTAGCCGACGATGTCCTGAAAATGACTAAGTGCAGTAGAACCAGATATTAAAAACTGTGTCTAACAAACACTTCTGCCACAAATGCTCCTTCTCCCAGGATCTGCTCTGCTTCAATATTGTTCAGTGATCATTTCCCTTCCACCTTAAACCTTAATCTAGAATTTATATTCCTGCTCCAACTGTAAGAATCCATATAGTTAATTTGGAAACACACCCCTGCTACTGGACATCCCTGTAAAATGCAAAAAGGACCTCACATACTTTAAGGACCTGCTACCAGTCTTAAAAAAATAAAATTATATTAAATTAAAAAACAAACAAACAAACAAACACAAACAAAAACAACAACAACAACAACAACAACAAACAAAACTTAAAATCAAATGTTTGGGTGCTTAGAGTTAGCTTAATTTGATGGGTATGTGAATCTTGGAAAGCTATGGAGATCATCTATTCCTATATGCCACAGATAACAATGAGCAATGTGACTAAATGGTAACACATGCTGCCCTAATGCCATCCTTAAACTGGGTTATCTCTATTTCTAGTTACAGGACTGTAAATTAAGAATAGTTTAATTTAAATCAGTTTAAACCCAATCCAGTTCCACATTAATTTCCAATTATAATTGGGGAAAAAAATTGTTTATTATCTAATACCTGTTTCTGTAAGGAAAAGTAATTGTAACTTTCCTATCTGATTTCATAGCCAAAGGTTTTTAAAAAGAGAAAAGTTACCTAAACACTGTAGATACTCTTCTTTTCTTTTTTTTTTTTTTTTTGCTTCTGACCTGCTACCCACAAATGAAGAGTAAAAATTTAATATTTTATATACACAGTACACTTTCCACTCTAGTAGGGCACAAAACATAATTATGAAGACATATTTTAATATTTAATTTTAGCTGAAAGTAAACATCAGAATATAATGAAGTTACCTGGAAAAAATCACGCCCCAACACCCACTTTATTGCCTTGGAGTTACATCGCCTTCCCACACAGAAACTGCATAGACTTCTGTGTCCATCCTTCTTCTTGTCTTAGACCAGGCCAACAAAAATTCAGTGGAGCTAATCCAGAACATAAAGAAGGGATAAACCCCCAAAGAATGCAATGTGTAAACATGTTGGATATACCCCTCGGTAACTAAACTAATGGCTTCTCAGACATTGACTGCTGTGCTCTTTCTGCTAAACTTAGGATATACTGTCACAACTACTATGCCTCATCCTTTCCCTTCTGATAGGAGACAACACATTTCCTGAATTCAGGATAGTTTAGAAGGTGCACTCCAACAACTGATACACATTCTTCATCAATCTATAAAATGATTTGTTGCTCTAAATTACTCCCATTCTTTCCTTACCTAGAAGCAATTGGAAGATTGCTGAAACAGACTGAATTTAATGCAACTGAGGTTTGAGCAGACAGCGCTGTTTTCATAATACCATGACACATCGGTACAGTGGAAAAAAGGACAGAGAATGTCACATAACAAACCTTAACACCATGAAACAAGTGAGTATCTCAGGAGGTAAAGGGATATGGGTAGGAGGGATGAAAAATGAGTTAACAGTAAGCATGGCTCAGATGCACAATAATCTGTATTCAGCCCTGAAGAGAAGGCAGAATGTCAATTTTTAGTATTCCTCAGATAAGACAATGAAAAATCAGCTTTTTTAATTCATCCTTCTATCGTACATGGTCGTATGTGATGCAGCTGGCTGACACCATACTCTCCACACAGTTCGAAAGTGCAATTATACTGCTGTATTCTGCACTTGATAATATATTTCACTGCTAGCAGATAGACATCTCAGAAGACTAGACAAGATGCTAAGCTTTTCCCAAAAAGGGTACTGGCCACTAATATCTTTGTCACAAAATCTTTTAATTCAGTACACTATAGTTCCAAATATTCCCAGCAAGTCACTTCCGAATAAGATACTTCTAAAAAAGCATCACAGAATCACTGTAGCAAGGGAAGATTTACGGTCCCAAAAAGATTGGTAATTTTGTTCAGTTTCATATCTTATCAACTTTGTCTGGGACTTCTGGGATGTTAAGCAAAAAAATAACAGTGAGAAAACAGTTATACTCTTGGGCAAATGAATAGATGACATAAAAAAGAAAAAAACTATAAATAAAAGTAGAATTCTTGCTAAGAACATTCTTTCTTCAGTAAAGACAAATTTAATAAAGTATAATCTTACCTCACACTTGGTCAAGGGATATTGTGTCTTTCCAAATTAAAGAAGTGTAGTAGATAAGATCCTCTCTCCAGCTACCTTACCACTTCAGGATGAAAAGAGGAAAATAAGTCTTTAATAAGTCTTATAACACTTTAAGTTATAATTTAAGGACAAATTATTTGCTTTATTTCTTGAAAAGGAAGGATAATACTATCTGATCAGAACATCATCAGAAATGTATCCTTAGCACATACTATACTTCATCACTTTGAATGTATTTGCTTTTAGAATTTAAACTGCAAGTTAAAGAACATTAAACATGATTGCTTAAAACTGACAGAGCTTTACAGAGACCCCACTTCCTACTTTCTAGTAAGATATACCAAGGACACACATGCCTCAAGACACTAAGCATGGCAGACTGGCTGAGTTTCTTCCTAAAAAATTACTGAAACAGAGTTGGGATTTTACTGAATCACCGATTATACATAAAACTCCAGATAGTGTTAAAACATGGGTATTATTGAATAAAGTAATAGTTGAATACAATGTCTTCATCCCTCCCAGAATTACGGGTTTTGTAACTACAAACTACAACTGCTATAAAGAAACTTCCGAAAAGGGAACAACATTTTTGTTGTAGACATAGCACTAATATGCTTGCCAACTGACATCATATTCCTCATAATGAAAATCAAGGGCTTCTACATATTTTAACTTCTTTTGGTGAAAGAAATGAACTGCATTTTAATTGTGTTCATGTTACATACCACAGTTAGTTACAAGACTGGGAACCTTTGTGAGATCTACAGGTAGCATCATAGTGCAAATCATTTTCTGGTTTTGATTAGCCAAGAAAAGCCTCAGGAGCAACCTTTATTGTTGTAAAGTGTATGCTAAGCAAAGTTTTTAGGGTGAACTAATACCTTCTTTTCAGACAATAAGTAGAACTAGAAAAAATATGCTAATTTAAATGCATACAGCTTTTCAGACTGAAAAATAAACAGCAACTTTCAGACCTGAAAAGCACTACTATAGTTGGATAGCACCTCAGTAAGACCACATGCAATAAATGGAGAAGGACAAAATTACACATAAGGAAATTCAGAAAAAAAAAAAAAGGAAAGAATGCATTAACAATTATTATAATACTTTATAAAATATTGTTTGCTTTTTGAAATTAAAAAAAAAAGGAACATATCAGTTTCTCTCTTTGCTGTTTCACCTATGGTTAATGGGAATATTGTGGATCTTAATAATATTATTTATTATTCAGCTGTGCTGGAAGTTTATTGGGTTATGTGACACTATGAAAACCATCCCAGAAGTCCCCAACCTCTTGGAATAACAAGTGTCAAAATAAAATCTTAAGAATCTTTGATCTTTTACAGATTTTTGTGCTTTAGAATAAGACCACAGAGGCATTAGATTTAGACCATTATAATGCATAGCACATATTTTGTAAGTGGCCATTTCTTTTTCTGAGGCTAAGAATTTCCAGGAAGATATTCTATTGGCAAATCATTCAAATAATAAAAATCATGTTTTAGACAAGTTTTGTCTTGCAGACTGAAAGCTCCCTTAGTTCTGTGCTAAAGAAAAATTGCTACATGATGACACTATGATTTTTTTTCTAAGAAGTCATATTCTACCTTGCAGCTGGATGTATATTCTGAAGTGATAGTCCTGAAGGCGTTCACTTTCCTCAGAGGAAAAGAGATGTGTATAAGAAATCTTTCTACAGGCAATATTTTATTTTATTTTATTTTACTTTATTTTTCAAAACAAAGAGCAAAGACTAGAATTTACTTCTGGAAGCTAAATCACAGGATAATGATGAGGAATTTTCTATCATGAATGCAGTTCTAAACTCAGCATCTGAAAGTCTACTGTAATGCACGATAGCTATAAGAAAAACACAGTTCTTTTACAAAAGAATAACTATTCATATACATTTTAAAGCTGGGCACATCTGTAATTTTCATACTGAAATGAATGGAGAAGTGTTTTTAATTATATTTGTAGCATATTAGTTATTTTCCAAAATGTTTTTACATTGAGAAAACTACATAAGTGATAATTTTACCCTAGATATGAAGGGTAAGTACCCTAGACATTTTTGTATCTAAAATAAGAATTAGATTACGGAAGTACTTTTTTGGGGTTGGCACAACTATGTAATGTTAGGTTAGGTATTCTATTCAATAGACAATTATATTAGCAATATGATGAGCAGCATCACTGAAAGAAGCTCTGTTTGGAAAACCATCTCACATCCATGCATTTCTATGAATACTGCCCTGAAGTCCATCCTATATCATCATAATGGTGAAACTGCAGCCCTAGAGGTACAAATGCATCACTGTGATAGTGTCAGCTTTATTTTGGAGGCAGTTCTACTGAGTGTTCTTGCCCGTTACCTCATATACAGCTCATGGTTTCTCTTGCCTAGCTCCAATAATAGCAAAATATAGATTCACTTAGGGAGTTTCTCCTTTATGCATATGGACATGTAATTATAACACTGATTAATCACTGGTATTGTAAACAATATTTATCAGAAGCGCACATTAAAAAAATATGTGAAATATGTTCAACTTCACAGCTAAGCATTAATTATTATTATAGATTTTGAGACCTCAGTAGGTCATTTGGGGAAAAGTTATTAAATCTTTCCTAGCTTATCTTGGAGTTATCAAAAGAATGACATTAATTATTAACAAGATTTATTAAAGGAAACTGTGAAGACGTACAGGTAATGATTAATATTGCTGCTTAGATGGCAACACTAAAGTACTCAGCTGAAAGTTGATACAAAATTTGGTACAGTACCAAGTCAGCACGGTTTCCCATACATGCTGGGCTATGACATAACTTGTAGAGCAATGGAATAGAGTATCATGGGTCAACAGACAGAGACTACTCTTATTCCTGAACCAAATATCATCTGTCTTACAAACTAAACAAATGATGCATCCACATCTAGCTTAACTGCTGAGGACTGGAGAACTTATAAGAAGCCCAGTGACAAACTTCTGAAGGTGAGTTATACCCCAGAGTACTTTCAAGATTGAACAAAGGAAATTTGTTAGGAGACTTCTACTGAAATTGCCCATCTGAAGAGGAAGGGCAGTAACGCCTTGTATTCATTAAGTCATAGTAGACAGCTAATGTGTAAGAAATGTTCTACAAGCCAAGAGAAGGGGCACTTCTTCCTGTAGTCAGACAAAGCTATCTGTACCACAGCTTGAAGCACAAGTCCCAAACACATCAGTCTGGGGTGGTTCTAGAACAGTGACAACAGTGAAGGCTGCAACACATTTTATGATTGTAAGGTGGTTGTAGAAATGAAGCAGGAGGCCATACAGGATGAGCTATTTATAGTTATACAAGCCTCCGCTCGTACTGGTGGCATCCACACAAAGGAAACCATCTGCATTGCACTAATAAGCATCTCTATTCAGGAATTTGCTTCTTTACAGTTGCAAGCAATGCCTCAGGATATACTTTATTTCTATCACCTATGTCTATTCTAAATAATAAGTGGACCATAAGAAGCCAATTAAAGATGTTGCGTTCATGTTATCAGTATTCTGATGTGCTTCAGTCCATGTCACTCCCTTTACTTGTCTAAGACTGTTAAAGAAACAGACTGGAAGCCTGGGAAGTTCTGAATGAGGGAAGTCAAAGTCCTCTCTTCTCATCCACAGAGGAGTTTATCAGATTCAAGAGCACTTATCCTGTCTCACTAGAGAGTTCAGTCTTAATAAGAAACACTTGAACATTACTCTATCCATTTTTACTGAAAGCTTTCTACTAAATAAATAAATAGGAGAGAGTACCTTACACAGTTTCAACACAAGGGCCTCACAGAAAGCTTCAATAAAAAAAATTAAAAATAGGAGACTGATTTTCCAAAGTTGAAAATTAAAAATAGGTGGTTAATTTTTATATTTTCCTTTCCAAAATTGGTAATCGGGTATCTAAACACAATCCAAGTTTCAAAATCCTTAATAATTAACAAATCATGCTTTGCATTGTATAGCTGACCAAAGGAGATAAAAAGAATAAGTTACAACCAAGTAGAAAGATGTTCAGTCTTTGTATTGTCCTGACCCCTATTCTGTTCAAGTACATTGGAAAACATTATTATGTTTCTTGGAAAGTGAGTGAGCACAACATTAAGCAATCTAGAGTACACAACGTTTTAAGATAACGAAACATAACCAAGTATTTAAAGCTAGAGAAAGTAAAATTATTTTTCTATTAATCTTTTCCTCAATAACCAAACCTTTCTCTGGGTATAAAGTGTATAGTATAACAAGGAAAAGGGCCAGGAGTCAGTAATCACCACATCTTTTACACATTTCTAGACATTCATGAAAAGTGTAAAGGCAGATACGTTCTTATCCTAACACTGTAAATCAGAATCATTACTCCGTTGAAGTAAATGAAGCTATTCGAAAATAAACCCAATTTAACTGTCTTATTCAATGGGAATTTGAACTTATAAAAAAATTACATAATACAAAGAAAGAATCAAGCCAAAGAGTTAGGTTGTATTTGTCTGCTAGCTTTTTCTTTATCTTCTTCACGCATTATACCGTTCAAAGACATCAACAACTTAGTGCATGTTTTTGCATCTCTTCAACAAAAGTTGCTGATAATTAATCCAAATTCCTTTAACTCTGTGTCCTGGTTTCACCTGGGATAGAGTTAATTGTCTTCCTAGTAGCTGGTATAGTGCTATGTTTTTGAGCTAGTTATGAGAAGAATGTTGATAACACACTGAAGTTTTCAGTTGTTGCTAAGTAATGTTTAGTCTAAAGTCAAGGATTTTTCAGCTTTTTTTTTTTTTTTTTAGAATGTTTTTTGCAACAAGGACTGATAAAGTTCACATGCTTGTGAGTGCACAAACCTAAATCACCATGAAAGAATGAACTTATACTAAATTTCTATTTCTTCTACAGGAATTATAATGGATCCATTTTATTGTATGCCTTTCAGAGTTATTTTTGAAAGGTCAGGTAATCAGCTTAGGTTAATGATGACATTAGTGGATCTCTCCTAATAGCAAGTGGCAAGCAAAATCTTAATTTTGCCATTCCATTTCGTAAGGTGAAGTTGAAAGTTTATAGGACATGACAAAGTTTGTAGGACACAGTGGACAAAGTTTTACTGAAAGTAGAGAGGGCACACTTCAGTTCTTTATTTACAAAATAAAATATTCAAAAGTCAGGAAATGCATATCTTAAAACCAGATGGGCTGGCCTGTTTCTGCCCCACTGTGAAACCCTTTCCATTTAGTCTTCCTCTCCTATGAACTAAAACACATAAATATAGCTCTTTTTATATTCTATATTGGTGTAAAACATATGTGAATGCTCTTACATCTTGGATTTTACTTCTTAGTAAACTTAGGCCAGAATTTTCAGAACTAAATTGCAATTCTGCTTTCTTGATTAGAAAGAAGCGCGTGTCTGCTCTACCATATGTTCACCTGCGAACATGACTGAAAGAGAGATTCACATAAAGTAACAATAGGTAACTAACTTGGGAAGGTAGTCATTTTAATGTTCTTATGTAGTCAAGGAATAGAGCCAGGCTCCTCCAGAAAATGAGTCAGAGTAGAAGTCTAACATAGACAGATCATGCTTTAGAAGAAATTCTCTTTTTCTAGTAATCTTTTGAGTTGCTCAGATTGTAAGTTAGGTACCAAGTTTAAATGTTTCAAATTATAAAGGAATGTGAAGTTTGCCAAGTGCCTAAATGATCTGTTTACAAATTTGTTCAGTATAAAATCAGTTGCAATGTCAAATAGCAATTTCCAAACATTATTTGTTTGGATTTGGTGAACTGTTCAGAGGCTACAAAGTATTCTCCTTCAAAAAGAAAACATATTCTTAATCTCTCCTCTTCATTGAAATATTACTGAAATGTTTCCTCAAAAATTACAAGAAAATGTTAAATTCAGAAATGCTTAGAAAATTTGCTTTAGAAATTAGGAAATAGTAAAAAACAATTAAGATTTAAACAATCTGAAGTGAGTCCCAAGGTACAATCTATAGCCAAGCCTGAAATCTGCAACAATAAAGAGCTAGACAATACAAGCAAATCTGAGACCAAATTTATTGTTCTGTGGTAGGAAGAAAATAAACCCAAAGTCCAGGCACAGAAAGAGTTCATTCTTGTACTCAGACAACAAGCTGATGTATCAGGAGACTGGCTTAGCTAAGAAGGGAATTTGTGATGGTATACAGGGCCTGGAAGCAGTGACAGGCTACAGAGGAGGAATTTAGAAGCATTGTCCAAGCATGTAGGGATGGTGTCAGGAAAGCCAGAACTCAGCTAGAGTTAAGACCTCCAAGGGACATCAAGGGCAACAGGAAAACCTTCTACCACTGCATTAGTTGAGTGTGGGTTGAGTTCTTACAACTACTTGTAAGCACAGGTCCAGAAGGGCTGCTTCTAAGGGTGCTCGGAGAGCTGGCTGATGTGCTTGCAAGACCATTCTCTCATCTTTGGAAAGTTATGGAGATCAGGGTAAATTCCTAATAATTAGAAAAAAGTAAATGTTGTACCCATCTTCATAAGAGGCCAAAAAGTCATCCCAAGAAGGTACGGACTGGTCAGCCCTACTTCAGTCCTTGGGAAAGGTATTGAGCAAGTTCTCTTTGCAGCCATTTCTGGATGCATGAATGAGAAGATGGAGATTTTGAACAGTGACCTGGCAGCTTTATATGATAAAATGTCTGGATTTGTAGACAAGGAGAGCAGAGGACATCATTTTCCTTAACATCATCAAGGCTTTGGACAATGTCTCCTGCAGTATTCTTGTATTCAATTTGGGACATTACAATTTGGATGTGTGGGCTACTAGATGGGTAAAAGTCTGAACAGGTCAGAACCTACATGGAGGCTGGTAACAAGTAAAATAGTGCAGGAGTCTATCCTGGGACTTGTCCCATTCAACTTTGCCAATGGCTGGTCATGAAGTGCACTCTTCTCAGTTTTACAGATTCCATTAAACTGGGAGGACCAGTCAATATGCTTGAAGGCAGCCCTGCCATTCAGAGGGATCTTGACAGGCTGGAGGAGTGGGCCAACAGGAACCCTGTGAAACTTAACAAGAACAAATACAAAATCCTGCAGCTGGGAAGGAAGAGTCCCTGGCAGCAATACAGGCTGGGGATTGACTGGCTGAGGAGCAGCTCTGCAGAAAAGACCCTGGGGTCCCTGGTAAACAGAAAGATGAACATAAGCCAGCAGTGTGCCCTGGCAGCAAACAAGGTCAACGACACCCTAGGCTATATGAACAGGACACAGACAGCAGATTGACAGATGGGTTACTAAGCACTTGCCAGACCTCATCTAGAATAGTTTATGCAGTTTCAGGCCTCACAATGCCAGGAAGACATTGATCAGCTGAAGCAAGTTCAGTGGAGAGCCACCAATAGGGCTGGGGGCTGGAGCACTTATCCTGTGAACAGAGGCTGAAGAAAGAGGGTTTGTTTAGCCTGGAGAAGAGACAACTTCAGAGTCACTTAATAGCACCTTCCAGTATCTATAAGGAGGTTACTGAGAAGGTGGAGCCAGGCTCTTCACAGTGGTGCCTGGTGGAAGGAAGAAAGACAATAAGTAAAACTTGAAACAAGAAAGGTTTAGGCTGAGTATAAGGAAAACATTTTTCAGCATGAGGGCAGTCAAGCATTGGAACAGGTTGCCCAGAGAAGTTGTGCTGTCTCCATCTTTGGATAAAGCTTTGAGAAATCTGATCTGATTTTACAGCTGACCTGCCTTGAATAGAAGGTTGGACACAGAACCTCTTGGAGTCCCTTCCAGCCTGAACTATCTTATGATCCTGTGATACTAAACTTTCCTGAAGTATCCAGAATCAGTAGAAAGGAAGGCAGAGAATATTTTTGTTGCACGTTTCTACATAAGCCTTGTAAAAATTCAGGATCCTAAGCAAATATAAATATGCAGACAGAGAAAAAGGAAAGGAGACTGACTGAGCACTTAATCACAATAGTGATTAAGTCACTAGAGTCATGGTAAATCTTGAGAAGTATGTTAGGAAATCAACTGCTTTGTTTTTGAGATGGGTTGACCCTGGCTAAACGCCAGGTGCCCACCAGAGCCGTTCTATCACTCCCCCATCCTCAGCTGGACAGGGGAGAGAAAAATATAACAAAAACTTGCGGGTCGAGATAAGGACAGGAGAGATCATTCACTAATTACCGTCACGGGCAAAACAGACTCAGCTTAGGGAAAATTAACTCAATTTATTACAAATCAGCCAGAGTAAGGTAATGAGAAATAAAACGAAATCTCAGAACACCTTCCCACCACCCCTCCCTTCTTCCCAGGCACAACTTCACTCCCGGATTTCTCCACCAAACCCCCCCAGTGGCACAAGGGGGACAGGGATGGGGTTTACGGTCATCACACGTTATTTTCTGCCGCTTCACCTCCTCAGGGTGAGGGCTGATCACACTCTTCCCCCGCTCCAGCGTGGGGTCCCACCCACGGGGTCAGTCCTCCACGAACTTCTCCAACGTGGGCCATTCCCACGGGCTGCAGTTCTTCACGAACTGCTCCAGCATGGGTCCTTTCCACGGTGTGCAGTCCTTCAGGAGCAGACTGCTCCAGCGCGGGTCCCCCACGGGGTCACAAGTCCTGCCAGAAAACCTGCTCCACGGGCTCCTCTCTCCGCAGATCCGCAGGTCCTGCCAGGAGCCTGCTCCAGCGCGGGCTTCCCACGGGGTCACAGCCTCCTTCGGGAACCCACCTGCTCCGGCGTGGGGTCCTCCAAGGGCTGCAGGTGGAGATCTGCTCCACCGTGGACCTCCCTGGACTGCAGGGGGACAGCCTGCCTCACCAGGGTCTTCACCACGGGCTGCAGGGGAATCTCCGCTCCGGCGCCTGGAGCATCTCCTCCCCCTCCTTCTTCACTGACCTTGGTGTCCGCAGGCTTGTTTCTCTTACATGTTCTCACTCCTCTCTCCCGCGGCTGTTTCTCACTCTCCCAACTTTTTTCCTTCTTAAAAATGTTATCACAGAGGCGTTACCACTATCACTGATTGGCTCGGCCTTGGCCGGCGGCGGGTCCGTCTCAGAGCCGACTGGTATGGGCTCGCTCTCTCTCGAACACAGGGGAAGCTTCCAGCAGCTTCTTACAGAAGCCACCCCTGTAACCCCCCCCGCTACCAAAACCTTGCCACATAAAACCAATACAGCTTTATATTTATGAAAATAAGTTTAGAATGTGCTAGAACAAATTTTTCCCCATTGGAAAGCAAAGAAAACACACATTGTTAAAAAACACATGGATCTCCAGCAGTCAGTGTACATGCTCCTGCATAAAAAGGAGTGTTTGATAAAGAAGATTATGTGTTAAGTTTACTTAACATAATGCACACTACATGTTCAACTGAGTATTATATCACTTTCTCTAAACTTCAAAATCCAATGTACTTAGAAGGTAATTCAGTATTCACTTTGCTTAGCACAGACTAATCTTAAACAAACACTGCAGATTTCCAACTGACATTCTGAACGTGCACTTGACAAATGGGAAAGGAAAAAATTAAATGAGAAGAGGAAAAAGAAAAAAAAAGAGCAATGTATGATTACTTCAGTTGGAAAGAAAAAGACCCTTTCTGTCTTACATCCCCCAACTTAACCACATGCTTTTAAGATGTCTAAGAATCCATAAAAGAGTTTGGTTGTGTTTCTCTCTCCATGGTTATTTTTAACTTCCAGATACTGTAAAATAACTATTTTCTACTGTATTCTAGGGTGGCTTGTCAATTAAATTAAACCTCAGTAAACTTTCTTTAACCTAGGTATAACTGCTTTAGATTAAAAAATGCAGGGTTTAGAATTAGGGATGACTATAGTCCAGGAATAGGTTAAATGTTGTATGACACACAAATATTAATGAAAGCAATATTATCACTATGGGACGTTTGTCCTAGAGAAGGTGATTCATAGGAAGTAGGAAAGACTTCATGAAGTGAGAGATCTGGGGTTTGATTAACATTATTACATCAACTCTATGGTACTATTTATTTATCATTAATCTTTGCAATAACTTCACACTATTAGAAAGAAACACGTCTAGCATAAAACAGTCTTTGTTTTACCATGCACACCTATACTGCACATGTTTTTCACTATACTAATGCAATTTCAAGACTGTATTGGCTTTGTGTGGCAAGGTTTTGGTAGCAGAGGGGCTACAGGGGTGGCTTCTGTGAGAAGCTGCTGGAAGCTTCCCCTGTGTCCGACAGAGCCAATACCAGGTGGCTCTAAGATGGACCCGCCGCCAGCCAAGGCCGAGCCAATCAGCAATAGTGGTAGCGCCTCTGTGATAACATTTTTAAGAAGAAAAAAAAATTGCTGGGACACACAGAAACAGCAGCCAGAGAGAGGAGTGAGAACATTTAAGAGAAACAGCCCTGCAGACCCCCAGGTCAGTGAAGAAGGAGGGGGAGGAGATGCTCCAAGTGCTGGAGCAGAGATTCTCCTGCAGCCCGTGGTGAAGACCCTGGTGAGGCAGGCTGTCCCCCTGCAGTCCAAGGAGGTCCACGGTGGAGCAGATCTCCACCTGCAGCCCGTGGAGGACCCCATGACAGAGCAGGTGGGTTCCCGAAGGAGGCTGTGACCCCATGGGAAGACCACGCTGGAGCAGGCTCCTGGCAGGACCTGTGGACCCATGGAGAGAGGAGCCCACGCTGGAGCAGGTTTTCTGGCAGGACTTGTGACCCTGCGGGGGATCCACGCTGGAGCAGTCTGTGCCTGAAGGACTGCACACCATGGAAGGGACCCATGCTGGAGCAGTTAATGAAGAACTGCAGCCTGTGGGAAAGACCCACGTTGGAGAAGTTCGTGGAGGACTCTCCCCTGGGGGGGACCCCACACTGGAGCAGGGGAAGTGATGAGTCCTGCCCCTGAGGAGGATGAAGCAGCAGAAATAACATGTGATGAACTGACCGTAAACCCCCTTCCCTGTCCCCCTGCACCACTGGGGTGGGGTAGGTAGAGTATCTGGGAGTGAAGTTGTGCCCTGGAAGAAGGGAGGTGTAAGAGACTGTGTTGGCTGGTTGTCTCGACATTGCTGCTGCAAAGAGCCTCAACATCCTGTTGTTGTGGGAGAGTACGCACAAAATGTCCCTGAAGAAACCACCATATCCGCGCCTACTGAACTGTGCTTGCCCACGAGCAAGGTGAAGAAACCACCATGAACACCTGGGCATGCACCCATGGAGGGACACGGGGTGGCACGTATGGTAATGAGTTCTGTGGAAATGGGTGGACTTTTCGGACAAATTGTGGGGACCGGGACAATAAAAGAACTGCTTATTCCCCTCTCAAAAACCTGAATACCTGAACCTGGAAGACGTCTGGAAAACTGTAACACATGAACCTGAAGGAAAGACACCTGGCTGGCAGCAGAAGAAGAACTAGCAGCGCTTGGGACTGAGACTTTGACTGGACCCTCCATCACCTGCATCGGGACCGACTCAACGGGACGTTGCTGGCTTTGTGGTGGTGGTAACTAATCTTGCTATCTCTCTTCCATTTTCTTGCTTAGATCTGCCTCTTTTTCCTTTCTTCTTCCCTCTGTCCTATCACAGTTATCGGTTGTTATAGGAAATAAAGCTTGGAAGGTTGTACGGCATCTGACCTTGTTTGTGTCTTAATCTCGCTCTTGGGATCGTTTAAGAACCCTCCCCGATATTGGATCGGGACAGGAGGAGTGGGGAGAAGGTGTTTTGAGATTTAGTTTTATTTCTCATTACCTTACTCTGGTAATAAATTGAGATTAATTTTTCCCAAGCTGAGTCTGTTTAGCTCATGATGGTAATTGGTGAGTGATCTCTCCTGCCCTTATCTCGACCCATGAGCCCTTTGTTATATCTTTTCTCTCCCCTGTCCAGCTGAGGAGCGGGAGTGATAGAATGGCTCTGGTGGGCACCTGGCAATCAGCTAGGGTCAACCCGCCACAAAGACATAAACCATGAAATGTATAAGACTGCAATACGATAAGAGTGCAATTGTAAATATATGTCTTCCCCCCCATAATCACTTTTTTTAGCAATATTTTGTCCTTGCTTAGCCAAAAAGTTCCAAATTTCAGTTCAACAGACAACACAAATTGTAATATTTTATTCAACCACAAAAAAACCTTAATTTTCAACAGAATTCTACCTGATCCCCTGCATAAATCTTATTTTCTAGAAATTTGGCTCAATTATACCTATGCAACATAGGGAAATTAATGTAATTCCACTGATTCCAATGAGAACATAGTTCATACATCCACATAGAGGATGTATCATAGGGGGTTTTTAGGTTTAAGCTACACTTTTTGAAAACATAAAAATTACAAATCATTTGCACAAAATCCAATTGTAAAATGGAACTGAAGGTTTAGGCTGAACAGAAGAGATTTGCAATTTGTTTGACCACATAAAATAACTAATGCAAGAGAAAAATGAAGAGGAAAAGAAGAAAGTAAAGCTTCGGTCGTTGAAAGCATAGCATAACAAGTAAGACAATTTCTGGAGAGAAGTTTCAAAGCTCAGAAATGTAAGCGTATTTGAGTTTTGCATCTGCTATATAATAATATAATTGTTTGAAATATCATTTTCCACAGGTACCCCATGAAAAAAAAAAATCTTTGTATCTTGAGGTTGAAATGTTCTACCCTTTACTAATAAATTTCCATTGATGTAAAAGACTGAAGATTTTTTAGATTCAAAAGGCAACATAAGGGCTCAAATAATTTCTCACAGTTCTGGTTTCTCATAAAGGCCTATAAAAAATGTTATCATGCAGGGGCAATACGACACAGCCAGGCCTTTTTATATTTCTACACATGCACATGACCCATTCAGTGCATAGTACAAGTTGCGGTGTGCTATGACAGGACAAAAAAAGAGCTCTCGCATTGTTCTTTTGGTTTCAATTGACCGTTATGTTGGTTGTTCATGATGATTCATAAAATCTTTGATTACCTTCCTCCTATAGTTATTCAAAGAAATGTAAAACTCTTGTTTCATTTTGTGGGATTTTTCTTTCTTTACTAGTATCCCATGAAAATGGTGAGTTTGGGATTATTAAGAAAAAGAAAATTATTCTTAAAATAGACAAAAGAATTTGGTTCCTTTAAAAATACAATATAATAGTATGAATCATAGAATGAGGAAATAGATTTGTTTCCATAATATTTGTCTTCAGCTAACCAAAACAAACTTTGAATGCTTGTACATCTTTTCCACAACAGAGCAAAATCCACTGTTACACAGTAAATGTACAGTAGGTCCACTAGTATCAATGTTGCTATACAGTAAAATGAAAATAGCTACAATCTATCAAAAAAACCCCATTCACATCAAAGACTGGAATAAATTCTGACCTCTTTTCTTCTTAAACTAGCTGAACAAACACACACGATTTTATTTATTTTCTCCAAGCAAATTTCACCAGCAAATTGCTTTAATTAGTTGCAGTCCTGGGAGTTTCAGGGATGCCAAAGAAAAGAGTTATAAAACTTTGAAATCTATCAATAAATGTTTAGCTGAAACTCTGACAGTTCCTTATCTCTGATTCAGGACACCTGTTAGATGTCACCAAAATAATTTAACAACAGGTGTCTTAACAGCATGACTTTCCTGATGTTGTCCATACATCTTCTATGCTAATATGCAGCTCAAATCAAGGGCCTTTCAGTGTTCCAGATTGTAGGCCTTCACATCACAAGGAAGGCAAGTCCATAAGGAACATGTATCATTGCAGAGGAATCCATTAAACAGAGTGGTAAATCTTCTTTTTCTGAAATTTGTAGTTAAGTCCCTCTGACTCTCACAACAGAATTTAAACTCTGTTTCCGTATTAAAATTGTTTCATAAATTTTAACCAAAAAAAAAAGGTTTCCTTTTGATCTGATATTAAGACAACACAAGGCTACCTGATATTTTGACTATCTCATTAATTGCTTAACTTCTGCAATACAAGAAGCTAAGTACAATACACCAGAGAAGTAAAGGTTTTTCTCTTACCTTCAAAATCTTAAATTATAATGTTAACATCACAGAAGAATGCACTAGCATAAAAAGACCCAAAGTCTCTCATCCATAACTTATAGGAATTATGAACAGGTGAAAAGATGAAGGAGAAAAAAGTTGGTGACTTTTAAAGTGTCTCAGTTTTAGGTTTAGCTCAGCATCTTCAGATGTGCAATCTGAAGTAGAAGAGCCTCAGAGATGGTGTAACTGTTCCTCCAATACAGGTCCTTAATGCACAACAGATTTCACACTGATATTGACTGTCCACACACCTGTGTACACATCTGGTAATATTTATTTTAGAATCTATTTTATAACTAGTACTTGACTTTAAAGGTAAATGAAATTTTTTTCAGTGAATCAATAATTATTTAAAAAATGTAATTTTGGATAAACTAAATACAATTTGAATTTATGAGTAGTTTTCACTGAAATGAAAATCATAAAATTTCAAAAAAATATCCAACTATTTTTTCTGACATGTTCAGAACTCATTGCTGTTGGTGACAATGAACAGTTACTTTTATGGAATCTAGAAAGAAACAGGAAAAACAAATTGCTTTGGGGTTTTTTCCCTAAATAGAAAAATTCCTTTCTGGAGGGGTGATTATTTATCTAACCTGTGCAATGCAGAACACAGTCAATATAAAAAAATGGGAGCTAGTTTCTGACATTTCTCATAAGCACCTTGAGTTCCCTCAAGCTACAGGTACTCCATGTTCTCATCCTTGCAGCAAACAAGGAGCGTCAAAAAAGGTTTCATTTATCTGGCAACAGTGACCCAAACTCATAGCTATTAAATTAATGAATTTCTAGCCAATCTCTTTTGCAAATTCAGAGATGGTCCTCTAACCCTTCATTCTTTTTAGATGTTTTTCAATAAAAAATGAAGAATTTACTATGAGAAGTAACACACCAAAAAAATGGGAGTAATTTAACTCTGTGTTTGAGTTTCCCTGATCTTTTATAAGTCACAAAATAAAATTATTATTATTATTATTTATATATAATTTTTCATCTTTATTAGTCTCTGCTTCTAATGCAGTATCTTAAGAGTTCATTGTCTATTACCGTGCAACTACAAGCTATTATAGTAAGTGCTGAGCCTGTAACAATTTTTTGGTCAGATATTAATTACAATTTACAGCATTTTCAATGAAAACTTTTTGATAACCCTGAATTGAAACATTTCATTTTGTGCAGTGGAAGTGAGGTACTTAGCTTTGATGTAATATGAAAAACTGTCAGGAAACTGTTACCCTGAGCCAGTAGCTCAGCAGGTCAGTATACAAGATGTCTAAAATTTTAGGCTCTTCTTAGGCCAGGAACAACCACCCCCTTTTTGCTGATCATCCCCCTTGAAAGACTGGGTTCATGGGTTCACTGGGGTATAATCTCTCCATAAAACATCCCTTAGACAGGAGTGATAAAATGAAGCACCTCAGCTGTAACTCTTATTCTTAATTACTAAATTAATGAAAATTTATGCATAGAAAGTTTGGAGTTTGAACAACAGTTTTCCTATTTAATGCATTCACTTTTTTAATAACTGCAACAATAAAATTGTGATTCCTTCTGAAGTTCAGAAATTTTCTCTTAGAGAAGTCTAGAATTAGAAAATGCAAATATGGAAATGGAAATAATAAATGGAAAACAGTATTTAAAAAAAAGAGGAAAAGTAATCTAGCAAAATAGGTCACTTATTTTTAAAAATATTGTGAAAAGGTGGGGGGAGGTTTATTCTAAGATGTTTGTCTTGTATCACACAGGCCTTACTTTATGTATTCCAGAACAGCTCTGTTGCCCAGGGAAAAGGTACTAGTCAGGACATCTTGTGACAAGAAGCATACAACTCACAACTATATAAAGTGGTTAGCAATTTTCCTCCAACCAAAATACCATTTGATCATAAATGCTACCCTCTAGACCTTAACTCTAGGTACCCTAGAGAAAAAATTCTCTTGAGATACGCACGATAATTGAGGGTAGCTTAGCAAACCAGAGTACAAAGAGTAAAGACCTGTAGCTTGCTACATTGTAGGCTATAGTGATTATGGGTTGCCATCGTTCAAGCAGTCCCCAAATCCTACAGAGCAGTTTAAGTTAGGAGAGTAAGGGCAATGAAAACTTTTAAGCTTAATACATTTACAGGCTTGATATTTTCTAGCATAAATATATTCCTGTATGAAAAAGTTTCTACCATGAACTAGTTATTCCACTGAGGTAATAAAATGGGCTTCACTAGATGATGCCCTTTAGGCAAAGGGATGAAGAAATGCATCATCCTTTAAGCAAGCTCTGTTCTCTCTCTCTCCTATTACTTGGTGAACTGTGATCAATAAACTACCTTGACTGACTATGGAAAGTAAGATTTCTTGTGCACTGCAGAAACTGCATACTGATGATCTTCACTGAGGTCAGCAAATAAATTAATAAACGTTTTTGCTCTGCTACAGTGATGTGTGAAGTCATGTACTTTAAAAAAGTATAGTGATAAGGTATTCCAGTGAACCCTTTCAGGTTGGCTACTTCTCTCAGGTTTCATCTGGTAAAAGAGTTCCCATTAGATGTTCACTGATCATTGTAAGACTTGATATATGATACTGCACTGCACTCATTTTCTAATGCCTAGCGCTATTCCAGAACATTTTGTTGATTAATACTGGTTCTTGGCACACAGCTCCACGTGTTCCTGATTAATTCAGTCTAAGGTTGCTCCCCTCTTTTTTTTACATTGCTAATTAGTGGGCAAAGCAAAACTTTGCACTCCCACAATATGCTCTCCCAGCTATGATATACACTTGGCAGCTGGCTTTATGTTGTTAATGCACTTTGGACAACCATTTATTGAATATTAGATAAAACATTTTAACTGTTCTAATTACAAGTTGGTTTTCCTTTCCAGTGTCTCATGAACTATTTCTCAGTCATTACAGCAGCATTTATACATTTCCATATCCTATAATCTTTGCTTTTGTTGTGTGCTGTAGCAGTCTTGACAAAATCTCAGAAATGTTGATAGTAAATCAGACATTTTAATAGACATTCTGGGCAAACTTAAATAAATTCATTAAGTTTCCAAGCAGGGATTAGGTAGATTTGAGGTCCTTAAACTAATTACTTCAATATCAAAGGCTCCTGCTTAGCTGCTTCGTATAGTACAGAATGTATCTAAGTAGATGGATGGCTTCCTGCTTGAAGTTATTGCTCCCAGGAGTTTTAACTATGTATGACTCAGAAGTACTGCAGCCTGGGGATTATCTCCTTTCTAAACTTCAATGGATTCAGAAGAACCCAAGCATTTCTCAGAACATGCTCAAAACACACGTACACTCACATATAAATGTAGAAAATGATATCTTTCATAAAGTATAATTATGACCACTGTCTACTTTTAAATGACTGGAGGGAGAGCAGCTGCCATTCATCTTTCTGAAGTGGTAACCTAGTGATTATAAGACTTTCCTATGAAATACCACAGTGATTTGCAAAACTTCCTACACCTGTATTTCAAAAACACATATTTTCCAAAAAACTGGGAGTGAGGAAACAGACTCAGGAAGGGAAAAGCAACTTACAAGGATAATGCCTTCATGAAGCCTAGGTGACATGAAGAAGAGGGAGGTAAGAAAGACAACTCGCTTCCCTGCACTATTTCTGCATGTCATCCAGATACTATACGATGTAACTAGAGAATTAATCCTAGGAGCTGTCAACAATGAATGTCTGAAACACTAGAATAAAGAGCCAATTGGTTCTACCAACTTACGCTTGCCCTGTAAAGCTTGACTTCTTTTCTGCAAAACTCAGACACAAAAGCAGACTGCAACCCCAGCATAGTTTAAAGCCTTTGAAATTGAGGCTTGCATCTTGTTGGCAATATATGTGGATTTTAACTCCCTTATGCCGAATGAAACTCTTCTCCCTGCAGAGGGTTCGTACCAGTAGACCATTACATAAAAAGTAACACCTTTACTGCCTGTTTTAAAAGAAAAGATTCCTGCTTTGAAATACACATCTCAGGAGAAGCTTCTGGGGTCTCAGTCTCAAAGATATAGAGCCCTCCAGCATGTGACCATGTTCTTGAGAGAGGTGGCATTTCAAGACAGTATGGCAGACAACAAGTGTTTGTGGGATTTTTAGAACACAATGGAAATGTAGTCCAGTGTCCCCCCAAAATGCATTATCTTAAGCAAACAGTAATTTGTGATAAACAGTAGGAAAGAAATCTACTAGAGGAAAGGAACACATTATGTTTTTTTACCTCCAGCAATTAAACTGCATCAGGAATCATTACATTTGCATATAAAGTAACGGTACAGTAATATTTAATGTACTTAAAGTAGAAGATCATGGGAGTGCACTGTTAGGCTGTGGGCACATAATCTGACCACTGACCAGGTGCTGGCTGAGGTTAAGCTGACTCAGCAAGAAATAGAAAACAGTTGGACATGACAGGTAACAGTCACAGCGCGGGGAAGGACGTCTGGATCTCACGGGTGTGCAAGGGGAGTTACATGGGAAAGGGCTGATCCTCACAGACCCCTCGAGGGAACCCTGGGGCCCCACAGGGAGTACAATCGCCCAAGGCCAGCAGCAGTGGGGTAACAGTGCCTCTAGTGCCAGGTACCACCAAGGTCACTCAGGTAGCAGTGTCAGAAAAATCAAATTTGGGTATGGATGCAGCAAAGCTGGGAACAAAGGGAAAAGAGTAAATAGGAGCAGTTTGTATGCTCATGGGACAGAGAGGGACTGATACAAGTGTGGTAAAAAAATGTTAAGGAACAAGAAAGGGAATAATAAGGCAGGCAAATGATGTAATCATTTGCTGGCCATTGGGGATAACTGATGCGCTTGATCACTGCAGCCTGAGCAGGACAAGAAATAAAACCATTTGTCCTGATCACACCACACAAGTCAAACCCACCCTTCATTCAGGGGGATGGGGCAGGAAAGGTGCCTGAGACAAGTACAAAGGTGACAGACCAAACATCCAGGTATCACCATGCCTGCAGTTGCCACAGGTCCGATGGCATCATCATCTTCCTGACCCCTTCCTACCATATGTTTAGAAATTGCACAAAAGCAACTGCCAAGCTACATCCTGGTCCTATCAATTAGCGCATCACCAGGAGGATACTCAAACGCTCCCAGGTGATATGCTACCAGCCTGTCAGCAGCACCCTGCAGCTAGGTTCATCAGTATCAATTGAATTAACCTTGTGTAGGCATGCAAGCAAAAAGGCATGAATTAAATCTATGATAAGATATAATTTAACCATCAGGAGCAGTTAGGTGGTTGTTGACTTAGTCTTTCACAACTATGACTAATAACAATTTCATAAACATCACTGTAACAATATCAAAACTTGTATAACAGAAAGGCAAACACTGTAAATATTATGATCAAATAGAAATCTAATGGTCATTGAATTGTCTACTGTGGAAAGTTACCTTTTCACAGTCCTGAAACTTTTTCAAAGATAATGAATGAAAAATGACAATTTCCACAGCTATCTTATGTGTTCAAATTGCTCTTTACCCTACTTTCGAAAAGTACCTTACAAGATTTACACCCTTTGTCCAATAGAAGTTCTAGGTCTATTATTGCAGAAAAGTTTATAATCCATTGACATCAGAAAATGCTTATTGAAAGTTAACCATAAAGTCATTAGATGGTGTGATTACAGATGGTTCCACGAGTGCAGTTTCACACTGGGGAAAACAAAAAAAAAAACAAACAAAACAAAACCCCAATACACACAGACACTATTTACTGGAATCACCCTGAAATAATTTTCTGGGAGCATAATCTTATAAATTCTTCAGGATAAAAGCTGTATTTTTCAGGTTCTTTTTTGTTTCCTTGCTTTAATTTTAGAAATCTTAATCACTATTCCCCTTCTGAAAAGTTTTCTTAGTGGTCAAATATTAAGAGGCTTACACTAAAGTATAAATATTTTAGCAATGGTGTTTAGCATCTTTTCATGAACCAAATTGCAGTTTCAGTTCTATTCATATTTTTATTTATTTTTTAAATTCCTATGTTGGAGTCTATTGGCTCACTAAGTAAACTATATATGGAAGTTAGTGAAATCAGAGATCTAAACCCCTCAGAGAGGTCTGGGTTCCACTCATGTTATGTAGGTGCTTTTTTGCTAGTAAACTTTCAGAACCAAAGATATTCTGACCAGATTTTATGAACACTGACAACACATACCATTTTTCTACTTCAATGTGTTAGCTCAAATTTGGTTTTCACATGTATCACCACATTAATTTTATTACCCATTAGGGAATGTAGGAAGAGTACATTAAGGTTTTTGCTATAATATTTGCCAGAAGTATACATGCTTAAAGTGAACATAATTTAAGCAAATTTAACTATCTAAATATTTTGCATTACAGTAGGTTGACTATTTGCTCAGATGATTTTAAAATATGTATCTTTTGTTACAAGCTTACATTGGATATTGCATTTTCCTTGTTAAATACAGTACAAAATAGAAAAATAGAAGCCAGCAGTTGTAATTCAACAATATAAAATTTTAAATGTTTTTAATAGAACAATTTATTGCAAAGACACTTAATGGCATGTATAAAAACATATACATTTCTAAAAGACCATTATTGTTACTGTCACAGTGAAATAGCACAAAATGTGTAAAGTCTTGAGAGGTATTTGCAAGCATACTTATGTTTTTACTGAGTCTTCTCTCACATTCATGAAGGATTGAAACCACATATATGTAACATGAAAAGGATCACATGTATCTATTCATCTATTGTTTCAAAACAGGTGCTAATTAGGAACGGATCCTAATTGTGGATCTGGTTGTGGTATATTACAGTTTTTAATCATATTACAAACACAGTAGATGGCGCATGTACAATAAAAAGAAAGCTATCTCCAGAAATTATAACTGAAAAATCACTCAACATGTGAAATTTATTTCTGTAGTATGTGTGACATCTGAAAAACCCAATGAAGTGAAATACAACAACAAAGCCCAAGATCTTGGAAAAGGATTTAATTCAGCACTTGCCTTGCCCAGAAAACAATACTGCTAGCTGTCTGAGTCTTCCTTCACCGAGTTTAAATCTGCTATATGGATGATGGAGAAGTTGCTAGTGAAAATTGGCTTTTACATGATAAGTGTGAAAAGAGCCCTGGGGGATGGGGCTTATTATAGGATGCTGGGAAAAGCATTCTGGGATTAAGCAAGACTATTATGGAATGCTTAAAGGAGGAACCAAAGGTGGGGAAAAGGAAGGATCAAGGTGCTTTGAGGAGGAACAAGCATGGTGAAATAGAGGGAAAGTGGGATAAAAGGGACACAGGTCAGCACACTTGTCTGGCCATGCTGCAGTCTGTCTTGCCTTCTTATTAAACTCCATTTCCAGTCCTGGCTGAGGATTCTATTCTCTGCACATGTGTATGTTTGGGGTCTGAGTGGAGCCACTGGAGTCAGACCATGAGGCAGAGCCAATGTGTCTGTGGTGCACCAGCTGCAGAGACTGGAGTGTGTTCGTAGTGTGTGTGTACTTCACTCACTAGTGAGCATCAGGTCAGACTAGCCAGAGAGTGAAATAAGAAGTTTGGGAGCCAGGTATCAAAGAGGCCATAGGTCTCTGAAGAAACCAGAGAAGTTGGCTACTGGAGGGACCATGGTGCAAGCAGGTTACGACAGAAGCCAGGTGTCATGGTTTAACCCCAGCCAGCAGATAAGCACCACGCAGCCGCTCACTCACTTCCCCCCCACCCAATGGGATGGGAGAGAAAAATGGGAAAAGAAGTAAAACTCATGGGTTGAGATAAGAATGGCTTAATAGAACAGAAAATTTGAAATTAATAATGATAATGATAACACTAATAAAATGACAATAGTAACAAGAAAAGGATTGGAATATACAAATGATGCATAATGCAATTGCTCACCACCCATCGATCGATGCCCAATGAGCGGCGATTCCCCCCGTTCCCACTCCCCCCAGTTTATATACTAGACGTGACCTCACACGGTATGGAATACCCCGTTAGCCAGTTTGGGTCAGCTGCCCTGGCCGTGTCCCCTCCCAGCTTCTTGTGCCCCTCGAGCTTTCTTGCTGGCTGGGCATGAGAAGCTGAAAAATCCTTAACTTTAGACTAAACATTACTTAGCAACAACTGAAAACATCAGTGTGTTATCAACATTCTTCTCATAACTAGCTCAAAAACATAGCACTGTACCAGCTACTAGGAAGACAATTAACTCTATCCCAGGTGAAACCAGGACACCAGGATTCTGACAGTCAGCTTTTGCTGGGTCCATAGGTCTGCACCAGCTACTGGAAAGACCCACTTGTATGTCTGTGCATGAGACAACTGGGGACACCTGGCAGATCCAGGGACCAGCTGCTGGGCAAAAGTCTAAGGCCAGCTCCTGGAGGAAACCATATTATCTATATGTATATATTTTCCATTATTGATTTGTATCTTGATTTGCCAGAGAGGAGAACAGGATCAGGCCATTTTTGCTGATTCTATTTTGACTGTGTTGCTCTGTGTGGCCATCCATGTGCATACGTATATGTGCATTGTGTGTCCGCGTGCAGGTGTGCCTATTGGGAACATACGCTCATCCTCACTGCCAGCTGGACCTGGAGACACAGAGCTGCGGCAGCCTCATCTCTGATGGACTACCAGATTTGGCAACTCCTAACAATCCCTTCTCACAAGACTACCACGCTTTTCCCCACCGTGTATTCAAAGTTAAGATTTACAGGATTTAACATTTATTTAGATAGAAAAGAGAAGCATTTTGAACAGCTAGAAACAGATGTTACCAAAATGTTAAGGACAAACAACTATTATTTGGATGGCTCAGAATAAAGCCTATGTTATAGATACAAAGGGGAGTGCAATGTAAAATGGAAAAAAAAATTCAGTGAGAGCTTTGCAGAAGTTGAACTGCAATAGAGAAAAGAAAGGGATTTGTATTGAGCAGTAAAATTTAAATACTGAAGTAGGATGGCCTTAATTACAAAGAGAAGCTGGCAAGCTAAGGGTAAGAAGTGGACAGAGAAGAGATGGGAAATAGCTGTGATATGGTAGTGTAATGGAAAAGGACTTCACTGCAAGGTTCAAGCAAATGATTTATTTGAACTTCACTTACAGACTTAACATGCCACTATTGCAGGTTTTACAGATACAATGGAGGAATGCACTCTTGCAATTTTTTTAAGGGAACAGTAGTACACTATTACAACCACAAGCAATTCACAGACAACCACAAGCAACATGTGTTTACAAACTTCAAGCGTAAACAATATTCACTTACCCCTCCAGGTAAGGGCTCTCAATCCCAGGGAAGCTACCTCGACCCACGTCCTGACCAAGGAGGGGAAGGGTTTCCTTCACAAGCCAACTGTATAGTTGGAGAAGTGACTCCCCCGTTTCCAACCTGAATCTTAAAGTTTTTATCCCCGACTTGTGGAATGGTGTGTATGACTATATCTGAATGTATTATGATATATGCCTAAATGGATTATGTATATCTAAATGGAGTTTCCCCTTCTCTTTCCTTTGTTGGTCTGTGATTGTTGGAATACACAAGGTTGTCATTTGAAACTGAAGCTGAAACCCTCCAGGTTTTGTTGGGGTTTTTTTTGTTGGGCAGCTGAATAGTGGTTGGATTGAGACTCAGGGCATACTATTTGTTAAGGGATTTCAAGGCTCAGTTCAGGTTTTGGTTCTTTGAATGGCACAGCCACTGCCCTGTTTAGTTTAGGATTTATCAGACAAAACAGGGCTAAGCTGTCTACACAGCTCCCCATGAGTCGCCTGTGGGCACTAGACATGGTGAAACTCTTTTGTGAACTATGAGTCGGACAATCCACACAGGTAGTGGGACTAGAAAGGAGTAAGGCATAACAATAAAGTGAGATATTGTCAGAAATATGGTATTTTTAGATTGCAATGGAATTCAATTAATTAGCTAGCGAAGAATAAAATTAGGAGAGTATGAGCCTGCACATCTGAATTTCTAATTAATGAAGTAAAAGCATCATCTTAAGCAATGGAGTTTCATAGAGGTGAATTTATTTCCTAACTCTTAAATTAATAAATAGAGAGAAACTATTCATGATCACTCGAGGCTGGGGGGGGCGGGGGAAATAATCAAAATCCTTCCAAAAATATCTGTTGAAATGACAATTTGTTTCAATATCAAAAGAGTTAATTCCTTCAAACACCCAGTAAAATAATGTATCAGAATTCCTGAAGAGTATTCATTGCTCAAACTCTTGTTTGATGTATTGTGGATTATCTGGCTTAACATCTTCTCTTTTACTTGTAACAAGACTAATTTAGTATTAAAAGATCATTTACAAATATACTTAAAAGTACTGGTTATACTACCCCATTAGTAATAAAAATATAATATCATGGGTTCTGAAGGACTTAACCATACAATTTCCATCTGAATTCTCCAAAATCACAGTTAAAATCTGCCAATTAGAACAAGTAAACAATTGATCAATAGGCTGGACTACAAAACAATTTAAGGGAATAACATGGAAAATCACCAGCTGTTTCTAAGGAGATGTTAAATACTTGTCTTCATTTCAATAAAATAATGGGGCCTAAGAAAACCTTGTATTTAATGACCAAAGAATTCTCATATAAGATATTGTTTGGGTGTACATTTATGATTTACAAAGCATAGATGATAATTCCATACTCTGGAAGTATGAAAAGATCCAGGGGCTTCTGGGACTTTCAAAGATGTATAAAGAATTTTTGTGAAGAAGGGAAGAAGTTTTTGTTGAGGCTGTAACTGGCAGAGTTGTGCTAGCAGATACTTTGGCTCAAAATTCATTCTACTGGGTTTTGCATAGTCTGCTCTGTTTCTACAACATTGCTTGTGTCTGTTAATCACGCATCCAGAAAGAGACAGCAATTGCCAGTGATGGATGATGACTGAAAATATCTCAAGACATCCCAAAGGAAAGAAGCAGCAGCAAGAAACAGCCTGTAATATATTACTCTTATGCTGGAAAACTTGGGGCCAATTATTGCCCCTTTGACAGATACTGCATCCAGCCTTTTTATCCTGGAGACCTTGGTATAAGACAGGACAAAAAAGAACTTTTTGTTGATGCAATGCTAATATTCGCACACTAATAGGTTTCCTTGCAACTCACGTATAACTCAGTGCTGGATTTCTCTTCAAGAAAAACAGATTAGTATAGGTAAATTTATAGCTCCAGGACAAATTTTACAATAAAACTGGAGCAGTAATGTACATAAGATACCAAGCTACATCTAAGTCCCTATTTTAAAATGTTAGGAAGTCTATTAGGTCGCACACATAAATATGTAAGGCAATTGATGCTTTCAAATTATATAGAGTCAATTGCTAAAGGAAGCAAAATCTGTGACTTACTTGTACATTTATAAACATTTAGTCTTTCCTAAAGTGCAAAATGAAGCTGTTCACAGAGTAAATAAAAACACATCAACAAACCCCACAAAGCACTAGTCAAAATTCTGCAGTCCCCCAAACTACTACATGCAGAGACAATATCTATTTTTGGTCCTTAAAAGCGAGGAAGAACAAATGAAATTATATACATTCTAGAAAGACTGATTAACTTTGAGGTCATAGAGCTTTTAAAATTTTAAATTAGTTCTACTTTTTTCTATTTGTACACTTGGCAGATTTCCAAAACTGTTTCTCTCTCTCGTATTATACTTTTAGTATGGCATCTTCAGTGCAGTAATAGTAATTCACATAAACAAAAATTTTGTACACATGCTGAGAAACTGAAACAGTACTTGACAGAGTGCTAGATTTAATAAAAATTCTGTCCTTCCTAATACCAAAGATTACTGCAAAAGTTATCAAATTTAAAGGAAATTACTGTACAAGTGAAAGTTTACATACAGTACGTGTCTTACTGTGATGGCAGACTAAAATGGCTTTAAACAGAATGAACATAAGGAAACAATAGCACATTTCACTGTAAATGTCAAGTAGTGTTATTCTGAAAAATGTCATAGCGATAATTAGATGAAAATGGCTCCAACTAGTATGTACCATGTGGTCACTTTCAGTGTATCAATCAAGAGAAGTTAATATCTTACGGAGTAATGACTCTTCTAAAGGAAATTTATGTAGTTATAAAATAGCCAAATATTAAAATTTTATTTATAGGATCTGAACTAAAATGAAATTTCTTTTATGTTAACTTTAAAATTAAAAAATATGTTTGCACTTTGGAACTCAAGGCTGCTAGGTCAGTGACTTGAGCTCCCTATTATTGAAGGCAGACATATTATATAAGCCTTTCTGCACATTTCTTAATCTCCATCCTAGAAGGTGGTTGGATTTTTGTCCTTCACTACTCTGAATAAAAAGTTGTTCCAATACTTGACTGTTCTGATGGTTAGAAATTACTAATTAGCAATATAAATTTATTCATGCTCACAATGTACTTTTTTCTTCTTTTGACAACTTTATCCTTTACCTTTGATACGTTTCCTCTTGCCTGAAGTTTCATTATCTAAACAAACAGTATTGATATTCCCTCTCCTCTTTCTTCTACCTAAGTAAGCCAAGGCTTTTTTTTTTTTTTTTAATAGCAGTTCTACATTTTTGTTTTCATTTTAGTTGTCTTTCCCTATATCTGCCAGTAGATTTTATCTGTGCAATATCCCAACAAGATTTCAGCTCAGTCCTGTGCAATAACATTCTCATCTCTCCTGGAAATGCCTCATGTGTTAAAATCTTAAATCTCATTTACCTTTCCCTGGCTGCAGTCACACACTTGAGAAGCTCATAGGCATCCTACGGTAAGTAAAACACCCAGGTTTTAATGGGGTGTCTTCAGCTCATCAGCTGAAAGCTTGTCAGTACTCAGGATAACTCTTTTTTCCCCAAATTGCAAGGTTAACCAAGATTTTCTGTATCATAGTCTCACTGCTTTGTATCAATTGTACTTTCCTTTGATATCTAATCCAGCAGTCTTCTGGGTTAGCACACAGTTACTTTTAAACTGATGTGACTAAAATTAAGAAGGAGATAATAAAAAGCAAGCAAGCAAAAATCCTTTGAACATGACTTTTTAAAGTCAGGCACAACTTCCTAAAAAATAAAAGTATGTGCAGAAGCAATTTTATATTTACCTGGCTTGTCCTCCTGTGCCACAAAAGAATTGTTGCTTCTCCAAAACAATATAATCTGTAAATATGAGTCTAAACTAAAGAAGTTCCTAAAAAAGTATTAGTACAAGTAAAAGCTTTTTTAAAACCTGGCTGAACTATCACAGATTACTGTAGGAGAAGTATTTTTACTTTATTAAAAAAAAAAAAAAAAGAAAGAAAAAGAGATAGAGGGGGAGAGTGAAGGGAAGAGAGTATGAAGACCAACAGAACAAGCAAATCAATACATTTTTTATGTGATATAGGCTGATGAAGTTGCATAAAATTGAAATATAAAAGTAGAAAAACAGAGATTTACCTATCCATATTCAACCGCCCAAATATTGGGATATTATGTTGGAAATATATACAGTCAATCTGAGACTAGAATTTGAGACTTGGAGGAGTAATTCTGTATTTCACTGTAAGAAGAATATATAGGTAATTTTAACTTTCTAAATAGAAGTGATCCCAAGAATACCTTTATCAGTAGTCCTTGCAGCTGAAAGAAATGTAACCATACAGGCAAGATTTAAATATGGGCCTGGGAGTAGACTGAGCATTGTAAGAGTTAGTCACAGCATCAGCTTAACCATAGAGCAGTTTGGAACACAATTTTATGCACCAAAACCCCTCTGCAGTGCAAGGGAGAAGTAGCACCTTGCAGTAAGATCTACAAGACAGCAACGCGGCTAAAGGCAATTGATAAAAGACACTGAGGATAGTGACTGGTCTTTGAGGTGAAAAGAGCTTTTCAAGGCTAAATACAATACTTCTATCCACAGTCTAAAATTGTCTTGGAAGTAAGCTTTTACAACTCTCTCTTTTTTCTAAGCACCTGAGAAAAACTCATTTATTTCTTTTGAAATACAGCATGATAGATAATAGAACTATGGGTTTTACTTTCAGTTTCTGGATAAATACTGGGTAATGTGTTAACAAAGGTTGAGGTAGGCTTGTGAAAGGAGTTTTTTCAAGTAGCTGAGCATGCATGGAGAAGGTTTACTATCATCTACAGCATCTATGAAGACTAAGAAATAATTCATGTTAAAGTCTTAGACACACAATGGGGGTGGGGGGAGGAGCTTTTGCAGGAATCTGGAAAGGATTTTATAGAGTTTTCGGGGGGGTCAGGGAGTCATTCCAGTCACTCTTCACCAGAGGGAAGGGTTGAACATGTAGGGATGCAAGAAGTAGAACAGTGTACTGGTTTTGCTTGCAGATTCTTTTCTCCATTTAAATATTTGTGCAGTTCTAGTTTAAAGTGAAACATTACATCTTGGAGACATTTTGGGGATCCTTTCCCTTCAGGAAAAGGCATGACAATTCCACCGGGTGACAGCAATATGAAGATGGCATGCTGATCCATGAGTAGCTCCACTTTGATGCTCTAGGTGACTTTGTCTTTCATTTGACACTTTGCACCCTTCTTTCTGCAACCCCAGACCTAGGTTCCCCCACAACTCTTGAGAGGCTTAGTTCCCTGTGCTGTGAGGATTCAAGGTCCAGCTCTGATATGGCCAAGATGTGCAACGTTAGCTCAGACTTCTGAGAAAACTTCTAAAATATGAGAAAGGTAAATGTACAGTCAGAGTTAGGAATTTTGAGACAGGGTCATTAGTAGATTGACAAGTATGAGCCTTCAAAGGAAGAAAGCAAGGAAGCTAGTGATGATCATTCTATTACACATATATAAGAATATTATAAGGCTAAAGTTAACTCCACGTTTTCAAAAGACACATGGCACTGCATGTTGTGAGAAACTGAACTTTGAATTAAAGTGTCCTCTGAGATGCCTATCAGTTCAAGCTCCACAAGGAGGAATTATGAATCCTAGTGAAGCTGAAGTGTTAATTAAACACTGGACCTTTCAAAGCTGGGATGTTTCTAGTGATGTGCTGAGGTACAATTATAGGTATCTAAGATTAAAATAAAGAAACTAATTAGAGTTGAGACATCTGTAGGCCTGAATAACCACGTAAAAGGGAATATTTTGGATTAGAATTGTCCATGTCATAGGTCATGTTCCTAGATGTAATATTAATTCCAGGGTAAGATGGGCTGACAGAAATGTTAAACAGATATATTTCTACCAGCTGATACTACTTAAATGCAGATGAACATACTCAAAGTAGACTAAGCTAATGAACTAAGATATTATACCAAGCAACAAAGATGAATTTGGCAATACTGGTACTACAATGTCTATTCTGTTTGCAGTATTGAGTATTTAGGGTGAGGTTTCATAAAAGTTTAAACCAGTCTGAATCTGGGCCTATGCAATTTCACTTCACCACATCCAATTTGTGCTAGCATGCATGTGAATGTGCAGTTAGCCAGTTCAGGGAGATGATCTGGCTAAAAAGTGATCACTATGTGTAGGGGGGGAGATGAGAAGAGGCAGAAGGAGTTATTCTCTTGCTGAATCAATTGGTGGAGCAGGAAGAAGTAGTTGAACAGTAGAGCTATGTCCTGATAATCCATTAAACTATAATTAGTGTAACAAAACCTTATTCCTAAATTACTGATAATTAATCTGTTCATTAATATTTTTTTTTAAAAAAATAATTTATTATGCTCATGAATAAATGTGAAATGGCTGAAGTAAATCAAAATATATGTGCAGGTTATCTATTCTTTTTTATTCATTTAAAAATAACAAAATAACCAAAGTATAAATGTTTACTAGTAAGATACTCTGGCTTTAAGATTATGGTCTTATCTAACTTGAGACCTTCCATTTTTTTCCCACTAAAAACCATAGATTATTTCCTTAAATGAGTCTTCCTATTTTTTTTCTGTTCTATACTCACAGGTATGTTTTCAGGGCCATAAACACAAAAGTCTACTGCAGCACTGTTCTTACCAATAGGAATTATGAGATCAAATTACAGAGTGTGAGAAGTAAACTTAAAACAATCAGAATATATACTGCAGTTGTGTTGAGAAAACATGCCTGTTCTGATTACCGCTAGTGATTAACAATGATTACCATCAGTGGCAGAAAGCTGCAGCTTTATGTTTCCCTTCTGTGACTGTGAAGTTTCTCTGTTGTAATCTTTTTCCTTTTTCCTGCAAAACTGGGGAGCCTGGGTACCCTATTTCTAGAATATTGTCCTTGTCTAGAGTAAGAATACTTTTTTTTTTTTATTTCTTAAAGGCAGCAAGTTATGTGGCTGTCTGTGGGTGATTTTTTTTTTAAGTTGGTTTGATGTTATTTTGCATAAATGCTTTCTTACCTCTTGTTCAGCTGTTTCCCTCCCCAATGTTTCATTTGTTATTTCCATGTTTATTGTGTTATAAGATAGATAGGCATGTTTTCCTGGGTACCTGCAGCAGTAGCAACATCATGCATTAGTTGTCTTATTTATCATAATATTTTTCCATTTTTTTATATCTGTATTTTGTTCTTCATATAAATCATTCCACTATTTCTCCCTTTTGTTGTCTTAAATATAAATATTAATGTAAACCTTCTACTGATGAAAAAGACTTCTGTGTCAGAGATCTCTATTAAAGGTATTTACCAATATGAATGAGCATCAGAAAAGAAGATTGCTCGTTTGGGGATTTTATATGGTATTGCTGTGCCTCCAGATTTTTTTGGTGTTGCTGTTATTTATTGAAATGCATAGAAAAGCACAAACACTTGCAAGTAACAAAAGTTTCTTCTGTATGGTACTACTTTGTGGCAGTACTGCCATAGGGAATCCTGCAGAGATTGACTCTTTTCCCCACAAGCCAGCTGATGCCAGCTAACATTGGACTGCCATCATGCCTCAGAGTCCCAGAAGCAAACGATGGCTCACCAAACATCCTGTTAACCTTCAGACACATTGTGGTGGGTTGACCTTTGCTCATCACCAGGTGCCCACCAAGCTGCTTTCTCACTCCTCCTTCCTCAACAGGACAGGAGCAGAAAGCAAGATGGAAAAACTCATGAGTGAAGATAAGGACAGGGAGATCACTCAGCAATTACCTTCACTGGCAAAACAGACTTGACTTGGGGAAATTAATTTAATTTATTGCCAACTAATAACAGAGTAGGATAGTGATAAATAAGAACAAAACTGAAAACATCTTCCCCCCACTCCACTTTCTTCCAAGGCTGAACTGCACTCATGTACTCCTCTGTACATGAAAGACACAGACATACTGGAGTCAGTCCAGTGGAGGTCTACCAACATGGTCAGGAGCTGGACCTGGATTTCACTCAGCCTGAAGAAGAGAAGGCTCAGGATAGATGTTAATGCTGACTTCAACTACCTAAGGGAATGTTGTAGAGAAGATGGATCTAGAGTTTTCTAGGAGATGCAGAGTAATACGAGAAGAGGTGATGAACAAAAGTTGCAACAAGGGAAATTCCAATTAAATATTGGGAAAAAAATATCACCGAAAGGAAAGTTAGAATAGAGAAGCTGTAGAATTCTGGTTATTGGAGCTTTAAACCTAGGCTGAACAAGAACCTGAGCTCCCTGGTGCAACTGAACCTGCTTTGAGAGAAGATTGGAATAAGTTACTTTGGGAGGTCCCTTCCAACCTAAATTATTCTATGATTTTATGACTCAAATTCAAGGAGTGTTCTGATGGCCAATGAACAATTAACAGAGGTAGTTTTCAAACAGGTATGAGGCTTCCTCCTTACAATAGTAAAAACATAGATTTGCTTTCTTTTCTGTATGTCAAGCACAAAGTCTGTGAAAAATGTGTTTTCAGTTTTCAATCTGCTGCATTCAAACACAGTCCATGCAAAAGGGAAAATGTTATATATATGGAGACAAAAAGTTTTTGTTAGCCTAATTAAAATTGGTTTCATCATTGGTTGTTCTGCTTCTGAAGGGAGACCTAGGGTGAACTGAATAAACTGCAGGAAGTTGGGCACCAGAATCTGGGAGAAAAACAGCTTGTCATTGAAAACTATTTCATGATTAGATATACCAAGTAAACTATTCAGTAGGCTGAGCTATTCAGTAAATGCATTTAATTGACATGAACATCTAGGTCCTGTTCTAGTTATTTCTGTGCTGAATCATTCATTACCTTGACACCACATATTGAAACAGAGTTTTATTATGTTGTTTTTTTTTTTTAACGTGAAACAGAGCTTATTCCCTGTTTGAGTTTTTTATCATATGGAGACAAGGATAAAATAAACCTGTGTAAAATTACATCTCTAAATAGTTCCTGTATACTCCTGTTTCAGCATTATTTGGGAATGTAGGTCCCAAATCAGCTCCCAGGTGTTTGGTTTTGGTTTTGTTTTCTTTTCTTTTAATATAGAATATGGGACCATAACAATACTCCCACAACAATCTCATGCATCACAAAATTGGGAAAAATTGTCTTTAGTCAGTTTCTTTCTGTCCTGATTTCTTTTCTATAGCTGTTATTGCTCTCCTAGTCACTCTGGGTTTTGCATTTGTTTTTATTCTAATTCTTAGTAGGTCTCTCTTGCCTTTGTTTCTGCTGGTCTTTGCCAACTAAATGCAAGCTTATATTCTCTAAGGGCTAGATTGAAATGATGCAGTTCTTCTAAACTATCTGAACAGAAAATACACAGATTCAAAAAAGGGCCAATTTACCCATTAAAAATCAATTCATTTCATATCATGGGTAGTAAATTTCTGATCATTTGAACACTGACTGTACATTGGTGTAATGTGACACTTGTCATCAACACACATAAATCTCTTTACAAAGGGGAGTAGCAATGTTACCATCATTTTTAATGGCTCCAACCAGCAAATCTGATAAGTGGTAGCACAGCCTTCTTTTATGTCTAATCCATGATTATTTAAAGACACAATCTTGCAAAAGTAGCCTTTAGTTCAAGAATGGCCGATTATGCTGAGTTGTCTGGTAGATGCAATATGTTTTAGAAAAAATAACCACATAAGTGCTCACCAAAATGCCAGCAGCTTTCTTACACTTCATCAATCTTGCAATATGATTACATTTCCTTTTGGTTATTTGATCTTTGTAGTCTCAGACCTGGTTACTACTTTGCATACCACTCAAGTCCTTGATTTCTGAATGCCTTCACTATGAGGCAAGCAAACAGTTATATTTGATATTGGTGCTGTTTCTTTCTATATTGTTGGAATAATTTTTCTGTCATTTACCATCAACAAACTTTCTATACTATCAGAATAACACAGCACCTTCTGTAGCCCACTATATTCCATGGCCCATCATGTTCTGTGAAGGCAATTTTCATAAAAAACTTTATGTGAAGCTGAAATTACATTATCAAAGTTTCATAAAATTATATTGGGTGCAGAGTTGGATCACACTAGAGGTAAAAATTCATTGCCTGGTTTTGAGGTATGCAGTAAGTAGTTCTCAGTCTGGGCATAATTCATTCAGAAATTGTCTTGTATATAAGATGACTTCTGCCTTACAGACAAGCTGTAAAATCTTCTCTGAAAGCATATACTCAAATGGTGACTGGCATGTTGGTGTCAGAGAGTCTAAGCACTGATACCTCACAGAGTAGTGCTTCAGTGTCATGTCACGAACATTGCCAAGTAATGTTCTTATGTAGCAGTTGTCTCAGTGGATCAGTCAAAGATGTTTCAAAAAACACATGCTGTGCACAAAATTTAATCTTACCCTGAACCTTCTACAATGCTTCTTGTTCTGTGGAGGTTACATTGATGATGGAGACTTCAGTTTTCTGTCATCTGGCTTGAATGCATGAAATGAGTATATATCCTACATATTTTTCTTTCATCATGAATCAGATTGTATCTGGACTGATTTTGATATTTTCTCTTGAGTAATGCTGTCACTTTCTTTAGTGTTGATCATATTCTTTCTGAAATGATGTTATTCTTTCAGGTCTTCAGATGTTACAGGAGTACACACTAAATTCCACAGATTCCACTGTTATGCTGCAATTCTTTCTTTTCTGACCTTGTGCAAAAATGGAGACACATTATTACACTTTTAATTTGCCTTACAGTGTCTTGAAAATTCATGTTCAAATGGCTTCTCACCAACTCTGGTTTCTCAGTATTGTTCTTTCTTACCTAGAATAATGTAGCAATGAATTGATGCTGTCCTAATAATCTACTAAACTCTCTATGAATCAGAGAAATCTAAATTTCACTTCCATCTCTGTTAATCCACAGAGAGGGCAAATTCACTTTAGGTCAATCCTTTCTTTTTATCTGGGTAAAACTCTGAATCTATCACTGAAGACTACATATCCGTTCATCGTGCTGCCATGCTGGTGTGGAGCTTCCCCTTCAAACTTCCCTGAATTGCTTCTAGGTATTGTTTAATCAGCTTTTTATGTAGAGCTGGGAGCCTTGATGATCACCATACTTGTTCGGTTCTCTGTTTATCTGCTTACAGCAGACTCCACTGCTTATCTGCTTACCAGTTGTTAATTGTACTAATGACAAAGAACTGGATAGTAATTCTTGTCTTTTATGTATAATAAGTGAGTTTGGTCTTTGAAAATGACATCTGCTAGACATACAGTACCACACTCCTTTATTTGGATGCGATCAGGTATCAGGTTCAAAATTTGATTCTAGCTCAGTACTAAGCCTGACAGCCTATATACCCATATGTAATATTAAGGTTCTACTAGACTGCAGATTATAACTTATTTTACTTCCTGATACTGCCTATGTGTGCATTGAGTTGATCATATTCAAGTTCAGTAAGAAATTTGTGACATTGTCCTAGTAAATTTCTCTCAGTACAATTCTGCATGTACTGTTTGCTTAGACAGACCATATTTACTATGGTTTTCTTGTTAATAGCCATTATCTCCTGTGTCAGGCACTTGGGATAAGACTGGGATCGTATGAAAGGTGTTTTGTGAGTTATATATGACTAATTGCATTGACAGTTCAACATACTTCACTGGGAGTTGCTCATCACACAGAACAGTGCAATTAGAGAGCTGTTGAACATTTGCCTCCAGTACTGCCCAAAGCCCAAGGCAGGAAAATGGGGATCAGCACTGATGGCACATTCCTCTTAATCTATGTCAATATTTTTGTCAAGTATTCATGTTCCTCTGAAACACAGAATATTGTCAGATCAGGAGCTTTTAACAGAAAGGTTTTTCAGTGGAAGACTTTCAGCCACTTCTACTTCACACCTATTTGATGGTGTAATGAGAGGGTGCTCAAGCGATCATCTTTTTTGCACAGATGGCAGCCCCACAGGCTGCTCTGGGAGTTGTGAAGGGAGTAGACAGCTGATTAGTTATTTTCTTCATTCTCAGCAGCTGAAAAAGTTTCCAACAGTGAGGGCAAAGATGTGGCAGCTTCTTTGACCTCATCCAGTCCTCTGTGCTTCTTTCATTCTCCTTACTGTTTCACATACTCCTCCTCTAACCTTGTAAACTAATCAGGGTTGGAGAGTTCAAAATCTTTTCTCCTGCTGTAACAGCTCTTCCAAGAGGGCTTGGGTGTTGGTGCACCCTCAATCATTTCCTGAGCAGAACTGTTACGTCTGGATGTGCAACTTTAAAGAAAAAACGCCCCTCACTAATGTTGTCAGATCATTAGTTTGTATCTTCTGATATTGTCATGCTGTTCCGTGAAGCACTTCTCAAGTCCAGTATTTATACAAGTCAAGGCCAAAAAATACCAGAGGACTTCCAAGCCCTTGTAGCTTTGGTAGCTAAAAAACTAAGAAGTCAGATGTCTTGCATCAACTCTGTTGGACTTTTTTTTTTTTTCAGTTTATTTCCATGGTTTTTAGAGAGGCTATAGGTCAGTGGCTAGAACACAACATTTTGTTATATTTCTAATCTGCATTCTTCAATGATGACCTCTTAGTTTCTCTATAGAGTTCAGGAGAGACAAAGAGTTACATGCCATCTTGTAACCTTAATCTCTGGTTCTGGAAAGAGTAGTATGTTTTAAAGATACTGGTGCTCAGTGAAGAGTTATGGTTTAGGTATCTCCAAGATACATTTCAATTTCCTTTTGAGTGTGATCCAGGAAGATGTAATGCCATTCCTAAATTCCTGGCCTAAGAGCTGGGGTAATTTATGTGGGAAACACCACTGCTACTTACAGGGAAACACTGGAAGAGATTTTTTTTGAATGACAACACTTGTATTTCAGGGAAAGGGTATGATTTTCAACTAAAAACTTGGATTAGGCAGACCAAGCATATCTACAAAGTCGTATGGTAGTGCTGTAGATGTTGGAGCAGGATTATAAATCTGGACTTGTGATCAAGGGCTATCTTTGTAATGGCAGTTCTCAGGAGGTGAACTGATAGATCTGTGGAGCTTTAGGAAAAGGGGGAAGACATCTTCCATCAGTTGAATTATTTTTTTGTTTCAACTCACCACATGGCAGAACTAGACCAATGATTTGATATGACACACGGGGACACAGAGCAGTACATTGCACTTGTTGAGTGAAGGCAGGAATTGTAAAACTGCTTTTCAATATCACAGTAACATCCATGTCAATATCATTTAGACAGAGGGTACACGTGTCATGTGTGCATGAAAAACTTTCCTGGAAGGTAATAGTCTTCTTGAAGTTACCATTTCATGGCAGAGACATTACCAGAAAGTAAGCAAAATGTGTTCTGTCTCCAGTACACAGCACTACAATATACAGGAAAGAGGGAAAAAAACAAGCATGAAAAGCTACTAAATCCTATCAGCCCTCTTATTTCTATCTGAACTGTGAACTTACTTAGGTTTTAGTGTATTATTCAATCACTTGAAAAGTTTCAATAACTCTATTTCTTTATGTAAAGTGGCCCAAGTTTCCAAATCATCTCTTGTATTTTGGTTTGCTTTTCATGCCGTTTCATTACTATGTTCTATACATTAACAGTATGCTGCTGCTTTTTCTCTCTGAACTTGTGAAATCCCTCTTGATGTTGATGCTCCTGGCAATTTTTTTGTAGCTTTTAGTTCACCATGAGGAAGAATATGTGATAAGAAAATGTTACTGATATTAACTGCAGCAGTGGCTGGTTATTCTTAGTAAAGTTTCCATTATGGTCTATTATGATCTTTTTGATTGGCAAGGAGATTCACAATGAGTGTTATCATGAAGAGGGGAAAACTGCATCAATTAACACAAATTAGCATCCCTGATGGAAGTTTGGAAAAGAACAGGCATGAATGGGAAGGAACATAACATATTTTTCCCTGTTCGAACTGAGTCCTCAAACTTCATTTCACTTTGTACTGATAAAATTAAAGCCTTACATAGCCTAGAAATTTGTACCAAGGTCAGCTGCTGCACAGACTTCACCTTAGATTTAGCAACAGATAAACAAGAAATAGCTCTAATTTTCTAAACTGAGGATGCAAGGATCTATATCTCGCCTGCACAAAGCCCTGCATGGTCCCTTGCTTTTACATATTTTTCTGAGTTCTGGGATCAAACCACAGAGGAGAGGAGCAAAAAATTCATTACACACTGAATTCAAATTATTTTCTCCAGCTAATGGGTTTGCCCAGAGGAAGACCCCTATAGGTTTTCTACTGCCTTTTTCTGTATAAGTCTTTATTTTCTCCTATAACTCCCAATGCAAATGCTCTGCAATACTAATTTCCTCTATTCTAAAAAATTAGGCCACATTCTCCCACAAAAAACACTGTATGAATTAATCTGTCAGAGATAAGTTTACTGATTGCACTGCTACTTCTTAAAGTTCTATTTTGTGCTAAACTCCACTTCTTCCCAGGATTACTGCTCCTCTCCTGACAATGGATGTCATAAGAAGCAGGCATAGCTAAGAGTCTGTCACATGAAGAGAGGAGGAAGAAGTTTCCCTGTTTTTTCCAGACATGGTTTAGGGAAAAAACCCACTGTATTTAGAATTTGGAGCCTGAAAGAAGGAGAAGGAAAGCAGATTCTTTCAGGGAAGATAGGAGGTGTCAGTCTAAGTCCTTTACTGAGGGTGTACTTCAATACACAGAATTGATCTCCTTGGCTGCTTTATTGATTAAATGGATGGATAACAAACACAGCCTAGGATACTGTGAGTACTAGATATAAGGGTCAGAGTCAAGGCACACTAGGAGATGCCTTGCACTTAGCTCCCTCTATAGATACCACAGAGGGTCATACAGTAATTTAAATCTTGGAGGAACAGTGGCAGCAATAAAGTGACAATGCAGCAGAGGCTATAATTTGTCAAATAAGCTCTCTTTCTACAGAGCTGGATTATACTTCTTTCTCATATTAGTCTTTTCAAGTATCTATAAGGAGTTCCTGTACCCATTTATCCATCATTAAATAAAGCACGATACAACACTAATTTAATCCTGTGCTTTAAAAGTCTGGTTGTATTTATTTATTAGTCTTTATATGTGAATTCTTTACATGTTCACTGAAAGCTGTCTAAAAAAATGTCAGCCTTCTCTCTGCTCTTTTCATAGCATACAGATTTGCTTCTTTTCTAGTCGCTAGTATATGCAGGCTCTACTTGAATTTTCATCTCTATTTCATAAGCTTCTGTCATGGTTTAACCCCAGCCAGCAACTAAGCACCACGCAGCTGCTCACTCACTTCCCCCCACCCAGTGGGATGGGGGAGGGAATCAGGAAATAAAAAGTAAAACTTGTGGGTTGAGAAAAGAACAGTTTAACAGGACAGAAAGGAAGAAACTAATAATGATAATAATAACAATAATAAAATGAAAATAGTAATTATAAAAGGCTTTTATGATGCAACTGATGAACAATGCAAGTATCTAACTGGGCCCCATCGAGGCCCAGTTAGTCCCCGAGTGGTGATCCCCCCGTCCCCACTCCCCCCATTTTATATACTAGACATGACCTCACATGGTATGGAATACCCCATTGGCCAGTTTGGGTCAGCTGCCCTGGCCGTGTCCCCTCCCAACTTCTTGTGCCCCTCCAGCCTTCTTGCTGGCTGGGCATGAGAAGCGGAAAAATCCTTGACTTTAGACTAAACATTACTTAGTAACAACTGAAAACATCAGTGTTATCAACATTCTTCTCATACCTAACTCAAAAACATAACACTATACCAGCTACTAGGAAGACAATTAACTCTATCCCAGCTGAAACCAGGACAGCTTCTCACCAGTTTCTATATAGTTTATTGTCCATACAAGAAGTATTCTTACAGAAAATGGAGCCAGTTGTGCAAGCTGTTTTAATTCTACGTAATAGAATTGTGAAGACCACTAGAATATGTAAATCAAGAGGAGTCCATTTCTTGAATACTGTCTACTTATATGGTCCCCTTATTAGAAATAATATTATCAAATTAGAAAAATAGAAGGACAGTCAGGATGATCAAATATATAGCTTCTTCTCAGAAACAGCTAAGTAAACTATGACTCTTTGGCATTACAAAGTAACATAAGGAGAGAGAAATTGTTGCTGATACACGTAACACATAGTGTGACATGGAGACACAAAACAATTAGTGAGCAATCAAATAACACTAGGAGGTGATAAGTTCAAAGAAAGTAAAATGAGATATTTCTTTGCGTACTGAGAATTATGCCAAAGAAGTCTGTGAATCTTTAAAGTTTATCAGCTCTTCAAAAGCAATAAGAAAAATTCATGGAAGAAAAATCCGTCAAGGGCTATTTATCCCAAAGCTACCATCTCTGGATGAAGAAGGATGCTGATCTGGGGAGTTTCAAGTTTCTTTCTTTGAATGTTGTGAGAATTTATGGAAAGGGGAAAATTTCCAGCATATCCGAAAATAAGTACACAGTTAGGAGGCAATACTAAAACTGTTAAGTTGTTTTATTTATTTCTCCTTGCGTTCTCTGGAGTTTGCTAAAAAACCATACTCACCAGAGCCATTTTCTTTAAGCTACCAGCTGAAATATAGGGTAGCATCTGATTTCCCAAAGGACTGAGAGGCAGTGAGTGCTCCTCAACTGACTGAGCAAAAAGGCTGTTCTTGAGGGATGAACTACACTGCATTGGCAAGCCCTTCCAAATTTTGCCAACCAATGTGCTACAGCTGGTAGATTAACCCTGCTTCTCAGTTCCTCAATGGAAGAAAAAATAAGTCACCCTACTTTTGTTTCATGAAACAGTGGAAGGAAATTGCATCTGTGCCATTTACCGGGCACATTTATTATTCGTTTCTTTTTTGAGGAAGGAAAGCACAAGGCAGGGAATTTTGCAAGTGGGAAGGGAAACATTGCTGTACATAGGAGGAGGACAGGAAAAAAACATACTCTTTTGAGTGGTTTAAGTAGAAAGATTGGTTGAGGGACTGTTATCATAGGATAAGGAATATGTTTCCATGTGGTACTAATTTTGACTTTTTTATGTTTTGTTACTTTTTTGGATTACAGAGCCCTAATAGAAATAATTTCTAATCACTGAAAAATGAAAATCTTCAGAAAAAGCAAGCAGATTCAACATAGAATCTAAATAATTTCACTGGGGAGTAGAAGAGCCCTTCTTTTTGTGTGTGTGTGTGTGTGTATGTGTGTCTGTATTTTTTTGAGTTTCTTTTTAATTAAAATTATTATAGCTGTAAAAACTTCCTCACAAACATTTCAATGAACTAGGCGGCCTTTTATGTCAACAGTTATTCTTTTCCGTCAATAATTTATGAGACCTAAGTCTTGTTCCAAATTATGTTCATAGAAAATGAGTTTTAGGCTAATAGTACTTCTAAATTTTTTCCTGAAACAAGGTTAGTTGATTAAATTATATTTCAGCAGTGAAATTCTATGTAAGTAAGGTCATCCTGTCAACCAATAGATAATATGACTTAGATAACCACTGACTACATGAATAGTAGGTTTTGGCAGCAAGCAACAGATTGCTTTTTTCCTGCAATGAGTTTGCAGATATGTAATTATTACAATGAACATGTTCATAGAAAAGCTCTAAGGAAAGTTTGAGTAGAAAAAAATGGTGAATGGCATAATCTGTTCAAAAACAGTTAATGAATTGTAAATGGGAATATTAACTTAGAATAGTTCATCTTCTTGGTGGAATCTCAGTCTCTTTCTTTGTTGTACTGGTCTTCTTTTTGCAAATAAGTGGTACATATTCACATATAAAAAATGACAATGGCAAAATATTGTAAAAGCAGAAGTTATTGTTAAACTTGCTATCTAGCTTTATTTGTGTCAGCCAGAATAATTAGATGCTTTTGACAACATACAGCATTGAAACAAATATACAAATAAAGACTTTAAAGACTTTAAGCGTGAAGACTGCAAATAAATAATTCTTCATAGTGGATCACATAGAAGTGATTTCCTAGAAAATCAGAGCTCCACGTTTTGTCCTTGTTTCTAAAAGTACTTAGACCTTTTGAAGGCAAGAGTCAAATTTTATCCATGAATCTATGTGCTCTAGTAAAATCTTATGTAAAACTTACATGCATTAAAAAGAAATGTTCATACAGTCACAATAAATACTAATTTGCAGTGTTGATCATACAGGGAGTGGGGTCAGTGCTTAAAATGATTAATTTGTCGAAGTGATGTAATGAAACCTATCCTCCCTTTTTTAAGTTAGGTAGTGTTGGGTTATCCTTATTCTCTGAAAATGTCATGTGAAACAATATGCTTTGAAAAAGTATAGTAATATTAATGTAAAAATTCAAGGGTCAGAGAACATTAAGAAAATAAATTGAGCAAATGTTATTATCTGGAAAATACAATATAATTATCCCAGAAAGAAAACATATACTCTCTGTAAATATACATCTATAAATATATATGCATGTAAAGTATATTGAAAACAAAGATGTATTGTCATTAGCAATGGTAAAGATATCATGAGAACATTTAAAGAACAGGAATGATAAAAGAATCTGAAATTTCATATTTACAAGCAAAATAGCAATAGTTGAAATATCTAGTGGCTGGGCCAAGCTAGTGTACTTCAAATGCTAGGTATATTAATTTGTACCATCATCTTTTCTAAAATCTTCCTTTGCATATACATACTTTGAATGGATCTTTTCTATAGAAATTTCATGGCAAATTCCAACACATGACAATTATTGCTAGCTATTTGCGCTTAAATTATAGGTTCATGATTGGGATGGTTAAGCTATTTGTTCAGTTGTTTCGTAGAAGGAATGGAGGATGGAGGAGCTGGAACCCTCTAGGCTGAACAACTGCCTCACTGAGACAGGATTGCATGAAGAAGAATTTCTTTGTTTTGAAGGAAGCTAACAGCCACCCCTGCATTTCTGTTGCTTAATACTTTTCATTATGATAAATGTTTTTGCCCTTCTGCTTGAAGCAGACCTCTGGTATCTAGAAAAGGAGTATCTTACAGACAATATTTTTTTTTTTTCGTGTAATATAAAAAGCTAATCTATGAGAATTACCATTTCTTTATCACCACTCATATTTCCTGTGAAAAGTGTAACAACAGACATTGTAGGAATCCTAGTACACTGAGGTCCAGCTCACATCACTATCACAATATTGTTAACTGATTGTACCAGAATTTACCAATGCTAAGTGTTATGGTGAGAGTAGGGAGAATAATTATGGAATTGAGTTCAGTTACGTAATTGTATACTGCTTTTGCCCACAACTCTTAGCCGTCTTCTGTGCACAGATGAAGCATAAAAGAAGACAGAGCTTTATAACATAAAGAGGTACATCCTTATCCCATGGACTAAAAGGACAGAAGGGTGCTGTGTTATTATTATGAACACACTTATAGCACAGAGTTAACACCTCCCTAAAAGTAATTATAACTTGAATTACAGAAGACTTCTTAAAGAAAAACAAAACAAAACAAAACACCACAATTAATTCTTGCTGGTCAGGGAGAAGCTCCTTGGTGCCTGGCATAAAGCAAAAGCCCCTTCATTTATGATTTGTATTTACCATTACTGCTTTGTTAAAAACAACCTGAATCACTGTCTCCTAGACCTCGACAATGGTCTTTTTATGCCGACATTAACAACTAATTGTGTTGGTGCTTCAGAGGGGAATAGTCAACTGGGACAGTTCCGAAGGCACCTTCTCTCTTGCTCCTTTGTGCATTTTTCATTTCCAAAGGACAGCAGGGCCCCTTTGAACTTCTTTATTTGGGTGGTTGATAATTAAAGTCAGTTCAAAGGCACATAGCAAAAACAAATTGCCAACATTGTTGCTACATGATTCTTGTAGGAAGGAGAGTCAAAACACAGGTTCAGCCCAATCTATTTGTGTAAATTTATGAAGGAACAGGATATTTGATTTTCTAGAAAGGGCATGTCTCCTGAATGCAGACAAGACTGGTTCAATTCTCAGATGTTCCACTTGGTTGTGTGGAGAGTTATTTGGTCCCTGGGTATCAGTTTCATCATCTATACAAAAGGGAAACTATACTTTCTGCCTTTTTTTCTGAATATTCTGACTGAAAACTGCTATCATTCTTAAATTGTACAAGAAAACACAATCGTTAGACAGAAACTAAACAGGCTGATTTCTGAACCTGTTGACTTCTTATATGTGAGTAGCACTTTTGAAAGGAACTGCCTAATCAGTATGCCTCCTCCAGTATCTTTTTCTCAAGAATAGAAAAGAAGTCAAAACTCATGCTTGTACCGAAACTAAAACATACCTGTTTCAGCTGCTTTCTTGTGTTTGGTATGAGATGTCTGTTATAATATGTTGGATTTATATATACTTTTAATTTTTCTTCAGGCACCAATATTGTGTTCAGCCAGGAGCAAGAAGTGAGATAATATTAATTTTGCAACATACACCCCCTGATGCTGAAGAATGAGAGAGGGTGAAAATGTTGGTGAGGCAGAGCATATACTCACACAGGACTGACATTGGACCCTGAAACAGGTTTCTTTCTTTAAACATTGGATTTAGCCAACAGACTCAGGAAAGAGTATGAGAAACAATACATATCTGGATAATTTTTTAGGAAAGCAGCTAAAATAACTATTAGTAGGATCTTATTAGCCTTTTCCAGCAAAATTGTAAATTTTTGTGTCATATTCTGCTTAAATATGAAATCTGCTAGAATTAGGTGTTTAAAACATCTGAAAGGATCTAGATCCAAAGTTTTATTTTCTTGCTTTTTCCTTTCATCGTCCCCTTCCAACTTGATTTTTCTCTCTGGTACCAACTAAATGTTTACCTGAAACTGTGCTTGTGTAGATCTTTAACCCCAAAGCACCTGCAAAGCACTGATGAGTCAGAAAAACACAGCAAATATTTCTGCAAAAGCCTACTGACAATGATATTTCCAGGATACTTATCTAATGAGAAGAGTTCAAGAAATCTTGAAGGTTGATGCTTTGTTAGTCCACATAAGTTTGAGAACTATTGGACTACGTGGCAACAATCACTGTTAGGAAGCTGTGGTGTGAAATAGTATGCACATAAATGAAGTAGGAGTGATCCTAAGGTGCTCAAAAAACAGACACAGAAATCAGTGTAAATTCTTGATGTAGAGAAAATGGCTAAGTAAATGCAGGAAATGAAGCAAACAAGGCTTAGTTTTATTTTTTCAAGTTAATTAGGCTTAAGCATACTTCTTGCTAGAAAAGCACAGATAAAAATATTTTTCTCAGTTAGTGTAGACAAATTCTAACACTTTTCCATGGGCTACGAATCCATCTCTCCAAACTGTTTTTTTTCTTGAAGGACAGATAGCACATTGTGACAAAACCGTCTCAGGTCTTAACATAGGTATATTTAAATGATTCCAGATAACTAGGGTTGCTGAAATGTGTTCCAAATTAATTGGAGAAGGATTGTACCTCAAATTTATTTTCCTTTGTATCCAAGTGCAAATATGATTTTTTTCTGGTTGTTTCTTATCTTTACATAAATATAATAAAAGCTAGTTTTACTTGTTGCTACAAGAAACTGACTAATTCTCTCTCAACTTTCCTAGTGTTGTGCATAAAAACCAACTGAATAGAGAGTGCTCCTGGCACTTCTAATTATAGGCTAATTTGAATGTCATTGAAGGGAAAAGGAATGTCCAAATAGTGACTGACAAAACAGAACAAGAAAGGTAGACAACTGACCTTGATTACAACCTAGAGTTGTCACTAAACATTACACAAATCCTTAGGAACTGTTGTTTCATAAATTATTTGTGACATTTACAATAAATATTGAATTAGGTCTCCTGTGGTGTACTTAAAGCAAAATGAAAGTGTCTTTAAAGTAACAAGATAAAATGGTACTCATTATGGCCCTAATAAACCCTCATGTAGCTTTAATATGATACCTTACCTCTATACAGAATTCCCATAGGCTCATGTACTTGTGCAGACTTCTATTCACTTCACCAGGGTTTTGCTTGTTCTTTGGGACTACCTTAATGTGCCAGTTTGTAAACTTTGAGCCTTCATGAGTTTCTCTTGAGTCTTACCTATTCTCAGATGTTCATAGCTTCACTTATGCTATTAGTTTAATCAAATTTTTTGTTCAATACCTGCCATAAAATCAGTAATGTGCTTTTTATGTAGCTCCAGAAATCATTTCATAGTTAACATATTGCTACCATGTTGGCCTGAATTACTAGACAACATGAGTTTTTCCTAATGTTGTTCCATCTGGGAGAAGAAATTGACAACGGAAACTTGGTATCCCTAGTTCAGTTCTGTTTCTTTCTAAGAATAAACAAATATGGTAGGATGTATACTCAGATTCTAAGAATATAGTTGTTTCCTTGGGAACAAGAGAATTTTTTTTCCTTCCTGGTCATAGCTCTAAACTTCTTCCTTCTACAGTCCTGACCTGAAAGGTTCTTCTTTAGGTTTTCCCAGAATCCCTGCTGTGTTGGAGACTGCCCACACAGTTAAACACTGTTCTCTAATAAAGTACAACTAAAAACCGAGAAAAGGTTTTAACTGTCAGTTTACCAGTAGAAGTCCTCTAACAGTGCAGTAGGAGTAAAAAAAAAAAAATAAATAAAAAAAATTCCTGCTCACCCTTAAGATGGAGGTTGTTGTGGAAGGGAATATATGACAGGATTTCAGCATAATAAAAATCTGAGCTATTGCTTCTAAAACTTGAAAATTATAATCTGTCCAACACAGGGATTGCTTCATCTAAGGTTTAAAAGTAACATTTGTACAGTGGCAGTCCAACACTCCTAAAATAATTATTCATCTTCCTAAATTAACTGGTTTACTTCCCATATTAAGAAGTAGATGCCTCTGAAGACATCAGAGTTATCCAAAGTGGTTACACAGATTTCTTCTTTTCTTCCCAGAATGTCTCAAAAGTACATGCTAAATATCATACTTTGTTTACAGAACCTCAGCTTTTTTTTTTTTTTTTTGAATTGTTACTCTCTTTCACAGCTCATTTAAAATCTCATGACTGTTGCTTTTGTGTATGTCTTGATATAGTCTTTCAGAATGACCTATAAACTCATTCAGGGATTAATTGGTATGTGCACTGAAATTTCTTAATGCTAAGGTGTGCCTAGAACTCAAGTCTTCTATTTCCAAGATAAATGCTCTAATCACAAGGCTGTTATGCAAAGATGAAGCACGACAAGCAGTAGCGTTAGGGTGGCTGTCTGCAGTGTAACAGGCTACAAGATAATTCTCTGTCTTTTGAGAGCAGGCTGCCAACCTTGCCTGGATACCTGCAGCTTGAGGAACTATCAAGTCTCTTACAAATTACTACTTCATAAGTCTAGACACTATCAGCGTTAGGCTATGTCAGAAAGTAGTAGCTCTAGATAACTAGCTGGGACTCGTGTGGGTTTAGGAGTTCTTTAAACTTAAAAGGAGCATACCCCACATAAAATGCATAATGTTGCACAAGGGTGAACTTAGCCAAGTGGCCTTTTAATTTTGCCAAGTGACATTTTCAAGTCCTGTACAATACTTCTTGCATGGATGACAATTTTGGATAGAGTCAGTCTTTCCACAGGATCAGCATTTAATAGAACAGTTTCCCATAACTTTATACAGTATTAGCAATTTCTGTCACCCCACACAATAAATGTATCACCTATTTGCAGTGTTACTCAGCATTTCACCACTTCTCAATTAGACACAGAAGGGTAATTACTATAAATCTCATTGTGATTAGTTTCTTCTCTCCTCTAGTGAGTGAAATCTTCATCTTTTAAGGAGATTCCTCATGGAAAATCCATCGTCCCATGGTAAATTTGGGGTTTGGACACCCAATAATACCTGCCTCTACAGGTCCACTGTCAGTTTGGCCAGGAGAAACATGACAAATTCTCTTTTTCTTTGTCTTTGCTATGTTCTGTTCATCTGACTAATAATAAGCTTCTAAATGCATGCAAAAGGACTGTCCAAGTCTTGTAAAAAACCATCTTTTTGGAGAATATATTTCATAGAATTGTCATGCATGGACAATTCTGATAAATTATTAAGACTCCAATTTCTAATCTATTCTTCACCATGATTATTCAATTCCACTGGGATTAGGACCTTATATTCTTTTAAAGTTCTTTTAATCTTTGTCACAGATCATCTCTGTTAGAAGGCTCCAGATTGAGCAAAGTTTCCCATGTCTCTTACCGGTTTTGTGGAAAAAACTGTGGTTTAAGTCAGCCTTTCATCTCTTTGACATCTTTCACTGTGAGAGGAGTTCACAAAATAGCTCTGTAAAATGAACATATTGTAGCCATTGGTCTGACAAAGATATAACTGATCATATCCAGCTTCTGGTCCTTTCCAGGAAACTTCCAGTTGTTGTCATAGGCTTTTTTCCAGTAACACCTATAAAGTAATCAGATTTTCTGTTGCACTTTATTTTTTAATATTTTTTTTTGTCAGACTATGAAATTTCTGATGTCCTTCCAAACCTTCTCCCACCATCTTTCAATGACAACATAAACTCAGATTTTCTCCATTGGAGCCTGTGCCTAAAACATGGGCTTGCAATTGCTACTAAAATTTTGAGTGCAAAAGCCTATTTGGGTACTTTTGGTTTTGGTTATTCTCACTTAAGAAAAACAAAACAAAACAACAAAAAACCCAACAACAACAAAACAAAACAAAACAAAACAAAACAAAAAAACCCACAACAAATGTTGTCAGAATTCTGTTTTCTTGGTCACAAAATTCAGACAGTAGAGACTTTCACTTTATAGTAACTTTACATCTCTTTCAGTCAGCATGTTGAACCTAGAGCATTATTCCATCTTCTCCCATATACTACTGTTTTCTGCTTGCTTAAGTTTCCTTGACGTTGCCTCTCATGTCCACCTTTCTTCACTAAATGCCTTCTTTTTAAAACAAAGGATGACACAACCTCCTTGTTCACCCTTACCTCCAAAGACTGGGAGAGATCTCTGTCACTATGAGACTCTAATTTCTTTCTGAATTTAGTGGAAGTCCCTTTAACTATGAGTGCCCCTCTCCAGGACACTCTTTCTGCACATTGCACAGATGGGATGTGAGGATGTAAATGTACAGAAAAAACAAAATACTGTGGTTCATACAGTTGCCAGGAACATGGCATGAGTTGGGCTGTTTGTTTTACTAGCTGCTGTACATTGGAAAGTGTCTGGGCAGCAGACACAGCAGGTGTGGTGTTGGCCAGTGGCAAATTTTGGACTCCAGCTGAATCATTAAAGCAAATCAGAAATACTGAACAGATATTTTCCATGTAATCAAACAGGCAGAAATATTCAGGTATTGCATTATTCACTGCTGACTTGAACCGTTTGAGCATAATTGAAATGATTTATTTTCCTACTGCTGTTCTGCAGCTGCCTAGTCTCAAAGATATGTTTTAAATTGTTTGACAGGAAGGATTGTTTGACAGGATGGACTGTATTATTTTGAATTTTAACTCTGAAGAGATGGAAAAGCACTGGGCTAGAAATAGCTAGCAGGTTCTTCAACAAATGAGTAGCAGTACAAATCTCCCCTACATCTTCACACAAAATCAGAACACGTTCCCATTGTGTCAGTTGCAAAAATTATGAGTGATCCAAAAAAAAAAAAAGGCCTCTCTTGAGTAAGTGAAATAAGTAAACATCAGAATGTCAGATCAGTTGCCACTTATGTAAATTTTGATATTTATAAGCTAGGCTAGACCTTATTGAAACAAAGAGACTTTGACCTCCATTCATCATTGAACAGACAGAAATTTACTGCTGGATTTCAGACATTGGCAGAAAGGCAAAAACTCCTCTTCTGGAAGATGGACAAGCTGTATTCAGCAGTCGAATGCCAGAGCTGTTCCCAGCTTTACAACGCTCTGTACCCACCGGGATGTGGGAAACAGATGCTTCTCATCATCTGAAGCCCCACACTAGGAACCTTTCCCCCACCTCATAAGAATGGGCAGAGAAGCAATAGCAGCACCATGACCCATGGGACCTTCTTTTTCTTTTGCATTTAAGATCACTATAATTCCTGAAGAATGAAGAATAAACCAAAACTGCTAAACACTGTGAATGCTGTGGGGCAGTGGAGTTCCACTGTGTACTGCTGAAGAGTGCTGGGGAAGGTGTGTATGAGGAGAAGGAAATACATGCATGAAAGCTTCGGAAGAATTAGAGAAAATCAGTTGTAAAGTGTAGATTTTGTCTTTAAAAGACAAGGCTGTAAGTAGGAAAATGTTCTTAATCCTCTTCTGCTTAAGAAAAACATTTGTACAAAACCACTGTTAAAGCTATGGTCCCATCAATAAATTTATTTTTGCAGCTGACATGATGTACAAAGCCCCCACATTTTGTTTAGCAACTGGATCAAATGGGATAATTGAAAACTATGGATCATTACAAATACCTTCTTGTATATGATATTTAAAGGCTCTAGCCTTTAAACAAAAAATAATCATTCTGTTATTACTTGTGTATAGGGGGTTTATATGTTCTTTTTTAAATATCTGCCTTAAAATATCCATGTGTCAAAACAGTGTGAGACAGCGATAGTGCTCTTGAGTCTCTTATTTCTCTGCTTTGTTCTGCTGTCCCCGCTTGTAATTAAGAGAGGGGAAAAACCGGAATTTTTCTACTTAAAATGTACTCTCAACACAGTCAGACCCTTCAAAAATATAATGGCTTTATCTGTAATGTTTCAATCTAGAAAGGGATAAGAATGCATGTTCAGGATATTATTAAAACACCAAAGCAGAAGAGAATGAAAGATATTAGTATCAACAGTTCTCATAAATTTGAGATTTTTTATTATACATATTCTCCACTTCCTCAGGCTGGGAGAAGAGAGACATCTTCAGCTGAGCCAGAGGTAGAGTAAAATGTTAGCACCACCAAAATGAAGGAAATTTGGGAGGGTATGCCCTTCCCTTTGGCCTTGCCTAGTGGCTCAATTAGAAATGTGACCACTAGATTTCTTTTAACTGAAGGAACTCAGATTGGTATTTGAAAATCCAAGCAGTGGTCCAGTTGTTTTGCTTCTCAACCGAAATAATGATATAAAAATTGGGACATGGTTCAAATCTTATTAATGATTCATGAGAACAGGTAAAATACTCTATGTGCTTCTCCAGTTACACTAACTCCTCACTGATGGCAACAAGGGAGAGAAGGCTTAAAAACAGAAACAGAAAACATCTCTGCCTTTCCATTTTCTTAGTAAACTGACTGAAGAAAGACATGAGATGAATATACAGCAAAAAAACTTTTTCTCAGTGTTTTTTAAACCTTGCATTTATTTTTCTTTCTCTGTAAATTATTGGTAATATTTAAGTAATGCTCGAGAGAAAGAGCTAGATATGTCTTTTGACTTATATCACCAGTATGAAGGAATGTTCTTGAAGTCACAGTTCTTGGAAACTCAAAATAAAGATTCAGGCCCAGTTTCTAGTAATTTCCATAGAACTCTTTAAAAGCTTATTTTCCTGTGAATGGTTCCTTTTCCACTTTAGGTTATTGTCTTTGAATACAATGAACATGTCTTTTTTAATAAAAAGTTTTCAGATGTATTGTCTGTGATCTTTCTCACACATTATTTCAGATATAATAGAGATATTAGCTTCCCATAGAAAACCTGCTTATAATATTTTCCAGTTTTACATTGTTCATTTTGTATTTTCCTAGCTAATGTATTTGTTCTGCACATTATATTTCTAAGATCTGGTGTACAAGTTTGGCTTTTCTTTGTTTGTTTGTTCATCTGCATTCAGGCAATGTAACACATTGTTCACATACTTAGCAGTTATTCCATTCTTACATATCTACAGGGACTGAGTAGTGTTTAGAGCCCTGGCTGAATAAAGAAACGTCTTGGTATGTAGACGAAACAGTCTTTGTTAATTCTCTTGTCATCTTTCTTAAATATATTCTTGTATTTGACATACGTTTCTTTTAATATGTTTATATTCAAAGAATAGCTATTGACTCTGAAAGGCCCTGTACTGGTTATTTGATTTTTGTGCTTTTTATTGGCAGTGTTTTAAGAACAGCATTAAACACACTGTGCACATAGATCTTCTCTTTGTGTTGGAATTTTTCATCTGCTATAAGATGAATAGCACTCAGGTTGCCTTCACTAATCTCCCCAAGACCTCCAGCTCTCCATTTAGGTCTCATGTCTTATTTTCCTGGCCTAGAAATCTTCTTCCCTGTCCTAGAAATCAGTTCTCCTACTAAGATCTCATTCAGTATCTTTTTTTTTCTTTTTCTGTCACTTCCAGTTACATGTCAGCTAGATGTACGATGGGAAACAGACTGTCCCTCAGACATTTAGATAAGGTGGTTTCTCAGAACACCTTCATTAAAGAATACTTGTATAATTAACCACAGAAGTGTATCACTGTAGAAAATTACCTGTGAAAATTGGGAGGGAGAGGAATTTGTGTAACAGTTAAAGCAATAAATCTATTGGCACTTCTCATGAGGAGTAGGGAGCAAGAGCTATGTCACCACTACCCTAAAAAAAGAAAATTAGGCCATTCAATTAGGATGTAGAAGAACTTAATCTGTAATTGCCCAGTATGTTACTAAATTTTCAATTTGTAATAAATTAACACGAAAGAAAGAAAATTCACCTGGTATCTATGCTAAGAGGGCTTACAGTTTTGATTTTAATTTAAGGTGGATATAGGCAGTTAATTTTGAGGTTTTGGCATTGAGGACTTCAATAATTCTTGGCTATTTCTACCATAAAAGAGTTTTTTCTGTGATTCCAAATGTATTCCTAAACCATTTTCCAACAGAATCAGTGTTTCTCATCTAGCCCCATATTCTGTCATACAGTGGTAAAATAGAGATATACATAAATTTGGTGGAAAAAAAAAATCCTAATGCCTTCTTTTTTCTCAAACAGCCAATTGAAAAGGTAGAAGCAGAAGAAAAAACTATTTGTAGTGAGTGGAAGATCAGCCTTCTGACTGATGCTAATACTTATTTTTACAGTGGTCTTTGTCTTCTGACATTTCCTCTACATTTGATTGCTGTGGTGTGACAGCAATGAATCTTTTGGTTCAAATAGCTTTGTAATACCCTTTGACCATACCCAACACAGGTCTAGGTATCCAAAATAAGGACCTATTTTTTACAGAAGGAGGTGACCATGTGGAAATATGTATATACAATCTCAAACAAGCCCCTGTATGCCACTGAGCTACTGTGGATCAAAAAACTGTTTTTCGGTTTAAATCTGTGTGAAATTGTCCATGCAACAATAATCTGCACAAAACAGAGTTGTTTAAAAAAAAAAAAAAAAAAAAAAGAAAAAAGATTTCAAACAGTGTTTATGTAACATACATAGAGATTCCTATTTATTTTCCCTAAACTCACTAAGGTGTTGTTATTTTAGTTCACAGAGGAAAATAGATGTCAATATCTAATACCCTTTGAAAGTAATTCCCCACTGCTCATGGCTATATTCTCTCTCCTACTCTCCCCACAATTCCCATTTCTCTCTTCTAGAAAGCTATTCTCTTTTTCCTCTCCTGTCCTGATTACATGTCCTTATATAGTTATTTAATGTTTTTTTTAAAATTTCTCAAATTTTTCCTGACTGCAGTTTATTTCTTAGGCCTTTCACAGACCACTTTATCTGATTCTTTAAGTTTGGTGTACTCATAACTCCATTAAATTATTTATTTTGCATATAAAGGACATGAAATCTGACTCTGAGTTATAGAATCATAGGCTATATTTTACTAATTTCAGCTGAGATGGAATTTTAATCATGTAAACCTCCATTTCTATAAAGAGAGGGGATAGTATATTTATATACGCATTTGAACAAAACAAGGTATTTTGACCTTTCTATTCTTCAGTTGGAATACAATACTTAGCTTCCTTTCCAAATTGTTTGAACTTAAGGGTTATGGTTTCCATGGAAACACGTGACAGCCTGTTTGAGTATCAAATATTTTCCTTGTTGTAGAAGTTAGCTCAGCAAAATATACAGTGGCCCTGCATAAATGGAAGATCCAGCCTGCTGAAGCACATATTTTAATGGGAATGATTGCTTATTTTTGCCCAGCAAACATCTTTGCAATAACATTGCCTTTAGAGTAAAGGAGGAAGTTTTAAGTAATTGTGTAGTCTGTGCTACAGACTACTATCTGTAGTCACAAAAAGTAAAACAAAAACCATAATTTTCAGTAATGGTCTTACCTTAGAAGTGTGATCATCAACATGATCTACTATGACTTTCAGTCAAATACAAAGAGGAAGGTAATGTAAATATTTTAGTCATAATGCATTATTAAAACTTCAGAAGTATCTGAAAGAATGGGGTGATAGCACTGATCTGTAATTCATCAAGTATTGAATTCAGTCTGACCTCCAATGCAAAGTTCCTGTCTCTCATAAAGTTGGAGAGGCACATTCTCCCTCATAAAAACAAGACTTCCTTTCATCCAAGTTTTCTCTTTACTGCAAACTACATCTACATCTCTGTTAACAAAAGGGGCAAGGCAGCCTACAACAGCATAACACACTGGATATGAGATTGTATTCCTTCCAGATAAAATTCCCACTGAAGTCAGGAATTCCTTAGTCCCTAGAAGTCCATAATGCCACCTAATGACATGCAAACCCCCAGAAAATGCAGCCTCCTCAAACCTATTTCTGCTTTAGCAGGGAGTGCTGTATCTCCAACAGCAGGTGTAAATGACAAAACATGACATAAGACATGGGTACTGTTTCAGTTACAGGTGCTTGTTAGGAAACATTAGAGGAAACAGAAAATAGATTTTTAAATTAATGTTTTACACAAGTATAAAATTATATTGACTTATAAGGTGCAAGAAAATGCCCTGAGTATTTTGGCTAACTAATCCAGCATCCTCAGCAGCTGCCAGCTATCTTGTCTAGCTAAACAGTCAAGATTTAAAAGTAGAATATTTTCAAATTCTTCCTCTCTCAGGGGGAAACTAAAAAATTTGTGGTTGTATAGATTTGTATGTCTATATGCATATATATAAACTAGGTATTGTGTAATAATTTTTTAATGCAATTTGTATTCATAACATTCTTTTAAAAAATGTTTCCACTAACTGAAATTAAAAGAATTTGGGAAATGTTAACATTTTTAAATGTTGCTATTTAAACTGTATTTGAAAGTCCTTACTTTCTTAAAGTCTTTACCAATACAGTCAGATCAATCCACAATCTGTACAGCTAGACAGTCATGTTACTGCGTTTGTAGAGAAATGCATGATTTGGATATACTGTCTGTTCAATTGCTAATAATGAGGAAGGGGAATAAAAAGACTGTGAGCTCTTACTAAAACTTTTTCTAAGCTGAAATAAATATTTCAAATACATAGATTCAGAGTATCCAAGAAAGCAGAAGAAATGCTTGCCAAAAACTCTCAAGAGTTTTATTCAGTGTTCAAAGCTGTGAAGCTATATACAGCAGTAAAAATCAACAGTGTTCTAGACAGGTATACCTTACTAAGTTCAATTTTTTTTTATTTTTTTTTTTTTTGGATGAATATGATTTTTAAAATTGAATGTGTGCTTTCTTATAAATTGAATTTACCAAAAAGCAAAGAGGTAGTTCTAGGACCTTTCTGATATTAATATATCCTGCTGGGCCTGTCCACGATAATCCTGAATAGAGCAGAAATCATCTGTTAGTTGTATAAGGGAGACTCACTACAGCTACAGTAGCACAAGATGACCCAAATAGGAGAAACTATGAATTTCATAATCAAATACCTCAGAACCAGGCTTCTGTTTTAAATCTAAAATGTCTGTTTCCACTTAGGTCTATAATTCTATTAGAGTAGGAAAATAAATTTGAGAGTGGTCTTAAGAAGACTATGGATTCCACAAATAGTTAAGAGATTTAGTGTCATGGTTTTGGGTTGGGTTTTTTTACATTGGTGTGTGTGAACAGGGGCTGCCACTGCTTAAAGCACTGATAGTACTTAAGATTAGCATGAAATGCAGGAAAGGCTGTTAATTATACAATCTGGTGCAAGCTGCTGAAGCAGAGTTAGAAGCATACCTCTAAAAGGAGAAATAATATATTTGACATAGACTACCTTGATAAAGTCTGATTTACATTTGAAAGCCAGCTGAATACTGCCAGAAGGATTATTTTCTACAAAAAAGAATAAACAAGAATGACATTATAAGTATTAGAACTTTAAGCCATGCAGAAAGAGGCATATCAGAGGAGGAATTACTTTTAACACAATTATTTTAATTTCTTTCTAAGCCTACTGCAGCCACAGACTTGATACTGTTGTGCAGCTATGTTTATTTTTTAACTCAAATTACCTTGTACTACCAGTCTGTCCATGAGTGAAAAAACAATTTTATTTTCGCTGTGAGGTGGAGAGTTTATTTTTTGGGGCTCATTTTTATTAATCAGTGACTTACTTACCCTCATAGGTTCATGATATATATTTCCTTTCCCCACAAGACAGCAAGGAGTTCTCTTGGCATGTACATTGCAGGTTCAGTTATCCTCATCTCACTTGGTTCCTCCCTTTCAATCAGTAGCTCAGTCAACCAATTCTTTTTGCTGATAAGATTTCTTTGACAACTCCAACATCTAGTTTTGTTCATTTTTTCTAATATGTGCACACACTGCTGAGTGAAGCCTTTCACAGCCTTATTATGCAACTACCACACTGCTCCTCTTTTTTTTTTAGGAAATGGGTTCCATACCAAATGCAGGTATGGCTTCTATTAATTGTCACAGCATGGATATATTGGTCAGAATCCTTAAAATAGGGAAAAGAATCTGTGTGGTTGATTACATAGTCCTGGTAAATGAAGTATACTCACATTTGTAATAGAGTTAGGATTGAATTACAAAGAAAATGAGTAGCAAATTCCAACTACTTGTAGGACAACGGTTAGTTGCAGTACCTAAAACCTGGATCTTTCTCAATGGTGAGAACAGTTGGGGGAGTGATAATCATGTATGGCTCATACTTCTTCTATTTATTGGCAAGTTATGTTGTGATGTGGTGTGTTGTGCTATTACATTCAAAGAGTAATAGGCAGGCAGGGGGCAAGCAGAGAGGGGAATGATACTCATGGCTCAAAGCAGGACTGCAAGAGGAGAGACTGAGAGGACTAAGGAGAGCAGGTAGAAGACAGGCAGCCATGACACAAAACCAGCAAAAGGAAAAAAGATAACTTTTTGTAGGTACTGCATAATGTTTGGTGCAACCCAACTGAAAGTTTCTGTCTTGAAAGTAAACACAAGGAAAGAAACCACCCTGGAAGACTGCTGGAGAGAAAAGACATTTGCTTGCATACCTCTGACTTCTATTCTACCTTATGTGGCAGTCTGACAAATTATAGTCAATGTCTCAAACATTCGTTAAAGAACTTTGGTGGAGAAAACAGCCTCTGTAAAATGCTGGAGTTTTGTGAACAGGACAATGTGGCCGGAGGAGAGGGCCCCACGGAAGGTGGCACTGCACTTCTCCAAAGCCCCAATTCCTTATCTTAAGTGGCCAGGAGAAGGAGCACAGAATATGCGCCTGGAGGAGGAGGCCCACGGAGGATGGGACAGTGCTTCTGTCTTAAGCAGTCATGCCAGCAGAAAAAGAGAGGCAACTCCGCAATGAACCCCCTCCTGCAAAGCTCAACAACCAATTCCAGAGAACCGCAGGAATGGGAACTGTGCATGTCAAGACCATCAACTAACACACTATAAAAGAAGGGAGAACGAGTCCTCAGTGCGCGCCCTCCGGAACTGGATCTCTACACTGGCTGGACCAATGCTGGATCCAGGACTGGTGAAACCCTTTTCTTTTCTTTCTTTCTTTCTTTCTTTCTTTCTTTCTTTCTTTCTTTCTTTCTTTCTCTCTTTCTTTCTCTCTCTCTCTCTCCCTCTTTTCCTTCTGTCTTTTCCACAGTCCCTACACCTCATCCTTTGAAACATAAACCATTGACCAAGTCTGAGACTAGGAGTTGATCTAGCCGCCCCTGGGCTCCTCTTTAAGAAAGAGTCCAGAAAGCAAGGGGGTCTGCTCTGAACCTCGTGACTCAATGGGAGGGCTCTCCTTCTGATATAGTTTCATGTTGCTTTTTCCATTTGTTTTTCTACACCTCCCTTCTCTTCTCAAACAGTGGCTTAACAATATGTTGCAAGGTTCATATTGGTAAGTTCACTTGTACTTGGACAAGGTTAGCTAGGTGGAATAAATGTTGATTGTTGTTTGAACTCCCCTGGTGTCATTTCACCTTAATTCTGACAAAGGAAATCCACGAACCTGAGTTGCTCCAACTTTGGGAAGCGACACCTTAACAGATGCTCTGAGTTTTCTCCACCTAAATTAATTCATTTTGAAAATAAAGTTCCAATAAAACTGCTTTTAAAATTCAAAGAACTCCAGTATTTTGGTATGTCCTGTTTTGAGGTAAACATGCATGCTGTTGTATCTTAGATCTCCAACTCAAGGTCTTGTCTCAACACATCACTAGCATGATCAATACATATCCAAGAAAAGTGTGTATGCAGAGATGAAGTGAATAATAGATTTTTGACAGGTTACATGATGAAAATCTGAACTCATAATCTTGTAGCTGGTGAATACCTCTTGCTGGTGGTCATTTAGCCAGAAATGCCTCAACACTCTCCTGCTTGCCAGAGTGACAATCCCAGTTCAAGATGAGGTCCTGACTGGAAAGGCCAGGATCTTCCAGCTAGTGGCAGAAAAAGTTCATGCTGCTATTTTTGCTTAGGACGTCCTATTCCAAAGGCCTTTTCTGCGGCTTCTTAGGAGATATCCCTAGTCTGTTGAACAAGATTATTCTGCAGCAAGTGTATCTAAACTCTTTTAGCCTACATTTTCTCTACATACATTCAGAGAACTTAGTTTTTCATTTCTGTAGGTACAAAAATATCAACAAAATCATAAGCACATGAGGGGGATCAACAGTTCAATTTGCAAAGCTTTTAACTCCTACTTAAGTCTAGCCCTACTTTTATTAAAATGCCTTAAAAATAAAAAGATTATTTTGGGTTGAATGAAATGTTGCAACTAAATGTTTTAATTTGCTGAATGCTAACAAAATCCCCTTTTTCAGTCATTCAGCAACAAAATAGGTAAAAAAAAACACATACCAACAGGATCCTAGGTGATATTTTGAAGCTACAGGGATTACACCTTGTGAAAGTGCCTGCTTCAGGGTTTTTCTTTCTTTCATTATGACTGAAATATACCATCAAGTGATGCATCACGTTTTGATGAAAACTTTTCATGATCATCCTCCCACACTCTAACCTCAACAACTAGTCACTTTATACAATGCTCTCATCCTGTTTATTTTTGTCTTTAATTATGCACATGCTAGTATGTTACAGATTCGTTGTTATTTATGAGTTATTCTTGTATCTGTTTAGTTCATAAATCAGTTGCCTTCCAAAAACTCCCTTCATATAAGTATTTCTGCAATGTCCCAACTAAAAAAATTATCATATTCTGTTTCATAATAGGAAGACTTTTAGGGAGAAAATATTGCTTCTTATTCTTCTTTCTCCCCCTCCTCCTTTCCCAATAATCTGCCTTCGACTCATTGCATTAGTTTATATTCTAATATTTCAGATTTTATTGATGTTTTTTCCCCATTGCGTGAGCACAATAGAATATTACTGAAAGGAAGAGAGGAAGGGAAAATAGTATCTTTGTCCAATCTAATTTTGAAAACATATTTTCATATTCCCTATTTCCCAGTATATTATTTCTTCTAGCTTAAACTCCATTCTGGTTTTGCTGCACTTTTAGTCTTTCTGAATTTCTTTGCATCTACTATCCAGCAATCAGCATCTTTCCCATATTAGAGGAATGCTGATGTATAGTTGTCATCATTATGGCTATTATATGCATACATTATACATGCTAAAGGGTCTAACCTGGAAAGAAATGCTGAGTATAGCTCTTTCTGTTTGATTTACCTTATCTTAAAACATTACAGAAAAGAGCACTACACCAGATCATTTAAACTTCTTAACTGATAGATGACAACAAGCAATGACAAACATGGAATCCTCACATCATAGTGAAATCTCCTTTTGATCCAGTGTTGTATTGATCATGACTTAGAAATGACTTCAAATTGTGATGAAAAGCTGCAGAAAATTGTAAGCCATGATAGTTTGCTTAAAAAATGATAGGGCAGTTCAGAAATTAATCTGAACTGATCATTAAAATAAATTTGTGTTAATAATGTGTGCTTTAAGACAGCAAAATTTTCTTTCACCAGAGGTGAAAGGTCATACTTGGGGAAAAAAAATTCTGTAAGTACACTTTCAAGATAGTAAACCATACTGTGAATGTACAGATACTGAAAAGGACCTAAGAATGATCGTAATTAACACACTGAAAGAGAGTTCTCTCTTCACCTTCCCTAGTTATTAAATTTAGTTATCTAGTTTCTTGTATCAGAAAAGAAAAACTAAGAGGAGCAGAAGGCTGGTCTTTTTTTAGATATAATATAATTAATAACACTGATATTGACATGATATATAGATCTGTCATTCATATTTGAAAAAGGATGTTGGCACACTAGAAGAAGAGTTTCAGAGAATGACACACATTTAATCAGAGGTTTGGAGATGTTTAATTCTGAGAATATAAAGCAGATCAATAGAATTTGCCCATAACAGAAAGAGTAGGAGTTGTTCACATACATGCATTAATGGAGAAAAAACTTCTGGATTTAGCTGATACCTTACTCTTGTGGAGCATAACATAATAACGCACGCATCATGGGCAATAAACAGGAGGAGCTGGAAGCCATTGTGCAGCAGGATAGATATGACTTAGTTGCCATCATGGAAACATGGTGGGATGACTCCCATGACTGGAATGCAGCAATGGATGGCTACAAGCTCTTCAGAAGGGATAAGCAAGGTAAAGAAGTGGTGGGGTAGCTCTCTATGTTAGGGAATGTTTTGACTGTACAGAGCTGCACGATTCTGATGACAAGGTGGAGTGCTTATGGCTGAGGATGAGAGGGAAAGCCAATAAGACACATATTGTTCTGGGAGTCTGTTATAGACCACCCAACCAGGTTGAAGAGACGGATGAATCATTCTACAAGAGGCTGGCAGTAGTCTCAGAATCGTGTGCCCTTGTCCTTGTGGGGGACTTTAACTTTCCAGACATCTGCTGGAAATACAACACAGCAATGAGTAAACAATCTAGGAGGTTCCTGGAGTATGTGGAAGATAACTTCCTGACACAACTGGTGGGTGAGCCAACCAGGGGAGGAGCCTTGCTAGATTTGTTGTTTATGAACAGGGAAGGACTGGTGGGAGGTGTGATGGTCAGAGGCCGTCTTGGGCTTAGCGACCATGAAATGATAGAATTCTCAATTCTCGGCGAGGCAAGGAAGGTGGTCAGCAAAACCACCACTATGGACTTCTGGAGGGCAAACTTTGGCCTCTTCAAAGCACTGGTTGAGTGTCCCTTGGGAGACGGTCCTGAAGGGCAAAGGGGTCCAGGAGGGATAGACATTCTTCAAGTGGGAAATCTTATTGGCTCAGGACCAGGCTATGCCCATGTGCTGCAAGTTGAACCGCCAAAGAAAACAACCGGCCTGGCTGAACGGGGAGCTGTTGCTAGGACTCAAGAAAAAAAGGAGAGTTTATCATCTCTGGAAGAAAGGGCAGGCAACTTGGGAGGAGTACAATGATCTTGTTAGGTCATACAGAGAGAAAATTAGAAAGGCAAAAGCTCAGCTAGAACTCAATCTGGCCACTATTGTAAGGGACAACAAAAAATCTTTTTACAAATATGTTAACAGTAAAAAGAATCTCAAGGAGAAAATCTTTCCTTTAATGGATACAGAAGGGAACATAGCAACCAGTGATGAGGAAAAGGCCGAGGTACTTAATGCCTTCTTTGCCTCAGTCTTTAATAGAGAGTCCAGTTATCCCCAGGGTACTCCACCCCTTGAGCTGGAAGGACAGGATGAAGAGCAGAACATACCCCCCTAAATCCAGGAGGAAATAGTTAGGGACCTACTACACCATCTGGACACTCAGAAATCTGTGGGACCTGATGGGATCCATCCAAGAGTACTGAGGGAACTGGCAGAGGTCCTTGCCAAGCCACTCTCTATCATCTATCAGTGATCCTGATCAACAGGAGAGGTCCCAGAGGACTGGAGGCTTGCCAATGTGACTCCCATTTATAAGAAGGGTCGGAGGGAGGATCCGGGGAACTACAGGCCTGTCAGCCTGACCTTGGTACCGGGGAAGATTATGGAACGGTTTGTCTTGAGAGCACTCACATGGCAAGTCCAGGACACGAAGGGGATCAGGCGCAGTCAGCATGGGTTTACGAAAGGCAGGTCCTGCTTGACCAACCTGATCTCCTTCTATGACCGGGTGACCTGCCTAGTGGATGAGGGAAAGGCTGTGGATGTTATCTTCTTTGACTTCAGCAAGGCCTTTGACACTGTCTCTCATGGCATACTCCTTGAGAAACTGGCAGCTCATGGCTTGGATAAGTGTACTCTTCGCTGGGTGAAAAACTGGCTGGATGGACAAGCCCAAAGGGTTGTGGTGAATGGGGTGAAATCCAGTTGACCGCGGGTCACAAGTGGTGTTCCCCAGGGCTTGGTGTTCGGCCCTGTTCTGTTTAATATCTTTATCGATGATTTGGATGAGGGGATTGAGTGCACCCTCAGCAAGTTTGCAGACGACACCAAGTTGGGAGGCAGGGTCAATCTGCTTGAGGGTAGGAAGGCTCTACAGAGAGATCTGGACAGGCTGGATCAATGGGCTGAGGCCAATCATATGAAATTCAACAAGACCAAGTGCCGGGTCCTGCACTTCGGTCACGGCAACCCCATGCAGTGCTACAGGCTTGGGGAAGAGTGGCTGGAAAGCTGCCTGGTGGAAAAAGACTGGGGGTGCTGGTCGACAGCCGGCTGAATATGAGCCAGCAGTGTGCCCAGGTGGCCAAGAAGGCCAACGGCATCCTGGCCTGTGTCAGAAATAGTGTGGCCAGCAGGAGCAGGGAGGTGGTTGTTCTTCTGTATTTGGCACTGGTGAGGCTGCACCCCGAGTCCTGTGTTCAGTTTTGGGCCCCTCACTACAGGAAAGACATTGAGTTGCTGGAGCGTGTTCAGAGAAGGGCAACCAAGTTGGTGAGGGGCCTGGAGCACAAGTCTTATGAGGAGCGGCTGAGGGAGCTGGGGCTGTTTAGTCTGGAGGAGAGGAGGCTGAGGGGAGACCTTATTGCTCTCTACAACTACCTGAAGGGGGGTTGTAGTGAGGTGGTTGCTGGTCTCTTCTGTCAGGTGGCTGATGATAAGATGAGAGCAAATGGCCTCAAGTTGTGGCAAGGGAGATTTAGGTTGGATATTAGGAAAAAATTTTTTACTGAGAGGGTTGTCAGACATTGGAACAGGCTGCCCAGGGAAGTGGTTGAGTCACCATCCCTGGAGGTATTCAAAAAGTGAGTGGACAGGGTACTCCAGAACATGGTTTAGTGGGCATGGTTGATGGTTGGACTCGATGATCTTGAAGGTCTTTTCCAACCTAAATGATTCTATGATTCTATGATAATATTATCAAGAAGATGGAAGCTGTATCTGCAATTTATATCCCATGTATATGTCAGAAGTTTGGAAGCTCTCCCATAACCCATTTATTTATGAAATATGTAGAAATTTTAAGAAGTGATTTAACAGAAATGGAAAAGCAAGAGACAAAGAATATATGAGAAACAATGAAGAGAAGAAAAACTGGGTGTACTCCTTAACTGATACCAATTCACCCAAGATAAGTAACTTTAAATGGCAGATATGATCATAGTATCCTCTAGTGGACAAAATCATTCCTAGGAGAATAGAGTTTTAATGCCTTTACTCAAGGTAACAGTGAGACTGTATAGGTCTAATTGCACTTGAAAGACAAATTCAAAGTATTATAAGTATAGGGAAAAGAATTTAGTGTGATGATCAGATAGTGGGGTACCAAAGGACCCTGACTTGCTGAACATGCAGCTGATAGAAGTTGACATTTTTTTCAGATATATCAGAGAGTAAATACACCTTAATAAAATAAGGAACATTTCACACTTTCTGAAATACTCATTGTCATAAAATAGTAGGTGTTTTGTATGATGATGTGAAAAGCAAATTCTATATTAATTCCTTTCAGACTGAAGTTGTAGCAAGTCACAACTAATTCAATATTTGGGTGAGTTTAAATCCAAAATTTAACTTAAACTGTGTTACTGATTCCTAAAAACAGAAACAAAAACAAAAAAAAACCAACCAAACAAAGAAAAACAAAACAAACAAACCAAACAACCCACACCAAAAAAACTTTAAGCAATGGATGGTATGTTCCTTTCTGTTATGTGCAGAAGGGAACCTCCAAATGAATGTAGGTTCCTTATAAACTACAATCTTATGGCTCCTTGCTCACCTCTTACTTTATAGACTGTTTTTTAAGTCATAATTTTGTATTATTTCTATGAATATGATTCTGTAACTATTAACAAAGGATTAATGGTGTTCAAAACAAAGCAGAAAATTCAATTATTTATTTTGCAGATGTTAACTTGTCTTATCATCCTCAAAATAAGGAGAAAATATCTTCAACTTTTTGCATAAAAAAAACCTGCACACATGTGACCAGCTTTTGATATATGTCCACTAAGAAAACGAAATAGCGAAAAAGGAACATGAACATCAGCAAACTAATATCAGTTAAATAGAACCACAAGGGATGGTAATTTAAGAGTTGAGGAGAATATTGCCTCTGTATTGTCTAATCGTCTTACTCCATTGCTGTTCCTTTGAAAACCTAAGAGATAACCTAAATGATATAAGTCAGATTTTAAAGGAAATGTTTAATGATCATTAAGAAAGACACTGCTTTAAAAAAAAAAAAAAAACCAAGCAAAAAGTTATTTTCCTGAAAGTTCCTTATGAAAAAATATTAAAGCAAAATTACTAGAAAAAAGTCTGGAAAAAAGACCTGACTTCTTGGATATGCAGCATTTAGGTAATATCCCTTGGACCATAAATGCAAGTGTCTCTGTGGTAGTTCTTTAGGATCTTCAGATACCAGGGTACTGTTAAGAAGACAGCTATACTGTAGTTTTCCATATCTGGACTCTTGTTCATGTTACCAATAAAAACCTGTGTCCCTGTTTTCTCAGTCTATAATAAATAATGCTGCCATTGCTACTTTTACAGGATTTCATTATATACAAGTCTCCTCGGTCTTCACTTACCAGTACATATCTGTGCTCTTTATTGGGATGCTTTGTTCTAATATGAAAAGGCTAGGAAATATAAGACTTTGCTGTCAGATCAGAGGGACTGAAATCCACTATTTCCCTGGCTATGTACTCAGGGTAGGATTAAATAGGACAATCACCTGTAACATGTAGTGTAATTAAATCAGTTTCAGTGACACAAGAACTAAATACCCATTCCTGATGTAGTCCTGGGTAAGTTGAATTATTTACAGGAGCAGTTCAATTTACAGGACTACATTCAACTCCATAATCCTCCTATACATGAACTGAGAGTTGTAAGAATGAATTTCAGATTTCTACTATTGACATAGGTAAAGGATATTCAGAGATCAGTTGCTTTTAGAATATTATGTTTTACAGAGTGATGAATTAATACAAACAAATGCAAAGAGGATGGAAATATTTTGCCTGGGTTTTTTTTGGTTTGTTTTTTTTTTAAATTAGGTAAACAAGATAATAGCCTTGAGGAGCACAGGCTTCTCTGATGTTTATCCGTCTGTGCTGCCTGTATTCTTATTAAGGAGTCAGTGGAAAACAGATGGAGTCTGAAAAACAGCTCATCTTCTGTTAGTATGAATATTTGTGCACAACTTTTTTTAAAAACTGGGGAATGAATACTGAACAAATAGCAAATTTTTTAACCAGGTCATGTTGATCAACCTAAGTACATCTTCACTCTCAAGGAAACTGAGTTATAAACACTGCTACTGTCCTTTTTGAATCTATTTACAAAAACAGCAAACTGAAGGACTAGAGTCAATAATACTTGACTTACCGTTCCCAAATAGTCTCAGTCATTCTATAACTAAAAGTAACAATGTAATAAGATTTTCTCAATTCTGTAAAAGTTCTGAACAGTTCTTTGAGAAATCAGACAAAATACAAACTTGTTTACTTAGAAAAATTCACATGCAATAAAACTACTAACTTTAAAAAGAGCTTTAATTTAATTAATTCACTTTTAGTTAAAACTGTTTTGTGCAGTTTTTCTTACCGTGACTTCATAACCATGTCATAGGAAGTAAGAGTGGCATTGTTAACGATCTACATTTCTGTATTTCTGTGGTTTAAAGGTACAATTATTGGAAGGGACTGTTGTGAAGGGCAGGGAAAGGGTATGTAAAGGTAACAACTTTGTCTCTTGTTTCCTTCTATTAATTTCTTTTCTTCTACATGGTTCTGCAACATATTACTCAGGATGTAAGGGCAAGTACTGAGAAGCTGGAAATGCCATAATTACAGTTGCTTTTATAACTCTAATTGGCATTTTACCCATGAATTATGAAGGGGCTTTCTGATAAATGATTTTCTAGTCCTGAAAATCACACTGAGGAGAAAGGAATTTTGGTGAAGCAAAAACAAAATGTAAGGCAAAATGGAATAAAATATACTTAAAGATTAATCTGGCTAAATCAACTTTACAATGATCTGAAACTCAAGAAGGAATCACACAATTGGATCATTTTGAGATTACTAAGGATTAAGACAAACTGCTATAGCGTGACAGGACACAATCAGGAGGGATAAGGCACAGAATAAACCACTGTGCAACAGAGTAACAACAACAACAAAAAGCTATACATAAATTAGTAGAAAACATCCAAGGACTGCCTTTGCGAGGTACTCAGTGAAAACGGAAGGATGATGACAGATGATAACAGGAATTACAAGTTTCTGAAGCTTTTCTTGCTCAGTTTATACTAACATAAGTACTATCAGAAGCTTAGCACAACTAATGGCATGTATAAATGTGGAAGCTAAAGTGAAGATAAGAATGCTTAAATTTGTTAAAAGCTCTCAGATGAAGTGGACCTATAAAAATTCATATAGGTTACACAAGGAACTGTGCATTCTCAAGTATTTAAACAACAACGAAAAAAATCATAATTTGTGAAGGAAGGGAGGAATTCCAGAAAATTTTAAAGTGACAAATATATATGATGTCTTTAAAGAAAAAAAAAAAGAAAGAAAAATAAGATGGTCAGGGAGTTGTAGCTAATCCAGCCTAGCTTCAGTATACAAAAAATACGCAGAAAACCTGGAACAAAAAAGTACACCATTTATTTTTAACAGTCAACATGCATCTGTCAAGAGCAAAACAAATCAAAACAGCTTAATGTCTTTTTATGACAGGACAAAAGTTCTGTATCAAGCAAGGCAGTCAAGGAGTCTGTTCCAGGTTTCCTGCTACTCAGTTTTGTAATTAAAGATTTAGACACTGGATGAGAAAAATGTTAACCAGTTTATACAGGATATGAAAATTCAAGGAAAAGCACTGGGCCTTTGAATACATTAAATGACTTGGAAACAGACCAGTGGAGAGTAGCAGGGCTGTTCAAAGAAATGAGAAAATATTGAAATAATAGGGATTGTTTAAAACAGAAGAGAAAACTGGGAGGATGACATAATAATGATCATCAGGTATGTTAAAGGCTGTCACTAGGAAGAAAACAGACTGCTGTGTCCACAAGGAATAAGACCAAAGTAATGGTCACAGACCCATCCAAGCACATACACTTCAAATGATTCTATTGATCCCTGCAGTTACAGACATGCACTGCCAGAATTTAGAGCTCTATCTTTTTCTCACTAATTGAAGAATATAGCACGGCACCTATAAATTGGGTCTGTAACCATTAGTCAAACCAATCTACTGAAAGTGTGGAAAGAATTGCACTGAAGTGAGATATTGTCTCATCTGTGAGATCTTTTTATTTCCTTTATTTTATTCTTTTGGGGTTCTTTAATTGATACAGATACAGTAATAACTGTGCAGCAAAAGAATCACTCATAAGAAGTTTGTGGTTTAGGGTGCCATGATATTCAGATTTATTTTGAAAGCAATTTCTATTCCCACTTCCATGTATTTCAGAGTAGCTGGCTATTTCCAATATGCTTTAATGTGCAGGTTTAGTCATCATAATGTGCAAGTGAATGCCAAGAAACCCTTGTTCTTTCTGCTAGATTTCACTAATGTAGAAACAATCAATCAGTACCGCTCACTTAATTCCTAGTCTAACAGTCTGTTTACAATGGAGCGGTTGTGATGTTGTCTGTCAGTTCTCATTACCTTTTGATCAGTAGCTTCTCAGGAATGGCACTGCCGGAAGCAGTTGACTTTGACAATAGAAGTGCATTTAATAGAGCACTCTTATGTGTAAGTTAGCCATTTCACAGTAGACACAATAAATAATGTTAACTTTTAGAGACAATTAAAACTAGGCAACCTCTAGGGTTCTGCTGCTTAAACTAGATTTGAGCAAAGATAATGAGCTTTTTAGTATCAAGGAAACCTCAAATGTTATCAAGTGTTAAGTTCTGAGAGAAAAAGTAGCCTCATTGATTAAAAATATGACTTATACTTTTTCCTTTAAACTTTCTCTAAATTTAAAATCTGATTTTTCTTTGAATACATTCCATCTGCTATATCCTTAGATCTAACAAGATCTCGATACTATTTGTTGAGCCAGGAGAGATGCTTTATTGAGCAGAAATTCCACGTATCTCTCTTCATAACTGTCTTCTCTTTCTAAAATAGAATAGTTTATCTCTGGAAAGTTCTTCTCACGTCATGCTCCTTTTTACATAAATATTTTAACTTCTTGAAAGTTCTCATATGTGAGTAAAAAAAAATAATCTAGCTTTCCAAAATGTTTATATTTTTCAGAAAAGAAGTTGCAGACCACTTACATCAGAGCTACGCAATGAGAGTTGTGTCTAGGTACAACCTTTAAGTGGTCACTGAGTTAACAGGGTAATTCCTCCATAAATGTTACCACACAATGATGTAAGAGTGTTCTTGAGAGTAAGGATTGCTGTAGAGACACACTGCACACTCTGCTGGTGTGTCAGGCATGACTGAGAGCACATAACACGTGATGTCTTAGATGTGGGAACTCCAGCCTCCTTAGTCACTAGCAAATCTACTTCTGAGGGTCTATGCCAATGTTTTTAGCTGGTTTTATTAATAATTATTTATACCATCATCCCCTGTATTTACATATTTGTGAATGTGCTCCTAGTAACTTTTGCATTTTGATAGTCTTTTGCAAAATGTGATCCAGTGGTAGAAGTTAAAAGATAATTGTTTCTTACAAGTTTTGTGAAAAAAACAAGTGAAAGGAGATGAGTGATGTTGGAAAAGACCCATCTTACACCTTAAAGAGAGAAAGATTAATGATCTAGTGAGTTATTAGATGTGGAAGCCATTGAAAACCAGGATCACAATTGTTCTTATACATGGACTGACTTGTTTAATGTTCCGGAGATATTTTCCAAATAGTTTACTTTTTGTTAAACTTAACTTTCACCTGGATTTTTATCTTTGTCTACAAGTCATTTTCTTTTACTTTCTTGATTCCAAGTATATTCCAGGTGGAAAATAAATGTTGAGAATTACTACCCTTGTTCAAAAAATTTTAACTCATAAAGAACTTTTCTGAAATTTTATCTGAGCTTATGGGGCTTACACACTGCAGAATAGAGGGCGCCCTGCAGTTATCTGGTAGACATTATACTAATAACACACAATTTAAGATGATAGACTTAAGGAATAATTCTACTTTTCTTGCCATGCCTAAGCAGTTTTAAAACTAAAGGTGATACTTGTTTCTCATCAGAGAGATTGTCTATCCTTCTAACAAAGTTGAGATGTAGCTTAATACCTGTAGGAAGAAAGGCATGAAAGAGACAGGACATTTTTGGAATGGGAAAAAAAACCTGAAAGCACAACAAAAAAAAACCCCAAAACATTGTGGTTGGTTAAATCCCTACATAAGAAAAGCTTTAAATGTTTTAAATATACCCAGGAAAAACTGTGAAAATTTATGCTGCTTAGCCCTATTTTGCTTATCTTGCCAGAAATACTCAGGTGAAATGTAATATACTTCCTGGGCTGGCTTTCAAATAACCTGGGGCAACCAAACCAGGAGCACTTAGAATAACAATTTGTTTTGCAAACTGTTTTTGAATGTAACAACTGAAAGTGAACATGTTTGTGACCATGCCCTTATGATTTTAATGTTTTCTTCTTTTTTTTTTCTCCCTTAGGAAAACATTTACTATAAAATCAAGTGATATTGTAAGGAACAAAAACACTGGTCACGTATAAATCACTTGATAAAGGGATAATTTGGTAATACCTGCTTACTGTGTTTATTTCTGATAAATCATGAACTGATAGTCCTTTTTCTTGGTTTTCTAATAAACTGGATTCTGTTTCATTAATATTCTAAGTTATTATTTCCCCCTGCTCCTAGGAATATGTGAACACAGGTTTGCCTTTTAAGATATTCCCAAAGATTTGCCAGCATTTCTACGTTAAATAATATTTAAATTTTTGAAAACTCATTCAATTCTAATAAGTTCTTTTATTTCACCTAAAAATTCTGATATATTCCAGATAAATTAATTTTACTCAGGTATTTCTCTTCCTCAGTACAGTAAATAAAAGTTTCTTTTACTTACTTCCTGCTTTCATTTTTCAAAGTAAGTAATTTCAGGTTTCATATGTGGCTATACAACCTTATGACATAAAATCTATTAGCTTTACTTAAAAAATTGAAACTATATTTGAAAAAGATTGTTTAACCGTGCTATCAATTTAGATAAGACCTGATTTCAAATATGTAGAGACATTAGTTATATATTATCAGTAATGATCAGTAAGACTTACAATTACTCAAGAAAAACAGGTACATGGACAATAAGACAAAATGAAACATTGTTTTAATTAAGGTAATCATGTCAAACCTTCTTTATATTGTTCTTTGATTTTTTTAAGCAAAGGAAATATGATAGCTTTGCTATCACAGGGAAAAATCATTTAAGTAATTAAACATGCATAAGAACGTCAGTCAATACAAAACTTAGAGTGATTTTGTTAAAATAGGAATTGTTGTGATTTAGAGATACACCCAGGGAACCTTCACATTTGAATTGGAGTTCTTTTCAACTTGGTGATTAACCTAACTTGACAAAACCTTAGGCAATCCAAAACAGGAGTATAGTTCCTTAAAAAATATTTAGTTATGCCTTGATACCTCTTAACTTATTGCTTAAATGATTTTCAGGTTCTCCAAAAGTTTAGCATTGCTTATGAAGTTTCATAACTGATAAGACTTAAATCTTAATCTGTTCCCCTCTTCATATAAACTCAATTAGTTGGTTTACATCTATGATTTTTCTATCCTTCTGTTTTGCTGAAATAAACTCTTCACATTATTTTTCTTCTTTCCTTTTCTTAAAGATTAGTCTCTTTGCTTTCTTGATCCTTTTAATATTCTCATATTGCCACAGGGATGAAATAAAGTTCCTCTTGACTTTGTGGGATAACAGATGAGCTCCAATATTTGTTTCTTTTTTTCATTTGAAAACTTTTGATATTTATGTCAACAATTTGATCAGAGGTAACAGTAATCTTTTAAGTCTGTTGTCTATCACATTATTACAGTGCCTAAAACAATGAAATATATTTTTTCAGAGAAAATTTCTATGTTATTTTTTAAGAAGTAACAGCTTTTAAAAAAATGCAGCAAATCCTCAATACCCTAGACTATAAACCTCACCACTTTTTAAGACTAACAAGTAGAATATATTTGGGGACTGACATGTATGTAATAAAGTGGAGGACCTCGGCTGGACCAAGGAGCCTGGGGAGGATATTGATCTTGACAAGATTGCAGTGTTCCCGTGAAAGAACAAGAAAGAATGAGAAGCATGCCTGGGAAACTAAGTTTAAGGAATGTGTTGAGCGTTTGCAGTTGTGATAAGGAACCTGAAAAAGTCACCCAATGAGGGGTGAGAAAAACAACTTCTGACAACTTTCTGACCAATGAGGGACAGACATATGTACAAGGTAACAAGTATAATGGGTATAAATTTGCTAGCTTGTAGTAATAAATAAACCTTCTTTGCTTGTACTATAAGAATGCGTACTTGCCATTTGTCCGTCTCGACCACGAGATAATAACTGTGTCACAGTTCTAAACTTTGGGATTTGTTCTATAAACATTGGTAAGGGGGATAGGTCAAGGGAGGGATTTACACTTCTTAGTTTCAGTCTCTCAATTAAGGTGCTTAGTTAGAAGATTAGTCTCCCAGGCAATTCTCAGCAGAAAGACCATCTAGTTTGAGAAGAAATCTGACTTAGGTGCCATGACTAACCCTCTCTCTATAAAATGATATGCTTTACGTTTAGTAATACGCAAAAACTCTCCTGTGATTAAGTCAGTTGGCAAGCCTCTGTTCCAGGGCTGAATTCCTGTATGAACTTGTGCAATATGTCTAAGACAGCACCAAGTTTTCCTGTGATTTATGTGCTGAAAGTGCCTGGCAGCAATCACTTCTGCTTACTTCTCAGGGCTGCTCAGCACTGTACAAGATGAAGGAAGGGCACCTCCAGAGGCATATTCATCATTTAAGTGACCGCGCCCAGTCTTCATATGGAGAGCTTAGGAAGCCAATGTTCCTCCTGAGATATGATACCTAATTTCAGCTGAAATTGTTGCAGCTTTCCCTTCTTTGCCCATCTATTGGTTAGAGCATTCAGGAAGCTAATAATCTGAAGCAGTTTAGTACTATATTACTCATGTCCTAGGAAGGTTCCCTACATTTTAACAAAACCCACGTTCCTCCTTTCCGCACTGTTCTTGTTAAAGCTGAACCATGTAGAAGCCTTAGGCCAGAGGGAGAATGGGAAAGAGTGAACCCAACATTAATCTAGGAGCCAGACTTTCCAGCTGCATCAGAAGAGTTGAGACTAAGTTTGACACATCTGAATTTGGCCTCCTCACGTATCTACATGTGAGCTAGGTGTCTAAGTTCCATTATGGCCTAGAAAGCAACTAGGCTGACCCATTGCTAAGAGATCTGCTTTAGAATGAGGTGAATTGTCATCAAGGCCCCATTGCTTGTACTGACTACTTCTCTGTAGACTGCAATGGGATTTTATATTCCAAGTGCACATGTGGGCATGATAACCATGTAGCCCTGTAATATGATATTGTCATTGTTAATAACAAGTCATCAGTTTTGCACTGAATTTGCAATGCCTCAGGACTGAAGCTTGCCATGCTTGCCCTCTGAACTTTTCTTGACCCTCCAACAGCTTTTTCTTACTTTAGCTGTGACAGCAATTTTTCTAATTCACCAGATCTAAGTCTACTTTGTTTTACTTTTGTTTATGGTAGAATCACAGTAGGAAGCACTTATTCTATGTAGAATGAGATATCTTCAACACTTACTTAGTGATGCAGTGTGGAGAAATACATGGGCCTGGTATGACAGCAGAGACACTGAGAAGTGGAGACTCAAGATGTGATGGAGAGCAGTACAGGCATGGGATAATGAGAGGTGGGGCACAGCCTCAGCACTGCAGACTTCCTGGCTATAAACAACTCACCCATGGTCATTTAAAGAAATGCAAACCTGGAGTTGGAGAAACCTGATTTTAGGGGTAGCAGAACAAAGAAATAGTACTTAACGTGCATTTCTTACATATAATGGTCAATTAATTGCCTGTTCTAGAAACATGAAAAACCAGAAAACTGTTTAATATGTAAGGCCCAGGTTTATAGCACCATTGCAGCATCTTCCCACCAATATCCAAGAACTGAATTCATGTACTATTGCAGTTATCTAACAAACTAGATTCCAGACAGTCTGCCTTGGATTTTCCCAGACAATTCACCTGGATACTTTGTAATAACAAAAAAGAGACAGAAAGACATCTTTTTATGAAGACTTTATTGAACTTTCAAACACAGACAAATACAATACCATGAGCACAAGCAAAAAAAAGCAGTAATCCTAAACTCATTAAGCACTGCAGTAGAAAAATGCTGTATACAAAATCCTATCTATCTCTGCCACCATCTCCTGTTCTGAGAATTTTGCTATCACAAAACATCAGTTTTGCAACAAATAACCACCTAGAGTACTTTGTGCCCTATGTGATGTTTCACCACAAAAATGTGGTTTATGATATGTGATCACCACTGAAAGAATACAGTCTTTAAATATTTTTGGGAATATACTGATTTAACTAAAAGAGAATATTATAGTATAGTCCTACAAAAATGCCACCGAGAAAGGCTTATACATTTTAAATCTATGAACTTCTGAGCTGTTTGGTTGTACAATCTGCTGCAGCACTGCTGATGTATTCTTGCTTAGCTGACCTTGGTGAGTAGACAATTACTTCAGACCATTTAAAACTGTTTGGAAAGAGAAAAATCATGTCCATTTGTGACAAGCAATCATTTGGACAGAAACACTAACTGAAAGAGTCGAATAGGGTCTGCCAACAGACTGCCAAACATCAAGATTAGTTAAAATACAGTGACAAAGACCTGGACATAATCCGTGGGCCAAATCCTGGGCTCAAAGCCATTTCCCTTGGAGGACAGAATTGCACGTTCAAAGGTGACATTCCCTCAATCCTGGTACTGTTCCTCTGCACAAATGTTTCCTTTATGTAGGGTTACAGCAGCCTAAATCTATGTTTCAACTTGCTTGGTATCGCAAAGATGAGAAAAATCCTTAACCACTGTAAAAGGAACCACTCTGTGCAGAGTCTACAAGAAAATGGAATGGTGATATTTAGGCCACTCTTATGTGTGTATGTATGTTCAAATCTTGTTGATCTGCTTTTGATGCTGATCAGTGAGACACAGCTATTTTCACAGTGCAATTTCCAGCCATTGCAGGTATTAGCCAGCTATACTATGAAGCAATCTGAATTTCACCCCTGTTAGCTGGGATGGGTCAAGTATTGGAATGAATGTTTAGACAGTTAAACTTTGAGATACTAACATGTTTCTGAGAGCCCGGAATATTCTTCTCAACATAGAAAATGCCAGATCGTGATTTCAAATTCAAGTCTGTGTTTTGGTTATTGGAAAAGCAGCAAATTAATGAATAATGTCAGGAAAGAAAGAATGCAGTGCAGAATATTAGCTAAAAGCTCCAGTCACTCCAAAAAGAGTAGATAGATGTCACAGCAGTGTAAATGTGTGCTTATTTGTTTTGTCTTGGTCTAGAAAAATCACTTCAGTAGAGAATATTTTTGACTATATAGAAGTAGAAAGTATTGCTTGAAGCCTTTAAATTCTGAAGAATATAATACTTTGATAAGAAGATTGGAATGATCATGCCAGATCAGTGGTCTGTCTGTCCCGGTGGTCTATCTGTCCCAAAGCCTGCCTTCAACAGGACAACAGAAGGTGCTTGAGAAAGGACTAGAATAGAGCAAGTGTGTGCTGATTGCTCACTTCTCCGAAGTAACTTTCCAGCCCCTAGTGGTATATGGCCCTGAGACTTTCAGACCAACAGGAGCTGTCTTCTTTATTTCATACTTTCCAATTATGAAATGTCAGTTATGCCTGCATGCAGCCTTTGATGAAAGGCAGATCCTTCGAGATATCTAAAGAATGTGTATATGATTTTGTCCCTTCCTAAATATACTTCACTTTACAGTAACAGTGTCATCTTTTAATTTTCATAAAATTTCCCCAGGAGCTTTCATCGTACCTGTTTCGTGTGTTTGCCCTGTAATTGTTTCCTGCTCCTCACATACCGGCAATAACGTAAGTGTAGTCTGATCTTCTTGATACCTTCCTTCTGGTTCAAATGGCTTATGAGTGTCTTTAATTTTTATAACATTTGTATGATTTATATTAAATCCTTGAGGCACTCCCTGATTGTACCACAGATATTGGTACTTTTGTCAATTTAAACTTTTATCCCAACTGCTTCCATTGACTTTAACCACGTGCTGAACTTCCAGTTCACAAACTCTGTGTGCTACAATAACTAGCAAAAAAATGGGGAGAGTAAGGACGAATTTATGGCTTTCAAGTCTGACTCATGCAGTTCTGCCAGAACTTTTTATTTTCTGTCTTCTGTTGTTTCAAGTTTTAACTCACCAGTCTCCTCTTTAACATTTGAAAAAGAATGCAGTAGAAAAGGCTGAAATTCCAGGATGGGAAAAAAAAGTGCTTCCATTATAATAATGTGAAGCTGCCTAGTGTGTTCAATTTTGGATTAGGTAGTCTGGAAAGAAGTGGTGGTTTTGTACAGGACAGTCCATGATTTGTTATAGCAGAGATCACTTTTCATTTATGGTTTATCTGTTCATTCATCTTGTATTTCTTCTTTTCCCTTCCTGCTGAAAATATAAAAAAAACAGGGAGGAAAGGCATTAAAGATTTGCTTAAAAAGATCAATTGCACTTCGATGCACTTATTTTGCTTATTAAATTGAAAGTTCAAAGTTTCACCAGTTTGATATGCATGAAAACAAGGTATTCAAAAAAAGAAAAAAAACCCCAACCCTCCCCCCTAAAAAAAAAACTTATAGAAACATCACACTTTTTACTGATTATTACACAACAGTAGACAAAAAAAAATAGCAACAACAATTTTTTTCTAGTGACAGAATATGTGGCAGATTAATGATTGTTATTTGAATCTACATTTTAGTTCATGTTGTTTCAGGAGATAAGTTAATAGGATATTGATGGCATTTGAACTCAGAACTACGTGTTCTGTAAACAAAGATTGTGTAAATTCTAATAGGTCATTTTGCCACCTGATCTCTGTACCCTCAAAATGTGGGCATGTTTCCTGAGAACTATTATAGAAAATAGAAATACCTGAAAAAGATACATATACTACTACATGATTTTCCCCTTCCCAAAGATGAATTTTCACTTCCTTTTTCACAGAAACTATGCCTTGGGTTCTGTAAGGACTTAAGCATAACAATATGTTTGGTTACAGCATTGTTTTGGCATATTTAAGCCTTTTTAAATTTATTTTTCAAGTGGACCACGTCATTATAAAAATATTGCTGTTCAGCCAACCAGACTCTTAAGATGCAAACTAGTTAGTTGGTCCTGTTCTTTTTGGGAAAGAGATAAGACTAAAAAAAACCCAAACAAACAAACCCAAAATATATATTCTTATATAGTACAAAGCTGTATTTTTATTAATAAAAGCCAGATTCTGGAGGTTGGATGACAATAAGTTCATTTGCAGACTATATTATCCTCCCTCTGGCAATTAATACATAGGATAAAACAGCTTTTTACATTGTTAACTTTCAGTGTTTGTTCTGAGCAGTTAAAAACAAGTAAAATTGGCACTATTTTTTCAATTGCATAATTTACAGTATGAATCTGTATGCTATATGAAAAATATTACAAAGGTTTAATTTTCAAAGCAAAGATTGTTCATTTCTTGTAAACATTAGCCTCGTATTTTAAACTAAATATGACATGCAGTGAAACTATCATATTTTTTCAAGACATAGAAAAGTACATTTATTCAATTTGCAAGAGTAAGTTTTAACTGCAGTGTGCATGACATATCATCAAGAAAATTTCCCTATTAAATTGTTAGGATAGAGATAAAACCACCTTTTAGTCCTATGTATATTTCATTTACACTTCTGTATGTTTCTTTCTTTTTATGTTTGTTATTATCTCTCTTAAAACATATCTAAGAAAAAAACCCCTATTCTGTCAATACGTTTCTCTATTGTTTCAAGTGCTTGCAATAATAAATCATAGTATTATTTTAATAAATCTTACGTTCCTGAGCTTATAAATTTCATTGGAGAACTTCTCTTATTATGACTTCACCTAGTAAAGAAATGTATAAGAGTTACTTTACAAGTGAGCCAGAGGGGTTTTCCTGTTTTACACAACACTTTTTCACATGTTTAAGATCCACTGGCTTTTCCAAAACTCAAATGTACCCTTGCAAGTTTTGTTGACTGTGTGGGTCATAGACTCATGTGCCTTTTATCTACCTAGAAAGTACAAAAATAAAACTTAAAAATATGTTTTGTATATGTCTTGTCTTCCCATGAAAGCTGATACAGGCCATCACTGCAATAATGTTGCTTATTTATGCTGTACACTGTGGAGGACACCCCGTGCAAAAAAATAAAACAGAAGAAAGGAAAAAAAAGAAATGAACAAAAGAATTGTTTGTGAATGGCATTTTGCGGCATAGCTCACAATCTTCCTGCTGCACCAAATGAGGAAACACCTCAACAAACAAAAATTTGGTGAAGCATGTTTTCAACATAAATACGGAATATGAAAATATGCCACTTTTTCAAAATAATGTGTTTTAAGCTTTTTGAAAAGTAATATGCAACTAGAGCTTGAAATTAAAATTGCAGTTGCTCAGTGTTTAGGGATTGAGGGGAATGGAAAAGAAATTAGTTATGGTAGTGGCAGAATGTAAAGATTAAGATTCATTCCTTTAGATTTTCCAGTGTGGAAACTAAGGATCAAATAATGACATAAAGTAATACAGCTGCTGACTCACTGAGTGTAGGAAAAAAAACCACAAAGTCAGTTAAATTCAGTTCAGTTTTGTGGGGATGGGACAACTGATGGGATGACAGAGACTGAAGCACAAGCTTAGACCTGCTTAGAGATCAGACTAGTAATTTTCACATTCATAGTCCCTTCAACATTTCTTGAGGATTTTTCTGTTTTGTCTCTAACCTTGTGAAAAAACAGCGAATTTTAGCTCCTCACTCTAATGTGTAACACATAATGCAAACAGTGCTTGATTGTACTAGGGATTCATAAAAGATGTAAACTCAGCATGTTCAAAATTGCTGCAGAAGGGTACTTAGCTGCATGTGAAAAATACAGAAACACTTATAGCCCAAAGGTGGCACGACAAAATGTTCTAGCAAGTTATCAGTTTGTAGTTTCTCAGTGTATCTGTGGTACTGCCTGCAAAACCAGGAACAGGCTAGAAGCCCGTTTCAGTTTCATGTTTCTAAGTATACCAAAATATTTGCTCAGTAATTTATGCTGGATATAGGTTGGTGTCTTTGGTCTTTTAGGAGAGCTGAATGCATCAGACACTGGTCAGGAAAACTTATCCATCCTCCCTGCCTGCACTGCCCCAAGGCATAAGAAGGCAGAAAGTAGCACAAAGGCTGCTGAAATAACTTGTTTTGCTTGCCTGTAAAATCTTGGTAGTTAACAACTGCATGCATTGCAGTTGCCCTCCCCAGCACTGTTCTCCACCTTTTGAAGTACCGCATATTAACAGTCAGTCTACTGAAAAACAAACAGCCCTTTTCCTCACATATAGTGTGGCCAGTATTTAAATAAACTGAAAATATGTGAATTTTTCAAAGATTGTTTCTTTCAGATTTTTGGTAATGCTTGTATTTTATTCACAACAATATTTTCATAACATATAAAAAGACTGTTTTAATGGAAGATAGTTAGATTATATCTCTGGTTTATAGTACTCTGGTATATAGAGTCACTGCTTATTTCTTTTTAAAATAAACCAGGAACACATAAGGGTGTTTTTCAGGATTTTTTGTTTTGTTGTTTTTTTGTTGTTGGTTTTTGAAGAAATAGGACTGGCAGTGCTTTAGCGGTTTTATGCAAAAATTTGCTGTCTCTTATAACTGACATATTGCTTCCTTGTCTCTAAGACACTAACTAGCTGATTCACCACCGCAGATGGTGAAGAATACCTTTTGGCTAACATTGCTTCCCATATTATAATAGAGGAACAAAAGAAGAACAAGCCCCATCTCTATACTGTTTTGATTACACTTTCAAAATGTGCAGATCCTACAAAGATTCAGGAGTTCCAGAAAGAAGAGAAACTGATTTAAATTATTCCCCCATTTGAGAAAAAAAATGCGTTTTGCAGTACTGCTAAAGTTCATGTTTTAATCAGGTTGCACAAAAAAAGCTAAAAAGCTATCTAAATTTATCACCTCATTCCTTTAAAAATAAATACAAGTTGGCTTTTTTTTTAAATTGAAAATCTGAAACAAAACCCAATGTGGTACTTTAATTTAAGGCACAGACATCCATAACAATTCTTTTTGTAATCCTATTACTTTAGAGACAAATTTATCCCAGATTGTTTTTGTTTTAAAATTAACTTGACACTTGCACAGAACACAAATGTAATCTCATTCAGTGCTTTTTCTATCTCCTCACATGTTCAGTATAAATCCCAAGAAATTCTGATCCCAATGAAATTCTTCACTTTTACTTAAGCATGATGTGATCAAAATCAAGCTTATTTTGATTTATTTTAATAATTGGTTCTGAGCATGTGCTTCTATTGAAATCTCCAGTGAAATTCCCTATTTCTAATTTGTGCAAAGATTAGATTTTACTCCTGAAGTCAAGAAGCTTGCAACTCGCTAGTTTTGCTTCATATTTCTTTTATTTGGAAGTTGGTATTCTACACTGACATAGAACAGTGCAAAAGGTTAGTGATATCCATGGGGCAGACTTTGCATAGAACCCATGGGATGATTTCAGAGTAAATCCATTGAGTTCATATACTTTGCAGACTTTCTAAGTCCAGTGGTTATCTTCTCAGGAAACTATTTCCAAGAGTGGTTGGTTGACCTTGGCTGCCTACCAGACCCCTGTCCAGCTGCTATCTCAATTGCCCTCATCAACAGAACAGGGGGAGAAAATAAGATGAAAAATCCTGTGGGCCAAGATAAAGGCAGTTTACTAAGTAAAGTAAAAGCTGTGTGCAGAAGCAAAGCAAAAAGAGGAATTTGTTTGCTATGTCCCATTGGCGGGCAGATGTCCAAACACTTCCTGGGAAGCAGGTCCTCAGCACGAATTTCAGTTGCTTTGAAAAATGTCATAACCCCAAATGCTCCCCCTCCTCCTCCTTTCCCACAGCTTTTATTGCCCAGCACGACATAGTATGATATGGGATATCCCTTTGGTCATTTTGGGTCAGCTGTCCCAGCTGTGTCACCTCCCAGGCTCTTCCAGGCACCCAGCCTGCTGGCCTTGGGGACAGGGGTTGGAGAGAAAGCCTTGATGCTGTGCAAGCCCTGTTCAGCAATAGCCAAAACACTGGTGTGTTATCAATTCTGGTTTAGCTACAGATGCAAAGCACAGCACTGCGTGGGCTGCTGCGAGGAAAGTTAACTCCATCCCAGCCAGAGCCAGTACACCAAGGAACGCTGATACATATTATTTATGTATTGCATTCAGATATCTGACCTTTGTAAGACATTCTCTATTCTCTCTAGTTCAAGTGAATTGTAAACTGAGGCTGTGGATCTGAAAAAGCTTCAGGGGATAAATTTGCACAGTAAAATATTAAGCTCAACTTAATTAGATACATTAGTGATCAGGCTTTTGGTAAAAAGAAATAGGAATAGTTTTGCTAATTTTTGTCACGCAAACAAAATGCCAAAGAAACAATTCAGAGGAGAACTTATTAGGGGAAAAAAGGAAAACATTAAAGGGATATTGGGAGGGGGGAAGAATTAAGAATGAAAGAAGTTATTGCAGGCTTCCTGGCAGCCTTATTAATTTTTGTTTTCTGCATTGTAAATTTAATTAACATAATCCCATTTGAAGTGCAGCGTTTTACGTGCAAGAAAAATATCCTAATGACTGATCTTAAAAGAGAGAGGAGGGAAGGAATTAAGCTAAACTATATTACAGAAGGTTAAGTAACGTATGTTCGCTGGCTTTTCAGTGAGCTAAATAATGAGATTAATATTTAATTAACGCACATTAAGAAACAACTAGCTTCTTGGCATTTCATGGCTGTGTCTATATTCAATGAAATCAATCACTTTTTTTTTTTTTTCTCATTGAAAAGATGGAGTAAAATGAAGCCTCTGTTACAATGATCTTAAAACGGCTAATTCTCCAGAAGTTACTGCACAGGTTGGGGCATTTTTTCAACCACAATAATGTTCAAGGTCATGGGACATATCTACCAAATGATTTTTTGTATCTCAGCTTCTTGAATGCACTGTATGCCAACAGGCTTTTATTTCACTTTCTGTTCCTAATGTAAAGCAATAATTGCTCAGACTGGTTTTGTTAGTTTTCTGAAAGAAGAGGAAATGTGTGGATGTTCATGTATATATAAGTATTTACTCACTTTAAAGTTTTGTTCTGAGGTAGTTATTTTTTAAATATAGAAATGCGTATCCTTAACGTATCTTTCTCCACAAATTTTGTTTCTCCTAACAAATATTTTAGTGGACGCAGTGAAAGAAAAAGCTTAAAGATCTTCAAAAATTCAAACATTCAAAAATTATTCTTCTAGGAGCAAGTCATTTGATTTAAAAATCTCAGTTTTTAAATGAAACTACTGAAAATCTCCAACATCTGCTAAATTCATTATTGGTTTTGTATTAGTCATCTTTTTAAAAACTGTTCTCTAAAATCACAACAATCAGATGGTTCTTTAGTAAAACTTAAATTTGTATCTAATTTTTCAGAAGAAGAATCCAAGAACTAAAGCAAAAAAATACTCTTAACCTTAGAACTCATAATAAAATTATGAGAGAGAACAATTCCTTATGATGTTTGCTGTAGAAAAATTCTGCAGTCGCTCAGAAAGGCTTTGAATAAAGGACATCCAATTTCATCCAGATGCTGTCAAGTTCTCTTTGAAAAATACCATAATCAATCATCCATAATGTTCCAGTTAATCTTAGAATCAGAGGAGACAGAAATGGAACCTCCTTAATCAGATGCTTAATACTGAGTAGTTCATGGTAATATATTCTCTAGTATCATAGCTAGAGTAAATGCAGTTTTTCAAGGTTCTGCAGTAAAATGAATAATAAAGTAGAGGAAATCAGAAACTTGGGAAAAGTTGTATAACTAATACAAAACCCCAAAATAACTAATGAATGTTTTTCAATGTTTTCTGTGTTATTTTGGCATTATCCTCAGAGTGACATGCAAGAAGAATGGCTTTATCAAATTAGTAATACAATATGAACATCACTTTAGAGTTATGAAAACCACAAATCTTTTCAGAATCATGCTGGTAATATAAAATATAATCTGTGACCTATGAAACCAGATTTTTCCTTCCTGGAAAAAAAATAAACCAAAAAGGTTGTAAAAGATAAAAATTACAGTATCCCTCCCACTTCCAAATATTTTAAAAAATATTCCCAGTGCTAGGCATCTATATTATTAGTGTCTTGAGTATTTTTGACTTGTTGTCCATCTGTATATACTTAGTTTCACGCTACGATATTTCATTCAATAATTTGTAAATCTGGGGATAATGCAATACTAATTTGGGAATCAATTATCTGTACTTTTATCAGCTGCAGGGGAGGAAAGGGAATAGAAGAAAAAGGAAAAAGGAAAATGGGAAAAGGAAATTTGGGGACAATCTAAACCTACACTTTTAAAGGCAAGAACCTCCCTTCTTTTTCACCTTCTGAATGTGACATTCACACTGGTGGTGAAGATGTATGGCTTTCAGGTCATACAGTGTATATGCGAGGAAGCAGCATGGAATGGGTGATGCAGAGGTATTAGTGCTGGGATGCACTCAAATTCTCTGTCATCATAAAAGTCTCCAGACCTGCCTTGTTGTCGTGGTTTAACCCCAGCCAGCAACTAAGCACCACGCAGCCGCTCACTCACTTCCCCCCCATCCAGTGGGATGGGGGAGAAAATCAGGAAAAGAAGTAAAACTCCTGGGTTGAGATAAGAACGGTTTAATAGAACAGAAAAGAAGAAACTAATAATGATAATGATAACACTAATAAAATGACAACAGTAAGTAATAAAAGGATTGAAATGTACAAATGATGCACAGGGCAATTGCTCACCACCCGCCGACCGACACCCAGCCAGTCCCCGAGCCGCCAAAAAAAAACTGCCTCCCCCCCCTTCCCAGTTCCTAAACTAGATGGGACGTCACATGGTATGGAATACACCGTTGGCCAGTTTGGGTCAGGTGCCCTGGCTGGGCATGAGAAGCTGAAAATCCTTGACTATAGTCTAAACACTACTGAGCAACAACTGAAAACATCAGTGTTATCAACATTCTTCACATACTGAACTCAAAACATAGCACTGTACCAGCTACTAGGAAGACAGTTAACTCCATCCCGGCTGAAACCAGGACACTTGTACAATCAGCATAAAAGCGTATGACATTATTTGCCCAATAAGATAGAGGAAAGCTTAACACTAGTGCTCAAAGTACTAATGGTTGAAAAGCTGCAATTCCTAAAACAGCATTTCTGAAGGGAAGAGGAAGTTAGAAATTGTCTCCATTCACTAGTGTTGAAAGACATATATTATTTCTTTAGAGATACCTTAAGAGAAATATACTATTTCCGAAGTCCTTCCACATTTCATCTACATAGAATCCTGTTACCAGTTTTTTCCTTCTAATGTAATACCCTTGTGGGTACTGGTGTCTTCTACCAAGTAACTAATGATAGGACAAGAGGAAATGGTCTCAAGTTGCACTGGGGAGGTTTAGATTAGATATTAGAAAAAATTTCTTTACTGAAAGGGTTGTCAGGCATTGGAACAGGCTGCCCAGGGAAGTGGTGGAGTCACCATCCCTGGAGGTGTTAAAAAAATGCATAGATGTGGCACTTCAGGACGTGATTTAGTAGACATGGTGGTGTTGGGTTGACAGTTGGACTCAATAATCTTAAAGATCTTTTCCAACCTAAACGATACTATGATTCTATATTTTCAGTTCATTCTTGCATTTAAGGTACATGCCTGAACACATTCGCAGAGTATCATTTGAACATTGGCATACCACTAGCAAAGCTTCATATTCAGTCTACACATTCAGCAGTTGCTCAGTGTTATGAAGCTAGCAGGAAAGGCACATATTTCACTGGAGATAGAATTTGGGATCATATTAATTAATTCATCACTATAAATCACTGGAAGAGAGTATATCTTGTTAGCTTCAATCACTCAGATATTAATCAGTGGCTCATTAGCTTTAAAAATATCAACCTGGTTGAGCTATCATTGCTCTGCACAGTAGACTGATGAGTTGCATTAGAGAGAATGCTACATGGCACATAGAAAAAATTGCTTTTATTCATTATTCAAGGTACATGCACAGAATCTTATGGGAAAATCAGTGGTAAAGACACTTACTTAGACAATAACCAAAAAAACACTGTAAATGACCTGGTTTTGTGCCTTATTTTGCTGATAAGTGCTACTTAGCCCCAGTCCAACATGCCTTGTATATGCAATGCTCTGATTTGTCCTAAACAAGGGAGTTCAGATTACCTCAGAAGAAAATAATTGGGCCCCATCGATCTTTGGTGTTACCAGGAGAAATTATTCACCCATTCCCAAAGGTTAGTTTTATGTTATAAGATATAGACAAATAGAATTAACCACAAATCCAATAGTAATACATCTTTATAATGCAACAATTTAAAAGTCTATGATACGTCAAAGAACATTTTTGAAGTGTGAATAATAATACTTTCAATATTAAATGCGTCTCCTGTTATTAATACAGTTACATTAGTGTAAATGTTAACTGGTTCAAGCTGCTTTTTGTGGTCCAAAAAGACTGCAATTTTACAGCGAAACAATGTTTATTCACAATCATTTCTGCAGAGCTTTCCAAGTACCTAAATGAATTAAATCAGAAGAGCACAAGCAGAGTTAAGTAGGGCCTCAGCATTCATAAAAAGTAGTCTGAAGCATCAGTATACTCAGCCAAATGCAATAGGTGTAGTTTTCTGAAAGACACAGTTATGCCAAGACTGTAAGTGTAGGTGTAAGAGCAACGAGCGTTCACTAGTTTCTCAGCACTGAACATCAAGTTGATTTTAACAGAGCAAACATGTAAAAGAAGCATACACTTCTAAATTCAGGGGGATTTGCAGAGTGGAAGAGGTAGTTAAACATCTATCTCTGTTCACACAATTTGCAGACTTGTCAAGTCACAGACTGAGGATGTTTGCTGGTCCTCTACCTCATGTTCCCTCACCTGGTACCTGAAATGAAATGCAGCCTGGAGGATGGCATTTGCAACAGCAGAAAAGGAGAGCAATCAGCAAAAAGAAAATCTCTGGCAGCAACCTAGTACTTTGTATGTGTATGCATGACCTGGGCTCATCCATCAGAAAGCTCTGTGTACAGTCCCATCCACCAATACTGATCTGCATAATGTCATTCAAGGCATGAATTTCTCACGTTAAGTTTCTGATAACTTAAAGGTCTGTATCTAATAATCAGTGTAATTTATACTGCTATCATTAAGCAGCTATAGAGAAATGTTTAATGTTCAAACAACTTTACCTGAGCTATTAAAAGTTTGAAAACATGCAGTGATTTAAGTACACACCATTGCAGTGAGGATCTTGGTGCCTTACCAGTGCTTCTGGTCTTAGCGAAACATTGCAGTTTTTCAAGGTAGTTATGGCATATTTTCTGATAGCTTAAACTACTTTTCAAATTGAATGTAAAGCCACCATCATCAAAATAGACATATCTGCTAACCTTTCTTGGTTAAGAAAAATTACAATAGTCAAGGAAATTAATGCATAGGTTAGTTGCCATGTCTTTGATTGTATTTAGAAATTTCTAAATGTGTTTTTTTCTTTGATGAGCTCAATTTGGTGGAGTGTTTCTTTGATCCCGAATGTTCAGCACTGAACTGTGAAACTGAATATAAAAAAATATCTGGGTTAACCTTCTCCAAGGCCAGAGTGCAGGCTGAGTGAAGAGTGCCAGACCTTCGGTTCAATGCTTCATGCAAAGGTTAACCTTTCCCTTTTGTAAATCTTTGCTTTTCTATTTCACTATCAGGCTACCAGGACTGGTCATTTTTCTCCTAGACTGTAATCTATATCTACCTGGAGTTAGATGAAGACACTTGCACGACATTCAGGCTCTTACTTCAGAAGATATGTCAACCTGTAATCCTGGCTTTGGATGTCACACGACTCTCAGTGATGCTGCTTCTACTGTTGTTAAATATTGCCCGTTTTGTAGTTCATAAAATGTCCTTCATCTGTGCTTAATACTATAATTTTTATGCAATGCAAACCCAGCCCTTGCAGGAAATGAGGTGAACGCAGTAATCATGCAAAGGGTCCCACACTGTTGCAACCATGTGAATCACAATGAGTGGTGGCACCTATCTCCTTAAGTACTTATGCCACCTTTCTTTGGGTGGCTGGAGTATCTTATATTTTGTTGTCATTTATACTTTGAAATGTTGCTCTTGACTTTTGTGTCCTTGCTATATCTGCCAACCACAGAAGAGATGATGAACAGAATAGAAGGAGAAATATAGATTAATCCTACACTGGCAGCTCTGGAATGTAGTTTCTATCTGAATTCATTTCAAAGATTCTGTATCTTACCCTGAGTTTAAAGGAAATATGAATAATGTTGTTAGGGCATGTAAAGCTCATCTTCCATGTACACAGAGGAGCGCAGAGGCAGAGGGCAGTGAGGGAGCCACAGTGCCCCAGTCAGAGACACAAGCCCCTGTGATGGTAAGCTCCCCACCCTCCTACCCCCCCAGACCTATATTTCCCATAACCCTGCTCAAGTGATAACCACCAGTGGCGGTTGTAATGGATGTGTCAGGTTGGGATGGCTGTATCCAGCTCAAAGTGGATTTGGGGGAGACAGGTAAAAACACAGTAGGCGAGTACTAGTTGCGCATGCACCAAACAAAATAAGGTTGGGATGCAAATATGACTATAAGTCAATCATCTTACTCCATAAATAGTGGACAGCCCAGGGCCTGTTGAGCTCTCCTGCACAGCAGTGGGCTGCACGCCAGGATCTCCCCTTCAGTAGGGACGCCTCTCAAGGTTACTCCTCGAGGTTGAGAGAATCCTTATCGCATCCGATACTCAGTAAGTGAATTGGCAATAAGTGCACTGAAACTTTTAAATCTTAGCTAAGTGGTATAAAGGATTGATTGTGCATATATAATCTGTTAGATATAAACCATTGACTAAGTCTGGATCCAGCTGCACCTACACTGCCCTCTGAGAAGGAGTTTAGAAGGTAAAAGTGTCCTTTCTGAACTTCATGACTCAACAGGAGGGTCTCCCTTACGGTTTTGTCTAACCCTGTCCTCTATGCAGTAAATACTCAAGTGTACCTCGCTGTCAAATCGTGTTAAACCACTGTTGCATTTACCATTGAACTTTGTTAACTCACTGTCTTATATCAATAAAATATATTGTTGCTTCTCTCTTGCTAGTGAAGTGCATCACTCTTTCAGCAACAGCCCCTGCCCTGGTCCTCTCCAGGGCTGTCCTGGAGAGCATCAGCTTCACAGGCCCTGCGGGATGGGGCTCATTATAAGATGCAGGTGAAGAGCATTGTGGGATTGTGCAAGACTTATTATGGGATGCCTAAGGGAGAAACCAAAGGTGGGGAAAGGGAGGGGTTAAAATAAAATGGTGGCAGAGAAAGAATGAGAGAACAGAGCAATAAGGGGATAAAAGGTATCAGCTGCCTGTAAACAGCTTGCTGGTCAGCATGCTGGCCTCGCCATGCCCTGTGCCTGGTCAGCATGAACTGTCCTGTCCTGTCTTCTCATTAAACTCCATTTCTAACTCTTCTCCTGGGTGAGGTACTCTCTATTCTGCGTGCATGTGTGTGTTTGGGGTCTGAGCACAGCAAACTGGAGTCTGTATGTGAATATCAAGCAGGACTAGCCAGTGAGTAGAGTAAGAGCTTTGGAGCCAGATGTCAAAGCTGGATCCTGGAGAAATCAGAGGGTCTGTGAGCTGGCTACTGGGGGGGGGCAGGAGGTCTCAACCAGCTCCCAGAGAGCCTGTGGGGTCTGGGGATTGATTGAGAGACTGTTTGTGCGTGTGTGTGTTTGTGCATGAGGGGGGGGTGGCTCGGGCATCCCTGCTGGGGAAGCACCAGTGTCTGAGCCTAGCTGCTCGGGGGATCCGTGTGTGTCTGTGCCTGTGCTGCTCTGTGCAAAGGGGTCTGGTCTCTACAAGCAACCAGAGTGGGGCTGCAGCCTCGGGGGCTTCTATGGGCAGGTGTCAGCAACTGGGGAGACTGGGATCCAGGGACTGATGCCGGGCAGCCTGGGCGTCTAAGTCCAGCTCCTGGAGGCATCCATCTTGTACATGTGTATACATATTTTCCCAGTAATGGACCTCCATCTTACTCAGCCAGAGAGGGAAGCAGGATCAGTCCATTGGCACTGTAGGTGTTCATGTGAGAGCTGCATTTTCTGTCTATGTTGGTCTCTGCTGCCAGCTGTGTCTATATGTATGTATGTACTGTGTACATGTGTGCCTATTGGGAACACATGCTCAGCCCTGCTGCTGGGTGGACCTGGGGACAAGGAACAGATGCCTCACCTCTGACAGGCTATGGGATTTTGCAGCTATTAACAAACATTAAATAAATCTGACATATGCGGTGAAAAAAGATGAATGTGTCAGTGGGAAAATTTCAGGCTCTTCTCCTTCCTGTACCAATGGTTTAGATACATGCAATAAATGTGACATCCTCCACCTCGAAGACTAAGAGTATCACCTTTGTGAAATCTCTAGGTCTTAATCAGTGGATATGACTCATGATTGCTTGCCACAGCACAGGGTACACCTCTAGCAAGCCCAGTGACAGAGTCTGGATCTGTATGTGTCCTGGTTTCAGCTGGGATAGAATTAACTGTCTTCCTAGTAGCTGGTGCAGTGCTATGTTTTGAGTTCAGTATGTGAAGAATGTTGATAACACTGATGTTTTCAGTTGTTGCTCAGTAGTGTTTAGACTATAGTCAAGGATATTTCAGCTTCTCATGCCCAGCCAGGGCACCTGACCCAAACTGGCCAACGGTGTATTCCATACCATGTGACGTCCCATCTAGTTCAGGAACTGGGAAGGGGTGGGGGGGCAGGGATTCGCCGCTCGGGGACTGGCTGGGTGTCGGTCGGCGGGTGGTGAGCAATTGTACTGCGCATCATTTGTACATTCCAATCCTTTTATTACTACTGTTGTCATTTTATTAGTGTTATCATTATCATTATTAGTTTCTTCTTTTCTGTTCTATTAAACCGTTCTTATCTCAACCCAGGAGTTTTACTTCTTTTCCCGATTTTCTCCCCCATCCCACTGGGTGGGGGGGGAGTGAGTGAACGGCTGCGTGGTGCTTAGTTGCTGGCTGGGGTTAAACCATGACAGTATGCCATCAGGCAATAGTACCAGAGGCTCACAGGAACCCACATCTTGGCCTCTTCACCACTGTTAAAATGTGCAAACTCATAAGAGAGAGTGTCATCCTCTGGACTTACTGCCACACTGAGAGTAAATGAAAAAAAACTACTGTAGTATCAGGTTCTATTGCTACCCTTTGGTTGTGTAAGTTGTTCTGTTTTGCAGTGGAATTATTTGAAATTATAACGATGCAGGAGGTATACATTTGTCAATAGGATTATGCACAATCATGCTCAGGTGAATGTGTTTAGCCAGGGTGTTAGAAAGATGGTCTCCTAATGAGATGTTCATGTATCTGCTGCTTTTTCTGTCTGTTCACATGTATTATACTACAGAATCATGATCAGTGTTGTAGGTTTTTTATTCCTTCATATAAGATACAGAATTTGTTTCCTGCCTACATAAACACACTCAGTCTACAGGAATCTGGCAGGTTGAAAGAAGAGGATTCAGGGGCTTGTATATTCAGGTAAATGAAGATTGCTGTAAAATATATCTGTTAGTCCTAGGAGATCAAAAGTGCAGTGACACATTATTGTGCCATAAACTTATGCTGTATCGTGCAAAAAGTTTTAAGAGATGCAGGTTCTAACTGCAGTCACATCCCTTTCTCCAAGCTACATTTGGCAAAGAGAAGCAAAAAAGACCTACGTGAACATTATCTCAAATATTTTATTACAAGAATGATACTCCCTGGGCCAGTTATACCCTCCACATATTTACACAATTCTCATGGAGATTTTGTGCAAATTATGCTCATCATATTAGAATTTCTGTAATGCTGCGGCATGTTCTGTAATTTATAAAGAAATATCAAAAATAAAAATAAACCTAAATATGTAAAAGATGAGTAAATCAAAGACAACCACTGAAAGCAAAACCAAAATTTAAAAAATGCAGTACTGGGTAGACTTTTAAGTATATGCAATGTATTGCATTAATTAAGCTTTTTAAGTCAAAAAATATTTCAGCATGGTAGTTAAAAACAGAAAATAAATGCTGTAGCAGAAAGAGAACAGAACCATCTGCCTGCTTACTGCTGTGAAATGGGCACTTAGACAGTTAAGTGGAAGATAAGGGTTTAAAATTTTTACTGGAACTTTAGCACTTTGAAATGGGTTGTTTTCCTGAGTTCCAGTGGGATTTAGTGTTACTTTCTAGTACTCTTTTAGATAAACTGAAAATAATGCTTAGGCAGATGTTTATATAGGGATGTCTATCATTCTTTAGATAGTGAATTTCTATTTACAGGAAAAATACAGTAGGAAAATCAAAGTATTTTAGTAGTACACCAAAGACTTGTGCCCCAGTTCCAGCTTTACTGAAAAATACATGGGCTTGAATCATATGAGTCATGGCAAACCAGCTGGAAAAAGAGAAAATCAAACAACTAAATATTACTTCCCCCAGATTTGGTGTCCAATACCCAATTAACTATTATTCCTTCAGATAGTAAATCCTGTGATGCCTCATGCATTCCATGTAGGAGAAATAATTATCATTCCAAGACCAAATAGTGCTGTTTCTTTAATCACGAGTGTTTACAGTTAAACTTCTCTCAAAAAGTACCTGTGAGAGCTAAGTATTTTTAAGATCCATAATCATTACTCCATGCCATTGCTTCCAGGTTAGGGACTCCACACTAATACTGACACAATTCAGATCAGGATTAGATGTGTAACATTCTGCCACATCACCTAACTCTAGACTTCTGCAACAGCAGAAACTGTATGTAAGATAGCTGTCCAAACTCCCTTTATAGTCAGAGGAGAGTAAGAGCCCTTCTAGATGGTGATTCGTCTGGCCTGTTTTAGATATCAGCCTTGGGAGGAGATGAATCACATTTTGGAAGTGCCTATTTCTTTCCTCTGACTATAAAGGGAGTTTACATAATTAGCTCAGATGTGGATGTCTCCACTGTAACTGCACAAAGTTTGGAGCAATGAATCCCACCTCTAGTCGGGTAACGAGTAGTATCTTCCTTCCAGAATTATCCCATTGAAATCAACGGTAAATAGCAAAACAAAAATACTAATATGCAGATCCTTTATTTCTGCAGAAATTACAGGAGCTATATAAACTTTGATTAAATGTACCAAAGCTCCAGGAAGTAGGGGAAAAAAACCCTATGTACGGTTTCAGGGAAACTGCAGGGAAATCATGGTAAACAAACAAATAGTTCTATTGAAAATAGAATTAACGAAGCTTAGGTTCCTATGGATTTGTGTTTCGTGGTTGATTTAGTTTGTAAGTGAATTTTAATAAGGTTGCTGTTGAAACTCACTTCCTATTAGACGTCAGAGATTCTGCAGAGGCAAGAATCATTATGACTACCTCAACCAGAGGAAACGCTCCAGTGAGAAGACATGCATTATTGACGCCGGAGCAACCAAGTAGGAAAAAACTCTTGCCTGGAAAGTTGATTCTCTGGTGTCTGGCAAGACACACATGCTTTTCCCTGTGCTTTGGTTTTGTTCAGGTGTTGATGGGATCTCTCTTCCTTACCTAGACACCTACTAACATGAAATGTATGGGGATTTTGAGACCTCTCCTTCTCTGTCAAATTTAACTAAAATTTGCCAGCAGGTATTAGTCAGAATTTATTGCGGTAAAATAACAAACAGATCCAGGGGTTTGCACAGATGCATCTGTGCATTTACATAGGAAAGCAAGGGAAAATATCAGGAAGGAATTTGTTTAGGCCGTTCTTAAGATCTTTTCAGAAATCTAATTTCTGAGGACTTCAATTTTACATCTTATTTGAAAGAGAGCACCTCCAGTCATTTTATGTTCCCTAATACCGTGCTGAGGACATTAGTTCAGCACTAACAAAGCAAAGTGCCACCTGCTGCTCTTTAGAGGTCTCATATCAAAGTTGTGAAATGACCTGGACCAAGATGTTTATCTAGGAAAGTATTTAACCACTTGATTTCACACAGCTCTGTGGAAAAATATATTTCTCTCAATATCACTTTGTTCTCACACTAGTTTTCCAGCCCAACCTCCATTGCTTCGGTTCATGAACATTCAGATATGTATTTGGGGTTTGGGGTTTTTTTTTAATGTTTACCAGCTATTTTCACAGCATTTCATTTCTTTAACTGCTAGAATACAGAAATGGATCCATTTTGTCATGGTTTATTCAATGTTTCTAGGAAAACAGGCTGAATGTATTTTTCTCTTCTCTTCACAGCTCCTTGTTCTCCTGTTTCTTAGTCAGGAAAATGACATGTGGTAGCTATGATAGTCTAATTACTGGAATAAATTCAGGATGAAGCTGTTACTCTGTGCTGCAACTCTCAGCCTTTGTCAGACTCTGTGACAGCCTACATGGTAGACTCCAAACCACAGGAATTTTCAGGCATCAATCTGTGTACCTAAGTATTTTCACTAGATGCTTCACTAAGGTAGCAGAGCACTTAGACCAAAGTAGCAGTGCAAGGAACAGCTTAGAGGTTCGTGCATTAAGCAGGCTGCTTTCTCATGATGCATGGAGAGGAAAAAATTTTCGAACAAGGAAGAAGCATGAGACCTGCAAAAGCAGGAAAGCTACTGGCAAAGTAAACAATTGCTCTTGAAGATGTACCATCATAAAATGTTACGAATACTGTATCTGCAGGTACTATATAAAAGTGGTATGCAGGAGTGCCACATTGTGACCTTCCAGGCTTATTCTTTGATCTGATGTAAAATAAGAGGAAGATCTATAACATTACGAGGAAAAGTCACTTTACACATATTGCTGTGGATAGTTAAATATATGTCTCTGGTGACATGTTCAAGGACTAAAATCAATTTCAACAAATCAAACTTGGTACTTCACAGTCTAAACCCTCTTAGCAGTAATGATCCATACTTATTCCACATCAATCAAAACATAAAAATAACAAATATAAAAATGAAAAGCAAGTGCATATAAGCTGAAAAGATTAATACCTTCTCTAAGTGCAACCTACAAGCTACCATTTCCCCTGTCTTTTCCTTCATGGGGACAATATTATTTTTATATCAGGGTAAAAATACTAAAGAATGATTAATCTTTTTCCTAGCTTTGTTATGGAGTATTATGTTTGTTCTGGAATTTGTTTTGTGTTCTACCTTCAGAGTTCATTAGCTGCCGCCTTCTTTGACACCAGAACTCTGTGCTTTTAGTTTCCACTGAAACCCTTGCAACAGAATTTACTGAAATGCAATTACTAGACTCTTGCTTTTATGGACCAAGACTGGCACCTTCTGGTGAATGAACTTCAATTCACCACAGAAATATAATCTCCTCAACCATACTGTAACAAACTGTGCTTTTAACAAGTTACTATTTAGAGATATTCCAGTATCCTAGATATGTTCTCCCCACTGACTTTAAACTTATAAAGTCATAGTATTTTGCAATACATGTACATGAGTAGATTTATACATAGATACATGAGGATTTACCTAAAAGTTTATCACTTTATTAATTAATGGTCCTCAAAATAAACAAATTATTATGTATAAATGGATTTTTTACTCTGACACTAGCAAGCTGGCTAATGTGCTAGACTGGTAAAAGGTAATGAAAGTTACCTGAGCTTATGGAACAGAAATAGGAATTAAGCTTGAAAAATACAGTTAATGAAAACATATGCTTTTATTTCAGGTATTTTTACCATTAAGATCTATGACAGTACAGATATGTTTACCAAAGCTGGATTGCTGGTTATTTTTATAAGCAGGGAATGACATAACAAAGCATATTTTACATACATTTGGGATTTGTTTGTTTGAATTGGTGCCACAATTAGAGACGCTTCTATCACAGGTTCTCAGCTACCAGCAGATCCTGAGATAAACCTTGGCATTTTGCTGTCCACACCAGAATAGCCCATTAAATCTTCAACACAGTGAACAGAAACTCTTCTTTGGAGTTATTTTTCTGGATTTTTTAATATATAAGTTATAACTATCACAACGAGAGAGAGAATAAACTTTCCTTGGTTTTGGGTCAGACAGTCTAGCTTTTCATGTTCGGTAGCTGTTGAAAATAGGAACAAGGCACAGATCCAGTCTCCTTGAAAACTTGCACTTGTTTTCTGACAGAAGCAGCTTTCTAACATTTCAGGCAGAGATTGATTTTTGCCCTCTAATCCACCCCTACTTCACTATACTATAGGCAGAAGACAGCTTGCATTAAAAATGGAAATGGTCTGGGGAATGTTTAAAGGATCCTGAAGCATGCTTGATTCCTCCCCTGATGGTTTTTCTTTTTTTGTGGGATGGATATTCCCACATGACCTAGCATGCTGGAAAAGATGTGTAGCTTACGTCCATTCATTAATTTGCTAATCAAGATTAAGATTTTTTTCTAATAGAGACTTAATTTAGTACTAGTAAATTTATGAAAGTCTAAATAATTTGGCTGTGTAAGGTAGCATTCACCAGACCTGGCTTATTGAGTTCCTTCTAATCTGATATTCTTAAACTGGTAGAAATTTAAGTTTTGTCCTCCTCCCAAGCACCAGCATCAGCCACTCACCTTAAAAGTGATTTGGATTAATCCAGTTCTGAAAATTAGGTCACTCTCCAAAACTATTTTATTTTTATCGTACTTTAGTGCCAGTTCCACCATTGTTTGTAAAGCTTCAGGTAGTTACTTGTGCAATGGAAAATGTTACCAAGTCTACCAGATTCTTTCACATAAGTCAAGGAACAGTCATCTCTTTGCAATTATCTTTGATGACTACAGACCCAATGAATCAGTCTAAATGGTTCCATGTCCCATTTTCTTATCCCTTGTGTCACCCAGTCCCATCAGATTTCTGCTGAGTCGCATCCCATGCTCACTCAGATGCTCACTCCTAGCATCTCTCATTCCTGCTGTGCCTGCTCTCCACATCTCTTCCTAACCAGGTCAGAATAGAGAGATAAAGAAAACAGTACATCAATTTGTAGTTTTTCAGCCTCTTTCAGACAGTACCTGGCTGGATGCCATTCACATCAACAATAAGGCAACGTGCTGTCCTTGAAATAATAGCGTAAAAGCTACCAACCAATTCTGCTTGATGGGACATTATCACTGGATAAATTGTTTTCCTACAGCAGCACAATTCACTTTTAGGATTTACTGCAGATAACTGTAATGGGAAGGTTGTGATAGTAGAAAGGAAGAAGAGTCTCATAGTTTTTATGTGAAATATTTCAATTTTATTAACATAAAAATGCTTGATAGAGATCTTACCCTGGGGTATGCAATGTATTTCAATGTCAAGAACTCCAGGAAAATAAAACCATGTCTCTAGAAGTGATTAGCTGGGAGATACAGTTTTGTCCGCTCTCTTCTGTACCATTGTCTACATTTTCTACTACTACTGTTACGAAAACTTACAAGCAACAACACTTATACTGTGGAATAGTACACAAAAATTATCATAATGTACCATCTTGACAGTAGTCAGTATTTGTGTTTCCTTTTCAATGATTATAGACCCATTATTCTAAAGAAGGCATCACTTTATTCTGAAAATATGACTTTGCACATCTTTTTATCTCTTATTAAGGGAGCCTCTAGGACTTAAAAATAAATGTCTCCAGCAAGATTTCATGTTGTTAGAAGGTAAAATAACAGTGAGTGATAAGCTTTATTTGCTACCTAGACATTGCTTAAGAACCTCATGCCATAATTGCTTGCAGCAAGAAAAGCAGGTTTGTCTCTTTCTTCAAGCAACAGTCAAAACCAGTCACAGACAAGTTGCTAAGTATTTTTCATAACCAATTAACATCTGCCTTCCTACTTAACACAGGTTTTAACATTCATAACAGGGAAAGTAGGATGTTTTCAAGAGGAATATCTGTTTTGAAGGTTTCAGCCAGTTAACAGACATACCATACCATTCTGGCTGTTGTGTGGTTCCACAATTATTTTTTTAAATACTAAAAGAAATAGAAGTTGTTCCAGGTGTTTCCTCCTTAATTCTGCAGCCACACAGGATATGTCATTGACACTGTGTCCATGCAACCATTCCAGATATCTAGAACTCGCAAAAAAAAAAATAGAACTGCCCTTCCAAGTGAAGGAGTAGTGAGGAGTGAAATGGCAGAAGAGGGAGCAGGAGGGACTTGCTGGTGTGAATGTTGATCTTATATAAGCATTGGCAGTCCTGAAGACTACAGTTCTCTGTCCGCAAAACAAACATAGCACAGGCATCGCTAGCATATGTTTTTTAGATGCTTCCTTAGAGACTATGCATACGGGAGAGAGTAGGAAAGCTGTCATTAAGTGAGACAACATGTGCTAGTGAACGGGGCATGGGACTGCGAGACCTGAAGCTGATCCTGCCTTGACATAAATTATTGCAACTCCATTACACCTCTTCTGTCTCTGTGGCACTACACAAATTTACAGTGGTTGAAAACTGATCCAAGAGACCTAATTTTGTTCTTGGCAATACTTCTGAACTGCTGCATGTGAATTTGGATATTTCAGCTTTCCATCTAAAGTGAAGATACGGCAGAGCTTTGCAAAATATGAAATATATGAAAGGAACTGTGAGAGAAAGAGATTAGCATTGCTAGTTAAAGTAAACACATTCCAGTCCTAACTGTGGATATCTGTCATTTTTGTTATCGAGGAAAACTTAGACCTGCAAAGTTAACTTACTTGTACTCTTCTCACATGAGTTTAATGGGAGCTCAGTTACAGCACTGGCCATGCCCTGCTGCTCTCTTCTCCATTCCTGCCACTTTCTTTTCCTATTCAGGCCAGAAGTCTATCACAGAGTTTTGGGAAGTATTTTGTGAGTGGTAAGTAGGGAGTCTGGAGAAGATGTTTTGTGCATTTTCCTGAACAAACTATCTTTTTTATAGTTATTTGCAATTGTGGGAAGTGGACTGCATTTGATGGCTCAGCTAGTCATTCTCCAAAACCATGTTTTTATTTTGCAAAGTACATGTATATGACTCACAATCAGATGCCTTGCACATGACAGCTCCGTGACTGTTGTGGAAAAGTGATGAAGAAAATTTCATTTAAATAGTCACAGTAAAGATTTTTGTAAACCCCAAGTTGATTTTCTCACAGATCAGACATTCTAACTCAAAAAAAATTTGTAAGGAATATCTGCCACAGTGGAAAGGTGAGGATATTCCATGTGAAGAAACAGTGAAATTTAGTGTGTTTTTCCATGTTTTTGCTGCAAGAATTTAGAGGTGGTTTTATGACAAAAAGAACACAGAAGGTAAAAGATAGCCATCAAAACCTTAGCAAAACCTCTTTAGTTTAAACAATAGATTCTGCAAATAGATTCTGATCAGCTTGTTTTACAGAGGTAATTTTGCAGACTGACACAGAACAGTCACTTATTTATGCCAGTGTAGTTCAGAATATAAACATGAATTATGTAACTCTTAAGCCATTCAAACTATTTCTTTGCCAGACTGTTCTCCATTGTATATACACTAGCATTTTGTCCACTTTCATTTAAATTTTCCTAGCTATAAAGCTTCTATTGCTTCTTTCATGAGATCATTCACAAGGTAAATAAATCTCTCTGTCAAGAACTCTTCCTTGATTACTCAGTCTAAATTTTTCCTTTCATAATTTCATCCCTCTGCTTCTTTTTACATGTCGTTTTATTATGTTGTAAAATTTGACTGTGCTCCTGGTTGACTGCATCCTTCAGTACCAGCCTGCTAGCATGTTTCCTGCGAGCTACTCTTTGCCAAGCTATAGTACTTAGCCTTTCTCATAAACTAGTCCCTCACTGCTACTATTGCCCATCACTGAACATTCTTGTGTCCATCTCTATTTTACGTTAATTAGGTGCCTTGAGATATGTCCAGTAATACAGATTTTGCACTATGTGTATTTATTACAATACATACCAAAAGTCCCAAAGAAAGGAAATTTTTAACATGTTCTGGTAATATTTCTCTGCCTATAAAGATCACTGTTCTTTGGACCTATACCTAACCTGATGGCTTTAATTGCTTCAGGAATTTTCCTGACACTACAGTTCCTAAGTGCCTCCCCTCTGTATCTTGGATTATATTACTTACCAAAGCTACTAATTTGAGCCTCCTTGCTTTTAATGCTTACTGATCCTTTGCATTTTCTGTTGCTATTGATGCTTACATTGTCAAGCACTATGGCAACATCTCTATACTTTGTCTTATCTTTATTTGTTGTCTTTGTATCATTAATGAGACAACTTCTACCACTCCCTCAGTGGTCCCTATGTTCCCTATCTGGGAAATTCTGTAGCATGATATTGCAGTATTTATCCCATAGGAGCCCACCTATATGTAACCAAAACTGAATTTTGTCTAAAATGGCAAACTCTACTAAATACATTATTTTAAGTATTTATTGTATCTATTACTTTTATACAAGTTTTTTTAATTTGGCACATTAAAAAGCAAAGTATAATTTGTCTCCAGATCTTTTTTTTAAATCCCATATTGCTTATTCAATGCAGACATGTTACTTTCCAGGAGCTAGAAAGTGTGTGACTTCTGTTGAGAGAGGGGCAACACTCTTCCCAGGATGCCAACAAGCAACCACATGTGCTATATCCAGATTGTCTTGGTACAAGGAATTAGGTGAGAGTATTCAGGGAGCTGAGGTGAAGTAAGTCTTTATCATTACGTAGTCATTCACCCTTAGGAACAATGAAAAAACAAGGTATAATTGTTAGCCAAGTAAACGTAACTAGAATATTTATTGATAATATGCTAAGAATTATTGTTTTTCTATAATTGATATACCATGGAATAATAAAATCATAATCTATAATTGTCTAATACATTGCAGAAGGAACAGCTTCAAGGAAAAATTGAATTGCACAGCAATTCCTGTAGATTAGATCATCTGCTTACTAACACAGTTATTCTGAATTTATGGATACATTTGGGTATTTTTATACAATTTAGATTTTGAGGCCTGTTCTGATGTAAAGAGGTTGTGAAAAGAATGTTCGCAGCATCTGAAATCTGGAACAGTTGAGCCAGAGAAAAGACTGGGAGCGTTTTGAATCACTAAGTACCAACATGTGATCTCATAGTTAATATTGTCGATATGAGGCCACCTGCTTACTGTCAGCTGCAGAATCTGTCCCTCATTCAGTGCCTATGAAAGTCGATGGGCACGTCCTCTGCCAGATGAGTCATCCTGACTTCAGGGAAGTCAGTGGAGCCATGGTAGTCGATACCAGATATATATCACTCCAGTGAAAATACTCCACTTCCTACTGCAATGGGCTTTGGATCAATACCAGAGTTAATAAGTGAGAACATTACACTTGAAGCCAAAATTAGAAAGAAATCTTATAATTAAAATCATGTATTTGATCATAGGTGCGTTAGAATTCATTGTCAATAATGGTAATAGACCTAATGAGCACATGTCTTACTTCACTTCACATTAATGGAGATGTAGGTTACTAGCTGTTATTTGTAAGCTGTTGCTCTCTGATCTCCAGGTCAAAAATGCAGGGGGGGGAAAGTGATTACCTGATTTAAATACTGAAACATTAAGAAATGTTACTCATTCGAGCAATTTCAGCTAGATAAACTGCAGTATCAAATGTAGCTGAAATTCAGATGTGCTCCTTCAACTTGCTTAAGAAAGAATGGCCCAAGTACAAATGAAAATCTAGCCACTGCTTTGCCAGTGTAATCAATCTGCTGCTTTGCCATAGTAGTACTCTACCTCTCAGTCCTTTAGTAGGAAGTAGAAATGCAGCCTACAGCTATCTGCAACAGAGTCAGTCACTTCAATTTAACTTTAAAAAAATCTGGCTGGCAGACAGGGAGCTGGTCTCCACAATGGTGATTTTATAACAAAACACAAGTGTCGGGTAAAATTATATATGGCAACTAGACTTCTACCACCTTATTCATCCAGTCAGCCAAATAGAAGTATTACCTACAGTCCCTTCATTAGAGGTTATTCATCTGCAATACGCAGTATTTTTTCATCTGTTTCATATAGTTTACAGCATTCTGCCACACGCTGTAATATTTCTGTGCTTTTAATTTCAAAAAGCCCATTAAGAAATGTTTTTTCTATGTTGTTTTTACTTCTTTGTTAAAGGGAATCTATTAAGATTATCGTTGCAATAATTCCAAACTACAAAAAAGCCATCTGACAGAACTGAAACCCTTGATCAGTTCCCTCATACCCTTAAAAACCTGTGCCTGCATGGTCAAGCTGTGCCTTATAAGCTCAGTCATAAACAGGCCCACAGCAGCTTCTAACAAATGACATGGTTGCTTCCTTTGCAGAGCACCAAAGGATTCCACCAGAGACAACAGGATGTACAAAATTAATGAAAGCAAATGGGTTTAGCAGATAATATGTACATTCTCAACCCACAGTGGGTTTCATCTAACCAAATTTAGAAATCTGAAATTGTACATTGAAATCTAAGATGGTGGTCTAGAGTCCCTTTATAGTCAATAAAGAGAAACAGGCTTCTCACTAAAGAGAAATAAGCATGTCTATCTCTAGTCATCTCATCCTAAGAGATTTCTGAAAATGCCAGATAATTGCCCACAATAGATGCTTTCTTATGGTTGGAGTAGAGAAACATTTGGTGTCTTTAGCAAGCGGAAGTCTGCAGTGACAGCTTAAGAGTAATCTGTTATTCAGGAATATGTTTGAGAAGAAATTATGAGGAGGGGTTTATAAAGTGTTACGGGAGGAAAAGCTAAGATACAGGAAATATCACTAGCAGGAACATCTAATGCTGGGGTAGAAATATAGAGCAAAAAAAGTCTATAAAGTACAGGATTGCATTAGTTCTGCTGCTCAGGGAACAACAAACATCAAAATGGTCTCAGCATAGATTCCCCCTACACTTTTGAATATTCAGCAGCATAATAGGTCCTATACAGACTTCACAGAATCAAATTCTTTCAGTAGTACAATATAATACATGAACCTTTCAATACTTGGCACTGACTTTTGCAAAAACGAGCTGTCTGAAGCCTTGCAGCAGAGCTGAATCAATGGCTTAGTGAACAAAACCGACACAGCTGCCCCTACTGACACTCTTAGCTTTTTCCACCACTATTTCAGTTCTCATTGTCCTCACAACATGCATGTTGGGTCATCTGCTGCTGGGTCACCTTCGCTGGGTTAACAAGCTCTCTTTACCTCTCTCTTGTCCGTATACACTCTCAAAAGAATGTGTCAGAGGAACTGACAGACCAGTGACTTGGTCAACAACTGAAAGAACCACAGTTTTCCCAACAGGAACTTTCTGAAGCAGCAATAAAGAAGAAACAGCAAAAAGATCTGTCACGGCCTAAATCCATATATGCTAGCAAGCACAGCTCAAATTAAAAATAAAAACTAAACGCCATCTATGTCTGGGGAACAGGAACTTGATCACAACCCCCATTACCCATCCCCCTGTGCTGCTCACGGGGGCAAGATAGAGAAGTTGAGAGTAAAGTTGAGCCCAGGAAGAAGGGAGGGGAGAGGTGAAGGTGTTTTGAGATTTGTTCTTATTTCTCATTATCCTACTCTGATTTGATTGGCAATAAATTAAATTCATTTCCCCGAGTTGAGTCTGTTTTGCCCATGATGGCAATTGCTAAGTGATCTGTCCTTATCTCGACCCATGAGCCTGTTGTCGTATTTTCTCTCCCCTGTACAGCTGAGGAGGGGAGTGATAGAGCGGCTTGGTAGGCACCTGGCATCCAACCAAGGTCAACCCACCACATTTACCATCTACCCCAAAGTGCTATTCATGACATACCTTATGGAAGCCCTCTCAGGACAGGTATTCTGGACAGCATCCCTGGGAACATCCTACAATGGTCATCTTTTGGATTAAGATGTGGGCAAAACAGTACAAAATAACTGCTCTGTAAATGAAAAATGCCCATCCACTTGTCAGAGGAATACTTCAAAAGCAAGTATTTGAACTACTTGAACCACTAACTGCTCAGAACAGGCTACAACAGCAGGAAAATGTTCTTCCTTTCACTTGATCCCCTACCAGCATTAGTAAGTTCCCCATTCTCCTGCTTTTTATCTTAAAATTCTCTGCAGAAGTTGGTTACAGAGCTTTACCATCTCATCTAAGCTCTCTGCCATTTTCTAGAAGCTACTGTGTCATACTGTCAAGGGGCCTCTCCAAACAGTCCTCAATGTCTTCACCAAGGAAATGACATACCATAAATGTCCCCAGAAAGATGTACATACCCGGAAACTAAGTCTGGATCTTGCTGAGTGTATGATTGCACTAGACACTCCAAAGACTGGCACAGTCATGATCCTGGCCAATATTCAAGAAGAAAAGTAGTAAGACACAATCTGAATAAGACAAACACACATGCCCTCAACATTAGGATAAGAAAGAAGCCTTTGATTCTAAGGTGCACCTAGTACGTCATGGTGTCTTTAACCCATAGCAAGTGAACAATCCTGTGGCAGCTATCCATAGCCCAGTCTTCTCCCAAGCATTAACAGATGATGCAACCATACATGTACGCAAAGGCAAGGAAGGACAAGTGGCAGTGCTGGACCTTAACCCCTGCCTACATACATAGTGTTCTTACCTACTCTTATATATATACTTCTCTGTTTGGGCCATAAAGTGTGCAACAGGAGAATGAGTTAGGGCAAGGCATGTACTAGGGAGGCTTATGTTGTTGAGATGCTAAGGGCTGTGGGATAGCTCTCCTTCCATGGTGTGCATCTACTGTTTTTCAATATGGACGTAGCATAAATACCCTGCCACGTGATCAGTTTGAGCATGAGCTTGTGGGTCCACTCGATCTGACAACTGCAGAACACTCTTCAGGATAATTACCAAACACTATTATCACAGAAGTAGCATCTGAGTACCACGGGAGCATTCCTCTTCCTATCAGTAGTGCATCACTTTTTTTATAGTTTTTACATTAAAAGTTATGTCCCTTGTTTAATTCACTGCTACTTCCCAGTCTTTCCAGAAATCTCTATCATTAACTTGTCAGATTAGCTTTATTTTTTTATTTATTGCCTTCTCTCCCATATTTCATGGTCAGTCTCTTCCTTCCTCTTTTTCTCCATCTAAAATATTTTCCTCTTATTTCCTCTTTTCACCCTTCCCTCAGCTAAATGCCTTGAGAAGCTAATATGATGTAGGTAAGATATTACTCAGTTTACAGCTTTGTTATGTTTTATATCTCTCTCCACCTTTGTATTTATTTCATTGTTTAGATCATAGAATCATAGATTCATGTAGGCTGGAAAAGGCTTTTCAGATTATTGAGTCCAACCATAAACCTAATACTGCCAAGTCCACCAACATTGTACACTCTTGGGACAGGGATTCCCCTAATTTTATCTGTGCTTACCTTATTGGAGCCCTGTTCTCTATTTGCCCTACATGGTAAAAGTTTATGAACACTAAATAACTTTATTGGGAAGTTTAGGTCTAAAGAAAACATAGAAAAGCCTACCAGCCAATGAAAAATATAGGCTTTGTTCTCTAATCTACCATGGACTGTGTGACCAAGCTACAAAGGCTGGATAAATACCCATTTCTAAACTGCGGCTGGCCACACACTGAGAAAACTGTTATTCTTAACACTGACAGCAGTGTCATTACAGAAAGCCAAAGGAGAACAGTGTCCCACAGTATGGCAGTTATTTGAATAACTTAGAAGAGTCAAGTGTGAGACTTTGAAAATGAGGAAAACAGGGTTTAAATTTACCCACTATTTAACAAGTTACTAGTGGAAGAAATAGATGCATTTTTTTTGTGGGGCTTTAGAAGGGCAGGTAGGCTGGTGAGTTCAGAAAAAAAGGGGAAGCATGTTGGTTGAATTAACATCAGCAGAGGTTTACTGACACACAGGAAATTACTTTGATCAAGACAGAAGTTACAAATACCAGTTAAAGGACAGATCTGACATGAGTTCATTAAGTCATTTGATTTCAAAAATGGTCTGCTTTGGTTTTGTCTCTTCCCCACTAGGTAATAAGAAGTGGCAAGGAATCAACAGTGCTGCTAGGGTTGCAGACTGTATTAATGATTTGTAGCCACATGTCTTCAGTGGAAGTAAGGAGGAAAATGACAAGTTCTCCCCTCATCACTTATGTTTAATCTAAAATTTTCATACAGCTACTGGTTGCATGCCAAAGAGATTTTTTTAGCCAGTAGATGCTACAAGGATCAAAACCCAGCCTACATAGTTCACTATAAATGTCAATAAACTACAGAATTTCATCCTCACAGTGTTACAGTGATTTTTTTTCCAAAGTTATGAACACAGCCCATTCAAAATCTAGAGCAAAATTATCATGCAAAGCTAGATTGTTCTGTCTGAACAAATGTCCTGGTTTCAGCTGGGATAGAGTTAACTGTCTTCCTGGTAGCTGGTACAGTGCTATGTTTTTGAGTTCAGTATGAGAAGAATGTTGATAACACACTGATGTTTTCAGTTGTTGCTAAGTAGTGTTAAGTCTAAAGTCAAGGATTTTTCAGCTTCTCATGCCCAGCCAGCAAGAAAGCTGGAGGGGCACAAGAAGTTGGCACAGGACACAGCCAGGGCAGCTGACCCAAACTGGCCAACAGCGTATTCCATACCATGGGATGTCACATCTAGTACATAAACTGGGGGGAGTGGGAGCGGGGGAATCGCTGCTCAGGGACTAACTGGGTGTTGATCGGCGGGTGGTGAGCAGTTGCACTGTGCATCATTTGTATATTCCAATCCTTTTCTTGTTACTGTTGTCATTTTATTAGTGTTATCTTTATCATTATTAGTTTCTTCTTTTCTGTTCTATTAAACCGTTCTTATCTCAACCCAGGAGTTTTACTTCTTTTTCCTGATTTTCTCCCCCATCCCACTGGATGGGGGAGGAGTGAGTGAGCGGCTGCGTGGTGCTTAGTTGCCGGCTGGGGTTAAACCACCACACACTGCTGGCTCATGTCCAGTTTTTCATCCACCAGTACACCCAAGTCCTTCTCCGCAGGGCTCCTCTCAATCCTTTCATCCACCAGCCTGTATTTATACTGGGGGATATGATTTCATATTTGAAATAACATAGCAGCACTGTGGATATGAGGACATGAGTAAATCCAAAATATCCCTCTGATTTAGCCCAGGAGATAGTTCAACAGAAGATGTTCTTGAAAGCTTTCTGATTTAACATGAGAGCAATGCCAGAATATGTTTTGTTTCTGTTGATGTGTATAAGCCATGGTCGGTAGTGTTGAAAGGAGTATGTGGAGTCAAAAAGTAGCACAGTTGTAATCACTGATGAATGCAAGATGCCTGAGGCGAGTAAGGGCTTTGGTGTGTGTTCTTTAGGTATACGCCAAGGCGGAGGTGTTAGAATGCCTGAAGGTGGACCTGAAGGAGGTGGGAAGCAGAAGAGGATGCTGAATATGTGGACTTGTAATGGAATACACGAAGAGTACCATCTATGAGGAAAAATGAACTAGTAAGTTATTTTTTGATGGCACTTAACAGTGAAATGTCTTTCTACACTAATTCAAACATGGGAAGGCTTGATTTATCAGTATCCTAACTAGACACAACGATACAGCCATTGAAATGCTACATGTGCCTACTTACAAAAGAAGAAAAAAAATCAGGCCTGCTAATGCCATTATAATTAGCACGTGTGAGAGCATGATTAAAGCGTGTGAGAGGAAGGCACCAATCAAAAATGAAAACCTGAGAGGCATACATTAGTAATGTCTGGTAAGGGTTTCAGACATCTGAAGATACCTGATAAAATCTCCTTATTTGAGTATCATACAATCTCAGTGCAATAGCCCTTCTCTGTATGAGATATACATCATATTCAGATTCTTCCAGTGGATCTGGAAAGAAAAATGGATAAGAAAATTTACAGTCATCAAAATGCTTACACAGATGCATGCTTTTCTTCGTCTTTATTTAGCAGCAAATCCTCATCTATGTGTGATTTCATGTTTGTTCTTCAGTAGGCCTGACCTAGAACAAGCATGACAAAAGACACAGAGGTTCTCTTTCAAGTCTGTGAGTTACAATCTTCTTGGCTCAAAATTATTGACCTGAAATGCAGCTTGCCCTTATGTGTACAAAAATAAAAGTGTTCTGCTATTATTTTTTCTACCCCTACTGTCACACAATCCCCAAAGTGGCACTGGCATCAATCATCTCCTTCTCTTCAATTCTCTAGAGGTCAAGACTTTTCTCTGCTATAAAATGTAATTATTTGAAAGGAAGTCCAAGTAAGAATATATTCACACTCATACAAATAATTTTCTCACCACAATTTTTGATCCATTCCTTGGCCACAAGAATCTTTAGTCTCCCCTCCAAGGAAAGTGTCATGGTTTAACTCCAGCCAGCAACTAAGCACTACACAGCCACTCACTCACTTCCCCCAAACACCCAGTGGGATGGGGAAGAAAATTGGGAAAAGAAATAAAACTCATGAGTTGAGATAAGATCGGTTTAATAGAACAGAAAAGAAGAAACTGATGATAAAGATAACACTAATAAAATGACAACAGTAACAAGAAAAGGATTGGAATATACAAATGATGCACAGTGCAACTGCTCACCACCTGCTGACCAACACCCAGTTAGTCCCTGAGCAGCGATTCCCCCGCTCCCACTCCCCCCGTTTATGTACTAGATGTGACGTCCCATGGTATGGAATACGCTGTTGGCCAGTTTGGGTCAGCTGCCCTGGCTGTGTCCTGTGCCAACTTCTTGTGCCCCTCCAGCTTTCTTGCTGGCTGGGCATGAGAAGCTGAAAAATCCTTGACTTTAGACTTAACACTACTTAGCAACAACTGAAAACATCAGTGTGTTATCAACATTCTTCTCATACTGAACTCAAAAACATAGCACTGTACCAACTACCAGGAAGACAATTAACTCTATCGCACCTGAAACCAGGACAGAAAGAAAGACGAATAAAACGAAAAAAAATGTAAGGCAAATTTAAAATTACATTTGAGTTAAGAAATTTTAAATTTCATCTCGGAGGATGAGAAACTGGACATGAGCAGGCAATGTGCACTTGCAGCCCAGAAAGCCAACCGTATCCTGGGCTGCATAAAAAAAAGTGTGGCCAGCAGGTCAAAGGAGGGGATTGTCCCCCTCTACTCCATTCTCATGAGACCCCACCTGGAGTACTGCCTCCAGCTCTGGGGCTCACAGTACAAGAAGGACATGGACCCGTTGGAGCAGGTCCAGAGGAGGGCCACAGAAAAGACCAGAAGGATGGAACACCTCTCCTATGAGGAAGGGCTGAGAGAGTTGGGACTGTTCAGCATGGAGAAGAGAAGGTTCCAGGGAGACCTTACTGCAGCCTTTCAATATATAAGTGAGACTTATAAGAAAGATGGAAAATGACTTTTTACCACAGCCTGTAGTGACAGGACAAGGTGTAAAGGTTTTAAACTGAAAGAGGGTAGATTTAGACTGGATATGAGGAAGAAATTTTTTACAATGAGGGTGGTGAGGCACTGGAACAGGTTGTCCAGAGAGGTTGTGGGTGCCCCATCCCTGGAAGTGTTCAAGGTCAGGTTGGATGAGGCTTTGAGTAACATGGTCTACTGAAAGATGTTCCTGCCCATGGCAGAGGTCTTGAACTAGATGATCTTAAAAGGTCCCTTCCAACCCATACTCTTCTACGATTCTATAATATTTGAAGTCACTTGGTCCAGCTGAAGATTATTTGTTTGCTTTTTTTTTCATCCCATGTAGTAAGTCATACTTTTATTTAGACAACAAAAAAACTGTAAATGGCATTCCACAACTCCACAGCAAATAAACATTTCAGCAAGAACCTAATCATGGTGTGTACGAAAGGGTTAAAAGATGGAATTTTGGTCCGTGGATGAACACTGAGTAAGAAGTAGATAACTAAAAAACGTAGTCAGCACAGGGAACAGATAGTCTATTGTCTATTGTTTGAAATGCTGACCATAGGGATAAGAAAGTAGAGCAATGTTAGGGGAGGTAGTATGTGCAATAATGGAGGAATACAAGGCACCACACATAATTTTTCTTACCTTGCAAAAGTCCTGCTATTGGTTAGAGCATAGTGAACGTGACTGATGGATTATGGTAATTTGCCGCGTGCACAGAGCCCATGAACCAACAGAAGGGATGGTTATGGCACGTGCAGCACGCCTGGCCAGCCGGCGCATGTGCCATAGGGTTCCTATGTTGCAATCGAGGCGTGTTTCCGCGCTCATTGGCCGTAAGTGTTGACACCCGTTCCTCCACAAATGTATCAAATACCGGGGTTTTCCAAAGAGCAGTGGGCTAGTGTACGGCAAGGTCACCGTTGCCTCCGTGGGGACACCCACATAAAGCTGGCACCTGCCGACTGCTGGACTGTGCTTGCGGTGCAAGACAGCACAAGGATGTACGGAATGTACGGATGGTGCATCTTCTTCACAGTCCTTGGGTCAGTATGTTAATAGAGGGGGTTTTTTGCTTTGTAAAATACCCTTACTATAACGCATGTGTGTAGTTAATAAAATGCTTGCTTTTTCCCTTATAGTCAGTGTGTGTGTGTTTACCTTCTCGGGAATCCTCGAAACCACCCTAAAACACATGGTGAGAAGGATTTTTTTTTCTGTTTAGAGTTACAGGAAAATGACAGTGTCAAATAATGATTAATAAACCTCACAGAAATGCAAAGAGATTTTGGTCAGCCTACAGAAGCAAATTAAAAATAAAAGGGGGGGGAGAAATCAAAAGGCTATGTGACAAATAATCCTTTCTTGGTTGTTTTTTTTTTTAATAAAAAAACATTTGTTCTTAAAGTTCTTATCTTCAAAGATTTACTAGGGCTAAAACTGCTTTCAATTTCAGGATTCTTACTGAGGGTCCATAAAAGCCTTTGTAGTGCTGATTTAAATGAAAAACTGTTTTAGAAAATATGTAAGCTGTATTTTATTAAAAGAAAACACCTATAAACTGACTATAGATATCATGACTGAATACAAGATGCAGTATTTTAACAGCAATAGTGATTAACCCTTGGAACAAACTGCTAAAAGATTGACAAATACTTGTAATCCAGATATTTTAATTATCCATTAAACGTGTGTTTAAATATACAGTCTCCAGCTCCCAGGCTTAGTAGTGTTGCTGCGCATGGTAGGGCAGAAGACTCTGCAAAGCATGAACACTGGTAGAATTCTCTGGTGTGTTTTGCCAAACTTTACTTTTTTGCTTTCACTCAGTGATTCCTGTTTGAGAACAGTGTATTCTGTTTGGAAAGAAGTCTTCAAATGTATTAGACATTTTCAAAGCATATTCCGTCTTAGTATGATAAATAAAAGGATTATGGTGATAAAAAAGCAACCAACCAACCAACCACCACCACCAACAACAACCAAACAAAAAAACCTACATTATTTTATTGCTTAATAAATCATAAATATAAAACTAAATAATTTACAAAAGTAAAGTGGCTTGGAATGGGCATATCCTGATTAAATTTGCCCAATAAAAGGGACAATAGAAAACATAGTCAATATAGATCAGGTTTAATGAGACACTAAAAATTAGATCATCTTAAAGAATGAAAAATAGAAATAAGATTAAATAAATCATTAGAAATTACAATATCACAAATGTAAACAGTGTTAAAAAGAGCTTTTGCTGTCACATAGAGATCATCACCTTAAAGCATGAGAGAAACACCTCATATATGCTAATCAGTCATACAATGACTGTGATCCACCAGTTTGATAGCCAGAGGAGGGAAAATTCAATCCAAAAAATGCATTAAGTGCAAAATCAAAGTATAAATAGGCATTTGTAAAAGAAAGACCATATCTGAAAATCTATGTACAGCTGTGGCTACCATCTTTCAAGAAAGATGAATTCCATTAAAACAGCAAAGAGCAGGACCACCAGGTTGATCAGAAGAGACTTCGTTGATGTTGCTAAGATGTTCCAGGCTACATGGGATTATTAAACACTAATTGAGCAATGAGTCTGGCTGCTCATTAGTAGTTAGGGTGGTCAGAGGTGCACTGGTTTTGACTGATTCATAGCAGCTAGTATAGGGCTATGTTTTGGATTTGTGCTGAAAACAGTGTTGATAACACAGGGATGTTTCGGTTACTGCTGAGCAGTGCTTGCACAGAGCCAAGGGCTTTTCTGCTCCTCACCCCACCCCACCAGCGAGGAGGCTGGGGGGGCACAAGGAATTGGGAGGGGACACAGCTGGGACAGCTGACCCCAACTGACCCAAGGGATATTCCAGACCATAAGACGTCATGCTCAGCATGTAAAGCTGGGGGAAGAAGGAGGAAGGGGGGATGTTCGGAGTGATGGCGTTTGTCTTCCCAAGTCACCGTTAGGTGTGATGGAGCCCTGCTTTCCTGGAGATGGCTGAACACCTGCCTGCCCATGGGAAGTGCTGAATGAATTCCTTGTTTTGCTTTGCTTGCACACTCAACTTTTGCTTTACCTATTAAACTGTCTTTATTCAAACCCATAAGTTTTCTTACTTTTACCCTTCTGATTCTCTCCCCCATCCTGCAGTGAGGGGAGTGAGTGATCAGCTGCGTGGGGCTGAGCTGCCTACCGGGGTTAAACTGCAACAAGATGGAAGGAGAGATAATCTAGAATTATGTCTGCACTCACAAGACTGCCTGCACATTTTATTTTGGAAAAAAAAAATAGACCAGAGAAAAGGAAAACAAAACAAAGAAATCAGAATAACTCAGGGAGCCTGTGACCTGCTTCCCTTTTAAGATGAGTGTTCTGATCATTGGATAACAAAATCAGTCCCCTGCTTGCCTGCTTTTCCTCTGGCTTAGGTTGATAGGGAAAGTCCTCTACTCTAATCCACTCCCAGTCTGTCCTCCCTCTACAATATTGTATGGTCTTTTGAGTAGGACATTGCAGGTTTGAATTGCCTGAGACTTAAGGAGAGAAATTAAGCAAGACCTCCAGATTCCTAGAGGGATACCATAACTTCTTTAAATAAATACAATTCAGATAAAACAGTGTTTTATCTAGAAAGAGAGAAGCAGAAGCAGCAGCTAGTGGACAGGCACATCTTAAATGTCCCTCTGCCTCCGCCGGCAATCTTACCATAGCTTAGGAGGGAAGCTGGCACTAGCTATTCAGGCTGAAATACTTCCTTTATGCATGCAGGTATCAAGGGAAATTTCACTCTGAAAGGAGAGTATTTAGTGCATAAGAGGTAGCTTTTCTCATCAGTTTCTTCAACATGGAAACATATCACATCAAGTCCCATTTTAAGTAATACAACGGACACCCTGAATCTCATCATGTGTCTTGTAAGGAGATACTGCATTATATTTTGTGAAAAGAAGTTCCAATTAGCCTTCATTCACAGCATAATTATGATTCAGTGATTTGGTATTTGTTTTCAACCTTTTGCCCATGGGAAAAAAAAAAAAAAGTTTAAATTAAGGGAAAAAGGAATCCAAATTCACAAATTCATAATGATATAATGCCATAGCTAACTGAAGACATGATTAATTTATTAATTTAGCAACTATTCCTAGGCAATGAGACTTCCCTGAAAGATATGAATGCCAGAATAGTACAATACCATGGATTACTAATTTCACATACAAAAGCTCAGATTATAATTGAAGTAGGTGGCTTGGAGCACAATCTCTTCTAACTCAAGCACAAAGCCATTTTCTTTAGTGCAAGCTGAAAGAAATTCCTGACTGTGAATATTAAGGGAAAGGATCTCTAATGCTAAATTATGATCTGCACTGAGCATGCTCTATGGCTTGGGTAGAAAAAAACAACTCTAAAATTGACCTAAATGGCTACTATGTGAATTCACTACTTGAAAGAGTTCAGCACTTCTAGAGTTCCTGCAGAGCAGCTGTGTTAATTACTCTGCTTTCCACTGTCCTCTAGATGCTAGAAGAGCTCCTGTAGGCCTGACAGGCACAAATTACAATAGCATTTAGACCACTCCATATTATACCAGGTACTAACAAGCCAGAATTGTATTGGAAAGCAGCATTATTCCCATTTTCATGAGCTCCATTAGCATTACAACAGTTGTGAGCTGTGGACCAAGAGGATTTCAAGCAGTTTGCCCCAAATAAGCATGTACTGAGTTAAAAATTTTACTGAAATTTCTATATGAGAGGGCAGCAAATAAATTCAGAAAATTAAGTACTATACATAAGAAATGTACTCTCTACGGTATGTGTAAAGTAACAGAAAATAATGCATATGCATACATCCTATGATTTTTTTTTAATCTTGCAGATTTTGAGAGATAAATCTAACCTGAACTTCTCACTAAACAGCACCTGAGAGTAGCAACCTCAGCATGAAGAGAATTTGAGCACCAGGGAAATAGCTTTCTCGGGAAAAGTGCTTTTACCATCTAATTGCTGATCTACAGCTGCATTAATACAAACATGGCAAGTTAATAACCATAATTATGTCACCTGTCTTTGGGCTGACTTGATTAAACTCAGGCTTTATTTTTCTCAGCTTCAGGTTGCCCAAATGAGGTTGAATTTGTAGCTAATGGTTAAAAAACAGAATCAAGCAGTGCAGGTGAAAACTTCATTGATTTTACACTAATTCTCTTCTATGAACACTTGCCTTGATTCTTCTTGTTTTGGATGCCTCTTTTCAGCATCTATATGCTAAAAGAATTCAACTTTTAAACCATAAACCTTCTAAAGCTTAAAACTTCCTCCTACAAGGCATGCAGGCAGCTATTACAATGACAATAGACATTCATAAGCATTGCAACATATACACTTGCAAGACTGTATATCATAGGAGCACCTCTTGCTCTTACTGTGCAGCAAACAGCACTGTCAATGCCAATGTCTATCACTAGGGCTCACAGGTGCTGCAACAGTGCAGATACGCAGAGAGCAGAATTGTTGGATCACACTGAACAGGAGATGGCTTGCTTATTAATATAAGAAGACTCAAGAAAGTAACGCAGACTAAGTTAACTTTACAGCAATTTAAGTCACCTTTTTTTTTAATCTCAGTCTATTCACAATAGATTAATGTCCATACATCTATTCCTATATATTTGGCTGTATTAATAACTTGAAGTTATTTGGTAAATGTCAGCCTGGGAGCTACTCTTGCACAGTGGTCTCTGGTGATAACATCTGTTCACTATCCTTCCTTTTAGCTGACAAATTCCGTTTGGGTAATTTATTACAAAAGACAGAAACTTTAGTCAAAACCAAACCCCCTTAATGTGAGAGGTTAGTCCTGCTCCTCCAAAGGTGAACAATTTTAATTCTAGCACTCCAAATTAGATGATGTGCAATAAAAAGGTATTTGGAGGGCATGATCAAGGAAACAAAGATAGATATTACTTGCTCATAATAGCTGTAGAAAGTCAGTTTTAGACTGGAAGTAATAATTAAAGTAAATGTAGAATACAAAATTATTAATCATGACTCTCTGCTACAAATATCTTATTTTCCCACTGAAAATAAATGTATTTATAATAAAAAATTGAGAGGATGACTAAGGTGTTAGATTTTTTATTCCCTTAACAAGAAGGCACTGAGCAGAGCTATGGCAGCATGGATAGAGAATGTTTATTGCCTATAAAGAGAATAAAGTTTTAAACTTCTCCTTTCCTACCAAACTGCATGGCCTTAGTCTGAGTGGTTAGTGTTAATGTTAGCACATAAATAAATAGAGCAATAATATCACAGACAGGGATCAGGTTTCAAATCCTTGTAAATATATCAGTGTCATATGGCAGTGCTAGCATCAGGACCTGAAGCTTCAGTTCTTACACTGAGTAAACTTTTAGCAAAGAATATAGTTATTTGTCATGTTCTGTGTTGCACCTTCATAGTTACAGGCGACTAACTGCAGTGAGATGCCCTTGTGAAGTTGTACTATGGAGAGCTGTGCTATCACCCCCACCCTAACCTCCACAAGAACCCTGAATCATTGTATCTTCTTACTTTTCACTCAGTGGCTTCTGGTCTTTATATGAAAGAAATTTCAAGTGATGCTACTACTGGTCTCTGTTCTTGTGTTTCAGTCCATTTCTAGTTGGTTTTCTGTTCAAATTGCCTGGTCCTAGCAAAATACTGGAGTTAGTCTAGGAGGACACTTACGTGTCTAAGCAGATTATTAAAAAAAAAAAACAAAGAACTCCCTACCAGTCACAGGCATCGTAGATACTTACCAGCAGTACAGAAACCTACTTTTTCAGTTGAACTCAATCCGATAATGTCTTCCTTAAGCTTCTCTGTAATTGCTTGTAGAAAGACATTATTTTCACCTCGATTACACCTGTGAAGACATCATTTTTATGTCCTGCAGCATGGATATTTACACAGGACAACAGTATACATTGTTATTCTTCAAAATATCACCATATACTTTATTTTATAACTTGAAGAATTAATCAGAAAATTATATTCTTATTACATAAAACAGTAGCAAATATTCAATTATCCTTTTTCTGAAAAATACTATACATTATTTTTCCACATAGTATTCTTATTATCCAAAATGACAATAAAACCAATGTTTCAAGAATCCTATTAATTCAATTCCACTTTGCTACTTAATAGAAACATGACAAGTAAATACTTCACCTGATAATGTTTATTAAACAGGAGAAAGAAAATAGTTTAACAAAGCCTAATAGGATATGTCTGGTCTCTTATATTAAACCATGTCAGGGAATGTTTCCAGGCACTGGAATCTGATCTGTACTCTTAAACTGCTGGAATGATTCCTGACACAGTTTGACCCAACTTAACCAGCAATCTTGCAAAGCACGATCTCAGGCAGGGCTTGGGAGTCAACATGAAGCAGGAACTGTTCTCAGTGGGCACGTTGTAGAAATTAGTATTAGGGAATTTAACACCACGTACTCAGCTGCTCCACACCACTTGGCCTCAGTGCCAGAGAACAGTTCCAGATACACTGGAACTACAACTTCAGTAGTAATTAAACACAGCTGGGACTTTTTCTAACCATATTGGACATAATATTCAAATAATTTTCTCAGTGAAATATTATGTGGTGCTTGTGTATGGACCTCATGGGGCAACTCTCACCTTCACTTGCTCTGTCTACTACAGGTCTACTTCAGACTTTAAATGAGAATTGGGAAGCCAGTGGGCAAGGTGCAGGTTACCTTTTTGTAGCTTGCAGGAGGGTCAGCAGAATAGGTGTCCCTGAGCTGAGGTGAATAACACTTTAAGGCATTAAAAGGGTAGGAGAGAGGAATGAAGATATTACTTCCCCTCTTCCAAAGACACATAAGTCAAAGACCGTAAAATCATATCCTTCCCTTTCTTTATTGTGTATAACATGGAACACTGTAGAAGTCAGTCAAGAAGAGTTAACTGAAAAACTTCTTACTTATATATATATTTAATTTAATATGGCTAATAAATAATACATATATACTTTTCTTTTTAAACCCAAGATTCTTTTTAAAAAGTGTAGGTTTTTTCCTTTTATCAGAAACTTTCAGCTTTTTTATTTCACTATTTTGAGGGAGAGAAAAAAAAATCCCCTAAATTCAATTCTTTAAGTCCCTTAGAAAATAATTGGCAGTCTTCTACCAAGTGAAGACTCAAGCTCTATTACTAAAGCAGCATTAGCACAACTAGAAAATTAGTATCCACGTTGACAGAGACTCCAATAGGTTAATAATTTTACCATATCACAGACAGAAGTGTCCTACTTCAAAGACTGGGGAAACTAGGGCTTGTTTTTTTCTCCTTTCACCAGTTCTGAACACCCATTAACCCTTAGGGGACACTCAGATAGATCCTTGCTTTAGCTGTACCCTTTTGTTTCCACGACATTTTTTAAATAGTTAAGCTATTTTTCAAGTGATTGCTTGTACAGGTAAGAGCTTGATTCAGATCTCTGTGAAACTCCTTGTAGAGAACACCTCCGAAGCTGAATTTTGAAATGAAGCAAAGAGCCTGCAATCACTCTCAGCAGACTTGAAATTGGACAAGGTTGAGAGCTATGGGAGGGAAAGACCTAATGGAAAGATCCTAGATGGTAATGAAACATTTTATCTGAATCAATTTTCTTAAGTGACTTCATTGTCTGCAATATTTTTTGGTTTTACAATTTACTATTCATGTGTTATTTAATGAAATTTTTGGTACAGCATGTTTATAATATTTTGCAGTAATTGCTCACACCTCACCGAAAAGAATCCAGGTTTAAGGCTGCTGGCATTTCAGGGTGGACCGTCTACAGAAGATCAGCTTCCTCCCATTAGCACCTTGATGTCACAGCAAGGATGAAATTTCCATGAAAATTTTATTAGAATTAAGTTCTTAGGGTGCTGTTTTCTGATTTCAGTGAGATATGAAATGTTCATACCAATTTATGGCTTGCTCCGCAAAGATACATTAGTGCCTAAATTTCTCCAACACCAATGTGAGTGGGACATCTACACGGTTTTGTGGGGATGGGCCTAAGTTTTCTGAGGACTAGGATGCAAAGATTTACCATTCCATGCAGAATCTTAGGAAAACAAGTAATTACAATCCCCAGGAGCCCAGACTGATGCACTATCTTGTCTTGAACAGCAGCTAGAACAAGGTAGTTCAGGAGGATAAAGGGATAATGGCAAGTACAGTTCTTGGGTGCCCAAACTGCACAGTATTTAGCATGGCACACTGAAATTATGGAGTCTGTGTGGTACCCCAAATAAAATGTGGCAAGCTTCAGACATTTGAGCAGGGGCATTGTCCCAGGGTCCAAAAAAAGTGTAGAAGGGTTGTCCTGGTTTCAGCTGGGATAGATAGACTTAACTGTCTTCCTAGTAGCTGGTACAGTGCTATGTTTCGAGTTCAGTATGCAAAGAATGTTGATAACACACTGATGTTTTCAGTTGTTGCGCAGTAGTGTTAAGTCTAAAGTCAAGGATTTTTCAGCTTCTCATGCCCAGCCAGCGAGAAAGCTGGAGGGGCACAAGAAGTTGGCACAGGACACAGCCAGGGCAGCTGACCCAAACTGGCCAACAGGGTATTCCATACCATGGGACATCACATCTAGTATAGGAACTGGGGGGTGTGGGGGCAGGGGATCGCCGCTCAGGGACTAACTGGGTGTCAATCAGTGGATGGCGAGCAATTGTACTGCGCATCATTTGTACATTCCAATCCTTTTATTACTACTGTTGTCATTTTATTAGTGTTATCATTATCATTATTAGTTTCTTCTTTTCTGTTCTATTAAACCGTTCTTATCTCAACCCATGAGTTTTACTTCTTTTCCCGATTTTCTCCCCCATCCAACTGGATTGGGGGGGGGAGGTGAGTGAGCGGCTGCATGGTGCTTAGTTGCTGGCTGGGGTTAAACCACAACAAGGAGCAAAATACACTTGTAGTTGGACTGAAATCCATTACCGGTGGTGCTTTACCACTATGAGTTCTGGCTGATGTGAGGGAAGAGGCAGTTGACATACGGGTCAGGAGCAGAGAGAGACATTCTATGCCTTACACACTTCGGCCAGATCACACCTCTTCTCTGGCCTGATCACTCACACTTCAATCCAGGACGCCATGGAGCATAACCTCCTCTTTAGATGCATAGGGCACAATCCTAACTGGTGGGCTGCCATCAGCACCCAACAGCCTTCTTACTTGGAAGGCAGCAGTCAGCAGCTCTGGAGCTGACCAAATATCCCTTGAAGTAAGTGCAACTCTTTCCACTGATTTCACTGAGTTTTGGATCAATGTCAGTCAACAAAAGTGTTGAGCGAGTCAAATCTGTGTACTGCTTGTGTGCCTGAAGTGCATGTTAGCATTTGCACTGCAGTGAAAATGAATGATGATTGGAAGGGAGGCCACAGTGCAGGTCAGATTATATTTGTTCGGAGCTTTGTAGTGAAGTTTCCTTATAGTTCTACACATTGAAACCTATAAAACTATGCACCTGGCCCCATAATTTCACAAACATTATACTCTCACACAAAAAAATTAAAATAAAATAAAGAACAAGTAGTATGAAAATGAAAAATAGATTTTGCTCTTACAATTTTGTTTTTATTATTGAGTAGCAAGGTGGCTTTGTAATGAAGAATACTTGCAAATTGAAAAATCCCATACAGCCTTCTTGTACCCCATTTATCTACAGGTTACTGCTTCACTAATCAAATGATTTCATTTAAAAATATCCATTTTCTTCATTACACACTGTATGTGATGGTAGGTCACTAACCTACCTCTGTGCTATTGAATTTCAGCATAATGCTTCATTACCTTAGACAACCCACGCACATACTCAAAAAGCTAGCTTATGCCCACTTTGTAGCACTACCCTTTGTTCACCAGGCTTTTATCCAGGAAGCAAACTAGTGCTACAAACTTTAATTTATCATTTCTTATGGTTCCTGGTGAGATAGAGTCCTTTGAGCAGATAACAATAGTTGAAGGTAATGATCTGGGGAGATGGAATTTCCTAGGGAGAATCAAAACACATGAGTATGAAACAAAGATGTGTCCATATTTTTTTATTTAGAAGCTTTCTTTTTCACATATTTTGCACAATTCCCCCAGCCCCACAGTTAAAGATGTAATAAACTTAAGGCCACCATATATTCACTTTAATTTGAATTTTTTTAAAGATAATATTTCAGCTCAGTCTTTTTAAAGCCTAAACTTTCTGTCCTTATTAACCCTCTTTGTAATAGAAGTGAGGGATAGAATTCTGGCCCTGGTGAAGCGACTGAAAGTCAGAAGGGCCAAATTTCACATCCCCAGATTTTCATTGAGGGTGATGCTAGAAAAATGGGACTTGAGAAAGATTATATAAAGTGCTCATGACTAACCATGAAAAAAATGTAATGCACTATAACTACCATAAATACCAATTTGTTCATAAATACCAATTTGTACATATATCCTGGCATTATGTTGGTATATTATTTGTAACCAATGTCCAAATTGTGCTTAAAAAATTGCAATAAAATGTCAAATAAATATTATAAGAATGAGTAATTCACAACAGTGGAAAGATGTATGCTATTCACAGCTATAAAAAGTGGGTTTAAGGAAGTCATTAAATGGCAATATTCAAAATCCTTTATCTGGTTCTAAATATACATCTCAAATTATTCTATACATTGGCAAAGATCCAAAGTGGAGTAGATGGCTGACCATCAAGAAATAATTAGTGACTCTTTCTCAGTTTGAACATAATTAATCTGGTTTTCTGATTCTTCCTCTCCCATGTCCTCAGATGCATGAAGTGATAGAACAACTTAACACTACGGTAAATGCTCTACCAAATCAAATAAATTTTATTTCTCCATCTTATTTATGTGAATTACCCATCTTTCATTTAGAATTTTTTGTTGATGGTAGAGCAGTCCTCATACAACTTTATTTCTTTCCTTTATTCATCACACATTATTTGCCACATAAAGCACCATTTTCTGCTTCAATTCACAGAGCAGGTTGTTTGGTGGTTTTTCTTCATAAAAAAGACTAGTCAAATCTCTTGATTTGCAAATCATAAGACCACATCTTTCTAACGGCACGTTTTTAATAGACTTCTGTATTGGGTGTCCATGACAATGTTTTGGTAATGGGGGGCTGCAGGGGTCACCTCTGTGAGAAGAAACCAGGGGCTGCCCCATGCCAGACACAGCCAGTTCCAGCTGGCTCTGCAATAGAGCCACCACAGGACACAGCTGTGCCTATCAGAAAAGCTGGTGGTGCCTCTGGGAAAACATATTTAAGAAATGGAGGAAAACACCATGGTGGGAGGAGGAGAGAGCAATAAGAGTGAGAAGCAACAGAGGGAACACCAAGGTCAGAGGAGAAAGAGGTGCTCCATGGTGGAGCAGGCACCCCTGGAGGAACTGCAGCCTGTGTAGAAGTTGATACTGGAGGAGATACTTCCCAGCAGCGACTGTGGCCCATGCTAAAGCATAGGAAAAGAGTGAGAAGTAAGGAGCAGCAGATAGAAACTGCTGGCCCCAACCTTCTGCACCACTGTTGCCTCTCTGAAGGGACTGAGTGTAACCTGCAACGATAACAAGGGAGGAGGAGAGGTGTCTGGAGTGAAGTTGAGGCCAGGAAAGGGGGAGGAAAGGTGTTTTTCCTTAAGTGTTTGTCCTGGTTTCAGCTGGGATAGAGTTAATTGTCTTCCTAGTAGCTGGTACAGTGCTATGTTTTTGAGTTAAGTATGAGAAGAAAGTTGATAACACTGATGTTTTCAATTGTTGCTAAGTAGCGTTTAGTCTAAAGTCAAGGATTTTTCAGCTTCTCATGCCCAGCCAGTGAGAAAGCTGGAGGGGCACAAGAAGTTGGGAGGGGACACAGCCAGGGCAGCTGACCCAAACTGGCCAATGGGGTATTCCATACCATGTGATGTCATGTCTAGTATATAAACTGGGGGAGTGGTGGCAGGGGGGATCGCCACTTGGGGACTAACTGGGTGTTGGTCGGTGGGTGGTGAGCAATTGCATTGTGCATCACTTGTATATTCTAATCATTTTATTATTACTAGTGTCATTTTATTAGTGTTATCATTGTCATTATTAGTTTCTTCTTTTCTGTTCTATTAAACTGTTCTTATCTCAACCCACGAGTTTTACTCCTTTTCCTGATTTACTCCCTCATCCCACTGGGTGCGGGGGGAAGTGAGTGAGTGGCTGCGTGGTGCTTAGTTGCTGGCTGGGGTTAAATCACAACAATGTTTTTAATGTTTTTCTTTTTAGTTAGTTTGTTTGTTTCCCAATACCCAAATCAGTAATTAAATATTTGTGCTAAATGGCAATGAATTAATTTGAATTCCCTAAGTCAAGTCTGGTTTACCCATGACAGTATAGTACTTGGTAAGTGATTTCCCGGTCTTTTATCTTGACCCATGAGTTTTCTCATCCTCATTCTTCCTATTCTCTCCCCCATCCTATTGGGGGGGCATCAGTAAGTGTGTGGCTGGGTGGGTGCTCGGCTGCCAGCTGCGGCTAACCCACTACAACTTCCGGTAAGCAAGAATTTTACTTCTTCCTCACTTCCTCCTATTGGTGCACATGAATTTATCAGTCTCTGAGCTCTTCCTCATGAGTTCTTTTTTCTCCTTCAATGCATAAAGTGCACATGAGATCTTACGACAACTGCCTGCAGTTGTCTTAATAATAGAACGATATCCCCACTAGGTCAAGCCCTACCTGCCATTGCTCTGAATAATAGTTCATTGTCTTAAAGAAGAGTATAGAGATAAAATATATTGGACATACTATAAACTTTCTCTTCATTGGCAAGGAGAACCTCTTCCACTGTTGATCTACCAGACTCAGAGGATCTGTTTATGCCTTGAAACACAGCTATCAGGAAAGCCACAATGCACCAGGCATTGTTCCCATTAAAGTGAGTAGGAGCTTGTCATTAAACAACTATTCCTCAGGTTTTATATTTGCAGGAAAAGCAGAAGATGGGGTGGTGAGAGAGCAAGAGCGAGCAAGAGAAATAGCAAATATAGTTTTGTTTGCCTACAAAACTAAATGTATATAGTACATACATATTAAATAAACAACTGTGAAAAACCGTTTTAATTTCAGAATTATTCTTCCAAAGAGTAATTTTTGCTGTTTTAATAGAAAAGAGAGAAAACTGTCATCTTGCCTCTAGTTCTCTGATTTTTCCCCTCACATACTGGAGGCAAATTTTAATGTTATCAAATTAACTATGAACAAATCCACAAAATGCTAGAAATTAGTTTCTAATATTAGGACATAAGAAAAAAAGCTTTTTGATTAATTAGCAGCTTTATATTTTAATGTGAATTATATCTTAAACAAAATCAGCTATGATAGCCAAGGGAAAACATATTTGCATTTCTAGTAGTATTTGCCTTTTTTATATTAGTATTTACTCTGTGCACTGGTCTATAATTGATTAAAATACATATTTATTCTTCTGGGATCTGAATACCCCAGGAACACAATTATACACTACAGCTGGGTAGCCTGCAACCCCCTGTGAACAGAATGAACTTTTAAAAAGGATATAAATCTTATATTTATATTAAGTGTGGAATAAATTTTCAATTTGTATTAAAACTTGTCATTATTGAGGTCATGATTTTAAATTGATATAAATCTAGACAGTTTAATGAGATTGGTGCATTTATTAGATCTTGTTCAGTGGTGTAACAGGAATGTTCTACACACTTTGGAAATTTGCTTTTTCAGTATTTGGTGATTTAAATTTTACTACAGTGTTGTTATTAATCTGAATAGCATTTTAGATTCTCATATCACCTTCTTGTTATACCTTCCTCGTGGAAGACACTTGCTGTGTTAAAAAGAGTTAAATGAAAATGTTTTCTCCAGGAGAAACTGGATCTGGTTTGGAGTATGTCTATAGCCATAGATGTTCACCAAAATCAGTGTGTGAGTACTTGCCCTAACTAATACACTGAAAATATTTTATTGAAATGCCTAAAGAAGGTTCCTTAATCATTGTCTGTTCCATGTTTCAGTGCACAAACATATTTTTCAAGACCTGTTCTTGACAAACAGGCTTTCTAGGGCTCTAATATGATTGAAAGCAGTTCTCTTGAATCCAGCTAAAGTCTTTCTACCAAATTCAGGTCTGTTGTTTACTGATGTTTCTCTACAACTGTGTAACAATAAGGTGTTTATGGAATTTCAAGAATAATGCAGCGTAGAAAATATTCACGGAACATAAGGAGAAAAACAATCTTAAAGATTCAGACAGGAGAAAATATGACAGTGTATAGCCAAGTAGCAATTGTGTTTCTTTAAAAAGAGCTGGAGAATTGCATCATGATTTTTAGTTCTACAGGAAGATCCATTTTATCTCATATCCTGCTTATAGGAGTGGCACAACACACACTGAGTGACCATCTTAGAGAACAGACCCATCAGAGGTTTATCTTTTGCTAAGTAAACCTCACTAGTTTCTGGCAGCCAGGTTAAAGGGCTCCAAATACAAAGTGGATGAACTCCATTGTACTGGGCATAAATGGCAGGGTTTAAGTCAAAGGGGGCTGCAGTGTTGACCTGTGTGGGGAAGGCCATGAATTGCTGGGTGCCAGTCACAGCCAATTCCAGCTCACAGGTGACCCACAGACAGGGACAACCCTAAGGCCCTGCAGCCATGGGTGACCCACGCTGGGGCAGGGACGCTAAGATGCTAGGATGCATGGATCAATTGAGGAAAAGAAGAGAGAGTCAGTGGCAGAAGGAAGCCAACATGCCTGTGACTCCAACCTCCTATGCTTCCCCAAGGAACTGGGATGAAGTGACTGAAAACAAGGGAAGCTGAGACTGAGATAAGTGGCTGAAGATGAGCACTGGGAATGGAAAGGAAAGATGTTTACTTAGATGTTTAACTTTTTATGTTTTATTTTTCTCAATATCTTAATTAGTGATCAGAATTTTCTGTTAATTAGCAATAAAATAAATTAAGTAAAACTTCCTGCTACTCAAGACTGTTTCCACACTACATTGTCTATGCAAGCACACTTTTCTTTAGCTCACCAAAGAGTCTGACAAGTATATTGGAGACTACATCCAGTTTGCACACTCCCCCGTCCTTTTCTACTTGCATAGGCAAATACCAGTTTTAGAAGTCTTATGGAAGGCCCATTCTGCACTGATAACCATTATATTAATAGTTGACAGAGGAGATTAAAGAAATCAGGAAGATCACTTAGGGAAGTGTATGTCTTAAAGACAGTATTACACTTTTGCTGATACTAAATAAAAAAATTATAAATAACAGAAATGTTGTATTTGAGTAAATAGATATTAATATGTAAGATTTATTTTAAAATAATCATCTATTTCTTTACAGGAGAGGTGGTTATAAAAATGTGTAAGCTTGTAAACATCAATAACTCAGCAAAGTATCAAGATCTTGTAAATATGCAGCGCTACCATGGCATGAGAGGCATTTGCATGATAAACTGACTCTAAGAAATAGCCTGTTTACCAACAGCCTGTAAGCTCTGAGGCTCTGTGCTCTAAGACACATAAAAACACGCATGCACCTTAGGTATGTTTCTCATGATATGAACCTCTCAATCAACCTAAAAAAAAAAGTCCTTAATACAAGAATCCACAGGAAGAATAGCAATGGTGGTTCTTAGTCATTCTGAAGGGTTATACTTGAACCATCCTGCTCTGAAATTATATAAAGTCATCAGAAATTCTGGTTTTATATCCTGCCTTTAGAAAGGAGTTAATTTCTTGTAGCACAGATTGAACAGCTGTATGTATGATTTAGCTGCTATCTGTCTCTCAGTCACAGAAATCACTGCCTGGTCACTTTGCAAGTAGCCCTTTCCAGACACCACCCTGGAAAAAATGCTCACATACCTACTCATCATATGCACTCAACTCTAGTATGGTCTGTACTAAGGTGTAATCGGTTTAGCCTTTAGGCTTGGTAATTTAATTTCACTTAGTACCATATCCAATGCTATACAATTCTTTAACTCAGTCAAGCTATGCTGATTTATACCACCTGACTCCTGGACAGAAAGGCATATTGTAACATGGCATCAGTCACATACCTATTTAGGGTATTCTGCTCTGCAGGCGCAGTAGTGACACACAGACATAAACCAGGACAGCTTTAAGGTAGCCAGCAGCAGAGTACTGATGACACAAGGCCCTATGGTCATTTTACCTGTTTCTCCCTTAGCTATTGAAAGTATCTGTTAAGTAGGGAGTCAGTAGAATGTAATAGAGTAAAGATCTCCAACTGCAGCTGCATTTTACCCATCCTAACAACTTCCTTTCCTCTCTGAGGTATTATTATGACCTCATTCTCGCATGTAGATAATGACATTGACTACAGCCACTTATTTCAGTAATTCCCTTCTTAAAGTGATGATTAAAAATAGTAGATCTGGGTATTTTTACCCCTCAGAAAAGCCCCTCTGAATATTATTGACATGAAATGGCAAAACAAATCTTCCAAATTCATCCACTTAACCCCTTTGTTTAGCTCACAGCATTCTCTTTCACACAGTAATTTTTTTTTTTTTCAAAAATGCTAATATGACAATAAAATATTCTTCAAATGGATGCCTGACTGTGTTTTGAGATGGAGAAGATGTAAGTTTAAAGTCTCTCACCAGTCTCAATGTCAGTGGCTCTACTGAGAGGTTACAAAGGACACGAAACACCTGCCTCAGCAGGGCAGAATTCTCATTATCAATCAGTTGCTAATGTGCATGCAGGGAGGATAACATTTCCTTCTGCTTTCATTTGTTATTAATCTTGTTCATTTAGATTACAAACCCATAAGGGTAAGACTGTCCCTCTGTTCATACATTATCATGGAGTGGGATTCTTCTTGGGACAAGGGGCCTTGCAGAGGGACCTAAATAGATAGGAGCACTGGGAATCATCAATGGCATGAAAATTAACAAGAACAAATGCTGGATTCTGCATCTGGGACAGAGTAACACCAGGCACAAGTATAAACTGGGAGAGGAGTGGCTGGAGAGCAGCCCTGCAGAAAGGGACCTGGGGTGACAGCAGGCGCAGTATGAGTCAGCAGTGTGTCCTGGCAGCCCAGAGGGCAAACCGCGTCCTGGGGTGCATCAAAATCAGCACAACCAGCCCCTCAAAAGAGAGGATTATCCCACTGTATTCAGTGTTGGTGCAGCCTTACCTTCAGTACTGTGTTCAGTTCTGGGCCCCACAATTTAAGAGGGATGTGAAGGTCTTTGAACGTGTCCAGAGGAGGACAACACAGCTGGTGAAGGGGCTGGAAGGAATGTCCTGTGAGGAGCGGCTAAGGACTTTGGGGCTTGTCTAGTTTGGAGAATAGCAGGCTGCGGGGCGACCGCATTGCTCTCTACAGCTTCCTGAGGAAGGGAAATGGAGAGGGAGGTGCTGGTCTCTTCTCCCTGGTATCCAGCGATAGAATGCATGGGAATGGTTCAAAGCTGCATCAGGGGAGGTTTAGACTGGACATTAGGAAGCATTTCTTTGCTGAGAGGGTGCTCAAAGACTGGAACAGGCTTCCTAGAGAGGTGGTTGATGCCCCAAGCCTGTCAGTGTTTAAGAGGCAATTGGACAATGCCCTTACTGACATGCTTTAACTTTTGGTCAGCCCTGAATTGGTCAGGCAGTTGGACTAGATGACCATTGTATGTCCCTTCCAACTGAAATATTCTATTCTATTCTATTCTATTCTATTCTATTCTATTCTATTCTATTCTATTCTCCTCTTTCTTAATTCTATCTGCCTAAAATATAAGCATCTATTCTAAGCTCACCACCTTCAGCTCATTCTTAGTTTCCATTTGAAGACAAGTAGAGGGAATCAACCTCTGGAGATCGTTGTGTCTGTCCGTTGGTTTATGGGATTGAGGGAAAGTGTCTACACCTATAGCTAGCCTTAGATTAGATGGAGAACATTAGGAGAGGAGAATATCATCGTCAGTAACTAGATTGGCTGAAGTTTCTAGATTCCTCTGTAATAATGGTACAATAATTTCTAATTTAGGATCATGCTATTATATATGGTAATTTGGCTTCTGTAAGCATGGCATTTTTTAAATCTTTTAGGGTTATCTTGAGTTTTTCTTAAGCTTTTGTCTATGTTTTTATCTCTCTAATCTATCCAAGTTTTTTTGCTCTGTCTTCTTGGCATGCCTATGTTCTTAAAGTAATCTGAATGATTCCTCATAAACAGAACTGCCTTGCATAGTAATTACCATTACTTTATAACCTTTGCCATCTGCACACTTCAGTCTCAGCAGGTAATTAGATCAAAGTAGCTCGGCAAACTGTCACATTTATATATATGTTACAATCATTACTTTTTCTGAGAGGAGAAACCCAGTAACTATTGCTTATAGTTTCCCTTCTCTGTTTTGACATGAAAATACAGAAACTGTTGAAGAACTTTTAAAGAGAAAAATTCAACTGTACCTCTGTTCAGCTGCTCCACAGAATTCAAACCTGTGGAGTTAAGCTAGCTCAGATATCTGTCTCCGATTACAGCAAAAAATGTTATTGGATATAGTTTTTAATAAAAAACATTTGTAGTTTCTTATTGTTCTGTTCTTGTGTTTATGCAATATGCTACTTAAAATCATTATGGAAGTTCTAGTCATCAATCTGTAGGTAATGTAAAATAGGATGAAATGTCTAAGTGTCTCTGCAGTGAACTGGTCTTTTCAAATGAAATTGTGAAAAAAATTAAGGGGGATGTAAGGGTTGGCTTTTGTGTTGTGTGTGGTTTGGGGAGGCTTTGTTGTTGTTATTTGGGGTTTTTTTGCCTGTGTTTTCTCTTAATTTCATAGCAATTCATGATTTGAATGTGTGCTCTCAGACCCCAATAGAGTGCTTTTGCCAGTGTCATTTTATCTGTTCTGATCTTTCTCTGCTTTGTATTCCTCCCTAACAATTTCAGATGACCTACCCAAAAAGGCATGTGAGAAACATGAGGAATACTGGCAATTTCTGTGAGACAGAAGAATCATTCCCACCTTTCTCTCGTTAAGCTTTGATCTTGCAAATCAAATGCGTGGGCTGCACATGCTATCTGCCCAGTCGTAACTCATTACAGGATCAGAATGGAAATACAGACTGGAAAGGACTGCCTGAGACCTGGCAGTCAGTAAAAGAACTCAAGTATTTTCCACAGACAGCAGGTGAAATATATTCTGCTTGATAAAATCAGAGAGCTGTCCATTCATTTAGACATTTAATAGGACAGAAAATGAGGCACATGTAATTTTTTATTACAGGGCTAGAAGCGAAACATTAATAATTACCTACTCCAGAAAATGAATTACATTTTAAGGAGAAGTAATTTCATTATTTTGGGACCTTCTGTGGTTATCTTTATATTAAAATATAAACCATTATGTACTATAAATGTCAAATTCCATAAGACATCAGTTTAGTAAATGCAGAACTTAAATTTGTTGAAGTTAATTAAATCAAAGTAATGTAAAAATGCCCATGGAAAAGAGCCTGAGGTCTGACATCCTTCTCTGAAAATATGCAAAAATATTTTTTATTGCCTTACTAGATGCATTTCCAAGATCTATTTATTTGTTGTAACATATGATGCAGAATGCACATCTTTCAAACTCCTTGAGAGAAAGGAGCAAATCAGTCATTCTTACTTACATCTTGCATTGCACGGCACCTGGAAATCAAGTCACATTCCAAAATGTCTTGGTGTTACTGCTATATGAAGATGGAAGAAAAAGATAACCTGTGACTCAAGAGTGACCTAACCATAAAACAAAAGAATGGTGATTGGAAGCTTCCAGACAGTTGAAGGCAAGCAAGCAAATAAGAGATGATAGCACTTAGTAGAAACAGAGATAACCTCAGTCTCAGTAGAAACAGGCATAACCTGTCACATCGAAGAATAAATATCCAAAAGTTTGGGGCTTCTTGCACAAATTTGTCTTTAAAACAGACATCAAAGTGTTGTTATGGTGCTAAGCTGCTTGCTAAAGTGTTTATTGTCATTAACAGGTCAAGATTCTGTCATCCTTATTTATAGCAACCACACTTATGGAACAGTCCCACTGAGTTTATTTTCATGTCTAACAAAAGCAAAACAGAAAAGTCCACCTGGAATGAAAAGAATAGTTTGTTTTCAGTGACAGTGCCTAAGCAGTAAAATCTGATTCAGTGTTAACAGGCCTGGAAATTTACAGAATAAGGAGGAAGTTGTTTGAAAGATCCTGTTAAGAAGCACATGATACTGGGTGAGGAAGGAGTCCATCTTGTTCAGTGAGAGTCAGTCCTATACAGTGCTTTTGTTGGACACAGAGATGTGAAATACAGGACTGCTAATTAGGGCAGGATGATACTCAAAAAGGGAGCATGAGAAGAAAATGGTAATGTATTTTATGGACTGTATTTTAGCAAATCTTACCTGGGAGAAGAGTAAAGAAGGGGAAGTTACATTTGTAGGACAGAAAAAAACCCAAAAGTGAAAGAAAAAAGGAAAAATAAAATATGTCTGCTGAAAATAAGAAACAGTCAGAAGAAGAGATACGTAACAGCTCCCTATTAGATGAAAATCAGGAATAAAGATTATAATAAGCTACACAATGCAGTTGACACTTCAGAAAGTGTCAATGTCAGTTGGCAAGCTAATTAGGAAATGGATGAATAAAACAATTAATTATGTACTTATTAAATTAAAAGTCAACAAATAATGCAATCCATTGTTAGGACAAAAAAAAATTGATTAAGCAAGGAGAAATCTAGAGTTTGGAACTCATCAGCCAGAGTCCTCAGGACTCCCCATGCCATGGTGCTTAGGACTGAGGCATGAAGAATACTTGCACTATATCTTCCCAGCCAAGTGACTTCCTTGCCCTGAAGTTGCCTCTTCTATGTTCTAGTCTTTCGGGCACCAAAGTCTACTATTTATGGAGCTTTGAACCAGAAGAGGATTCTGAGAGGGTGCCTGTAATGGTCAATGGTAGATAGAGTGGTTGATTATGTCCCCTTTCTAAATAATATTAATGAGACATAATCAGCCCCTCCTTACTGAATAATATTAATGAATGACTGTGGGAGAAAATTCTGCTAAAAGATCCTCTTTATCCGGGTAGCTAAACATTAGCAGAGGGAAGAACAAGATCAAGGTAGAAATGGAGCAGTGTGCCCTTCAGCCAAAAGAAGATCAACCACATCCTGGTTTGTCTTAGCAAGAGAGCAACCTGCTGTGCGTGCCAAGTGATTATTCCCCTCCCTGCAGCATTTTGGCACCACATCTGGAGGGCTGTGCCCAGCTTGGGGCACCCCACTTACAAGAAAGACTTTGACATACAGGGTGATGGTCACCGGCATGATCAGATGACAGAAGCATGTGGCATATGATGAGAGGCTGAAAGAGTTGGGCCTGTTCAGCCTGGACAACAGGAGGGGCAGAGGAGACCATATTGCTATCTGCAGCTACCTCATGGGATAGTGTAGAAAAGATGGAGTCAGACTCTTCTCAGAGGTGTACAACAAGGTGAGAGGCAAGGGAAACATCTTGCAGTATGGGAAACTGCATCAAATTTTAGGAAAAAAATTGGAGATAATCAAAACTCAACTGGACAAGGCCATGAACAAGATCCAAATAATTTGGAACTGCCCTGAGTGGAGATTTGGACAGGAAGACTTCTGGAGGCCACTTCCAGTCTAAATTATATGGAGTCTATGTTTCTGTGCAAGTGAAAGTTGGCTTTGCAGCTTTCAACTGAAAGTACTAAAGAAGCTAGCCAGAATAATATTTTAAACACTAATGCCAATTTTTTGCAAACACATGGAAAGTAGAATTGAGAGAAGAAAACTTGCAGCATCTTCCTTTTAAAAATCATGTAATGGGACAGGAGGAGAACCTGAGCAATCCAAGAAAATATGTGGGAATGTATTGGAAAACATTTAAATGCAATAAGTTTGCAAATAGCTTGAAGAAAAATGTGCTATATAAAACAGACAACCTGGACTTGTCAAAACCATATCCTGTAAATAAGTCTGTTTTCTTCCTTGGACCAAGATAACTGCCATGGTAGATAAAGGGAAAAGCTATAGGTATAGTAAATTTAGAACTTTGATGACTGCTGTGCAATAGTCTCATTAGAAAACTAAGAAATTTGATTTAGATGTAGTAGGTGTACATCTGAAAAATACAGTCAAAGAACGTTTTTTAATTATTCATCACCACCAAACTGTGAGTTCACTGAACATGGCATCCCATAGAGGTCTGTCTTTGTCCCATCAGTATTTCCATTAATGACTTGCATCATGAAAGTGTAAGAGAGCTATAAAATCTGCAGGGGCGCAGTGCAAGGAACCTGGAGAATACAATCAAAATTAAAATTATCTTAATAAGCTGGAGAGATAGTTTGAACCCTGTTAGATGAAATTCAGTAAAGACAAATGTAAGAAAAACTACACTGATGTGTCATTCACAAATACAGATGAAGGATGAACAAAAAGGGACAAAAAAAGTGAAATAAATGGCTAGGCAGCAGTATAGTATATTCAGGGGATTATATTGGATCACAAACCAGACATAGTAGTATGATGCATTTTTCAAAAAGGATAACTTTCACTCTGAAATTACTCGTTCTAGTTTGTTTAGCATTGGTGAGGCCTTGGTTGAAATAACGAAGTTTATAGAACAAAGGTTGGGAATGATAATAGCAAGCTGGAAAGAATGCACAGGAAATAAGAAAGAATGCAAAAAAGATTAGAAATTATGGCCTGTCTGCTAAGAAAGATTAAAGCCTCTGGGTTCCTTTAGTCTTAGAAAAGAGACAGTTGAGTGTAGATATGATAAGCAGTATACCATGTAAAATGCCAGTAGAAAGAGGATGATAATAATTTTTTCTCTACTGACAATGCTGAAAAAACAAGTTGTTAACATAATCTGCAGAAAACTTAGGTTGGATATTAAGGAAAAATGTCAAAATGCTGCACTCCTGAAATACAGAGACAGACTTTGAAGGAATGTTATGGAGTTTTCTTCCTTTGTGGTTTTAATAATAAACTGGATCTCTCAGCATTTAACTACAAAAACTTGATCCTACCTCCATATTGAGGATAAACTAGACCAGCAGTGGTGCAACTAAAGCCTCAGACCTGGATAGGGCTTGTGACTTCAGTTCATACAGTCCACATCTGCTGGGCAGCACACGTTAGACAGTGATAGGAAGTGTGTTTGTGCAGAGCCTACCAAACATGTTTGGTTGTCAGCAAAGAAAAAGGTTCTTCACCCCCCAAGGTTTCTTTACTGTCCTATTTTTCTCTATTTCTAAATTCTGCAAAGTGTGCCTAGAGCTATAAATAGATGGTCTTTAATTTTTTTTTACATTCCAGTGAGTTTAAAGTTCAGTTTGGTGGGAGAAAACTCAGGGAAGCAAGGAAATCATTTAGGAATGAATTACACAGATTACATGGTTAAGAAATGAATTAAGAATATTTTCAATAGAGGAAAATTAGAACAGTAGGTAAAGTGACTCAAAATTAGCCCAGCAATTAATCTGATCAGTAGACAAGCCATTGAAGAACGGATTAATTAAGCTAGCAGAAAATTAATTAAGTTATGAAATGAGTCAGATAGGAATTATTAATGAATTAATTAAGTAGTCAGTCCTCTGACTTGTGTAGGAGAGACCAAGGATGATCTGCTGTGAACAGGATATATAGTTACCAGGATAGAAAGTTAAGATATCATGTTATGAAAGGAAAACAGATTTATTACTAGCCATTGGAGCCACAGAGATCAAAATGTAGGAAGAACTGTTTTTTTTATTGCACTGTCAAATAAAAAAAAAAAACAAAACAAACCACAAAACTTCCAATATCTGGGGAAACCAAAATGCTTTGCCGTTATTAAAGTTTCTGTTATTATACCACATAAAAATAGCTAGTTAAAATTTTTCAAAATAAGGCATTTTGAGTTTAAAAAGTGTTGTTTTCTTCACTAAAAAGGATATTTACAAACAGAGAGGAAAGACAAGGGAAACTAATGGCTGTGCATCGGTTAGAGCACTCTCTTGTGGTATCAAATCTCTATTGTTCAGGATTTGTTTTGGTTTTTGGTTTTGTTTATTTTGTTTTTATTTTGAAGGAAAAGATTTAGGAACTAAAGGCTCCAAATCCCAGAATAAAACTCTATCCTTAGAATCCAGGATATTTATGCAGGGTCTCTGTCAGTCACACCTTCTGGAGCCATTCTAGTTTCTGTAAATTATACAAATGTTTCTTATGGCCAGAGGGATAATGTACAAACATTTCTACAGCCTGATGCTTAGGGTACTCTCTGTTAATGTAAAACACCTGGTCCTTGTTCCTTATCGAAAGTATTCTGCTTCTTGAGTGTAGAGGAGGTATTTCTTCCAATTTGGCAGAAGTTCTTCCTCTTTTGAGATATCATTTACAATGGATAATCATCCAGACAGTCTGCAGATTTCTTCAGAAGACAATCCAGATGAGGAGCAGGTACTCAGCTCTGCCTGCAGCTTCTAGTACTTCTCTTGCATGCATAGACTTGCCTTCTCTGAACTAAGTCTAAAGAAATTTCATCCAGCTGAGGTACCTTTCACTTGCTCCGACCCCTGGCCCCACTGGAGCCTAGTCAGCTGGTACAGGTTGCAGAGCAACCTGGGAAAACGGGAGAGCTGCAAGAGCCAGGAGGCATGGAAGCTGACTAACACAGCAAGAAAATTAAGACAGCCTAGAAACAATATAACTACTGAAGTGCCACAAAATTCCACATCCAGCCTGGGACTAGGTGGTGAAATCAGTTAGCTGTGTTCAGCTATGACAGCTGATTTTCAGCTTTCACAGACACTCGTATTCAGTGGACAGGGGAGTCAAAAGAGTAAGGAGACCAAGCATGTTGAAGAATGACTTCTGTAATGATCTGGAAATCCTCTAGGACATATTGCAAAGTCTTAGCATTAGAAGTATTTTGATTCTTTGACTTTTCCACTCTATCACGCTATTTATTTAAATTTAATGTCAGTAAGAAATGCCCAGAACTAATAAGAGAACATTACTGGTTTAAGACAGATACATTTAAAATGTTTGCCTTGGAGAGCAAAAGGTCCTGTCAAAGACAACTTGTTTGGTATGGAAGAATTCTTGTATCAATCAGGTGTATATCTCTTTCCTAATAAGCATGTCAACCACTTGTTGCTTGGACTGTGACAGATCTGGGACTTGTCTCAACGTTTACTCCAACTTAGCAGCTCCTCAGGGACTGAGCTGACGCCTTTCCACCAGCTAGACTGTGTTTCTGGAGTTCATGCTGGATGTTCACAAGACACTCAGTAGTAACTTTGTTCCAACTGCATTTTGCCAACTTAAAATGAATTTGATTTTTTTAACATCTGAAAAAAGTCTTATTGCATGGGGCCAATACTGTTCTTACAGTGTTCAAGGCTTCTGAGTACACGTTTTAAAGACATGCCTTAAAGACTTTTGCAAACCTACAGTTTTGAATTTAGTATTAGAATAAAACTGACATAAAAAAGAATTTATTAAAATATTAAGCTTTTGTTCTAAATTTGTATTCAGTTCAGCTGTTAGACCATCTATAATGGCTCTTGGTATGCATAAGTAGCCTAACTGGTTCAATACCATATGGGAAAAGTTCTGCTATTCTATAGGGATACTTCTTCAGATGTATTACAAAGGCATCAGTGGCAGATTTCTTCTCTCCACATAATAGAAAAGTATGGAGAAAAGGTGTTCAGATGTCACAATGGTGCCTACAGAGTAGTGTCTGTTTAAACCCAGGCTGTATCAGTCATTCTATTCTGTTCAGTTGTGATTTTGAAACTGTTGCAAAATTTCAACAAACCAGTCAGGGATGGAACAGACATTTCTCATGAAAGGAAGAACCAAGACATTTTCTGCTAACTGTTGGCAATGGTAATCTAAGCTCTAGTGAGCAAACACATTCTGTGTTAATCTGAATTGCTGCCTCCACCCTTAAAGCCAAAAATTTTTGCTTTTGTAGTTCTAGAAAGTTATTTTTTCAGCTTCTAGTTGCTGTGTTTCAGTCCTGTCTTAAAGTTTACAAAACATTTACAATGCTCTACAATATTTACCTGTGAGTGATTTGACAGCTACTTTTTTAATCCTACCTCAGATGCTCTGTTGCTACCAAGAATTTTTTTTCATTTTTACTCTTATTTTTCTCGGCACGTTTTACATAATTGTTCCGATTTTTCTCTGATTATGGAATTTGATTATGCAGACATAACACACAGATAACAGCTGTAGAAATTCATTCATATTTTTATATGATTACTTGCAATACAAATACATTGAAATCCAGATCACCTTTCATGAATTATTCATGTCTCCCCTGATGTGCTTTATTTAGGAACGCACATGTAAACAAAAGCAGAGAAAAACAGTGGAAGGGGATAAGAAGCTACTGCTCCATTTCTTTCAACTTCTGCTTATTTGTTCGGGTCCTTTTATATGGCCGCTTGACAGTTCCTAACCATTGCACCTCAATTAAGCACAGCGCCTTGGTGCCTTGGACTACCTTAGATTCAGAGTTGCCTTACCTTTCATTTAATAATTTGCTTTAATTTGAGCATTGTTTTCCTCTCCTGGAAGAACAGTATAATTAAACTGGAAAAATTTACTTTATATATATATATACATGTGTGTATATATATATATATATTATTATAGCCTATCTAGTCAGGATTACAAGGAACAGGTGTATTAAAAATATATACAAACAAAATACCATGTTATTGATAATATTCTGTAAATCAAATATGATCAATATTAATACTCTTGACATTTGTAAACTCAGCTTAAGCACAAATCTTACGGATTTTTGTTTTATTAGGTCAACACTATCCATTTTATTTCTGAAATGTAACTTGCAACATTTTTGATTTTAAAAGATCATAGAATTGATGAAAAACTTTACAAATTTAGATCTTCAATAGTATACCTGACTTGTTCATTACTTTGGTTTTCTTCATGTAGTGTTACATAACAAGCAAAATTATGAATTTTAGAAACATATAGATTCCAATGTTATTATCTTCTTATCTATGTTCAATTACTCCATTCTTTCAAGTATTCACTATATTGAATGAAAACACTTGAATCATTTCGATGTCTGAAAAATTAGGAATGTGTGCTAGCAGTAAAAATTGCTTTCCTATCTCTAACCTTTTTTTTATGTCCATGCATTTAAAATCTAATCCTTTAAGCACTTGCACAGGTTTGTAGTATCATCAAATAGAGCACAGGCATAGTTAGTTGCAGGATTCCTACAGGCTCCAAAAGCCATTGAAAATAATTGAAATGTTCCTTTTCATTTCAGTGGCCATTAGATTATGCTTACAATAATTTTTAAAATATTTATCTTCTGTAGAATTAAGCTACAAAGCAACAACAACCAGAATTGTTGCTCAGAGCTTAATACATATTGTTAATTCCAATTTAATATATGCAATGTTTATAATTTATAAACAGAATTATACATGTTGAAATTGCTATTACAGGCATGCCACAAGGATATTTTTTGTATATTTAAATATTAATGTTGATATATGTTTGATACCCACAGAAAAATTTGCTGCCTTATGTTGTTAACATATTTGCTAAGTTTCAGCTCCAGCAAATTCTTTCAAATTTCATTAGAATAAGAAGAATGTACCAATTCTTATGTGGATATCAAGATACATTCCTTCAGCAGTCCTACCTCTCACAAAAACAAGCAACAATAAGAATTTCTGTTTGTGTTCCCCGGCACTTATGACTTTGCCTCATCAGTGACAACTCAGAGAGGAGTTTGGAAAGATGTGACCCCAAGGTGGTACTACGCTGTTGCCCTGCATTTCATGGACAGCCACATGAAAGTTGGTAAGCACAGCTTTCCCAGACTTAACAAAAAAAACACTTCCAGATTAGAAAAATTCAGCCCAGATGGCTGAACACTTCTAGTTTGTCAGATAAAGCAAGAGTACCATGTACACACAAAGTAACACAAGATCAGCTTTCATTGAACGGAAAACTTCTGTGTCAAATCTATGTTGGATGTCAGAAAGGTAGTTGTGTCTGTCAGCTTGCATGAAGCCTGTGAATTTAGAGTATCAAAAATCCTTATATCAAAAGAAGAGCTTTTTTGTATCCTCCCAACAGCTTTCTGCCTTTCTCATAACATTGCCTGACAGCTGATTAAGTAGGTTTTGTAAGTAAAACACAATCTCTGAAGTTAATAATTTCAAGCACCTTTTTACAAAGAACTATTGAAATGTTTCTCTTCTCTTTTGGCAGGTAAATAATAACACTATAAAGGTATTGAGAAGTAGGGATAGTATGCCTGTCATAAATAATATGAATTCATCTACCTCTATGATTAATATTTGATGTGAGCAATTTCAGACTACTGATTAGCTCTATTAATAATTAATACAATGTTATTGTGGATGATTAAGGCTATTTCTTTTAATGGGATTCTCAGATCACTTCTAACACCTCAGTATAAATTCTTTATGATATCTATCCATGCATGTGTTCCAGCAAGCCTGCTATGGAAAGCTTTGTAATTACAATTCAACCAACCCTGCAATATCAACAAACAGAAGTTGTATTCCAACTGCTGTATAAGAAACAGTTGCAGAAGAACGCTTTAGGCAGTTGAATATTGTTGGTTGGGTTTTTTTTAGCTGGCAGCATTAACTTTCTTTCATGAACTTTCTATTGCCTACTTTGCTGGATTTCTACTTAAGAGTAGTAAAATCTTGGCTAAAATAGTAAGCAACAAAGGAAAAAAAATTCAATTCAGTAGGCAAGGTATGTAAAAATGTGAAAATGACAGCAAAAAATCAAACCTGTCATATACTCCACGGTAAAGATATCAGAAAAGTAAATTTAACCTGAAAACTGCTTTTATCTCAGCTCAATTTGGGAAATAAGCGCTTTGTCTCGCAGTTATAATTGTCATTGCAGGTTATCTCTGTCAGTAGGTGGTGATGTAGTTTTATGTTAGTTTTAAGTAATTTTATTTTATTTATTTGGTCAGGGAAGCCAGAAGGTAAGTTCTGCCTGGGCATGACGGAGTTGCTATTTATAGCATTCTATTAAATCATCTGATTTAGTATCTGTATATGGGCATTACAGCTTCATTCATTAAAATGTATTAGGTTATGGTGGTGGGCTGGCACCAGCTGGCAGCTGAGCCCCCACCAAGCCATTTGTTCTCTCCCCTCAGTGGGATCAGTGAGAGAACGGAAAGGCAAAAGCAAGAAAACTCATGGGCTGGGATAAAGGCAGTTTAACAGGTGAAGGACAGCTGTGTGCACAAGCAAAGCAAAACCAAGGAATTCATTGACTACTTCCCATCGTCAGACCAGATGCTTGGCCATCTCCAGGAAAGCAGGGCCTCAGCACTCTTAATCATTGCTTGGGAAATCAAAGACTACAACCCCTGAATGTCCCTGCTTCATCCTCCTTTCCCTGAACTTTTATTGCTGAGCACAACATCATATGGTATGAGATATCCCTTTGGTCCTTGGGGGTCAGCTGTCCTGGTGGTGTCCCCTCCCATCCTCTTGCCCACCACTGGCCCACTTGCTGTAGCAGCAGGGTGGGAAAAGAGAAAGCCTTAACACCGTGCAAGCACAACTCAGCAACAGCCACAACACTGATGTGTAATTAACACTGTTTTACTCAAAAATACAAAACACAGCATCATACAGCCTGCTATGAAGAAAATTAACTCCATCCCAGCCAGATCCAGTATACATATACTTGAAAACTGAAACATTAGCCTCATCTTTGTATGTTCTTAAGATTATGCACAATATTAGTTCAGAATTCCAAAAATATTTCTTTAGAATTTTGCATCTTTAACACAGTCTTGGTCATCCTTTTTGTTCTGGGTTTATAGAAAACCATGAGTGGGGGTCCAATCTGCTATCACAATGCAAATGTATGACATTAAAATTTATTTAAATCTCAGTATGCTTGTATTGATAGAGAAATAAAAATGTTTTTTGGTAGTGATCAGGAACCAAAAGATGCTCTGAACAGCATCAAGCTCTTCAAAAATCCTTTCCCTTTTATACCCTCAGACGTGTGCATAGACTCTGGGTTGTTGCCAATGATAATACAGAACTAGCCCAAATTCAAAAACCAATATCAGAAAAAGAACCAGAGAAATAAATCAACAGTTATTTCAACCCAGATCAGGCAGAAGGTTTGCAGGAAAAGGGAAGAAATAATTGAAGCAGGAAATATAAAGTACTGTTCTACTTATTCATACTCTTGACTATTGTTTCATGATTTCGTACTTTGGATTCTCAGTGTTAAAGGCAAGAGGAAACGTGACATCCTAACTGAAGGTAGGTAACCGATGATTCAAAGGAATTAAATCTCTAAAAACCTAATTATACCTGAAGTTCCTGAAACTCACATTGTTTATCAGTTAAAAATGTAGAAATAACGGTGGATTTATTAGTGAGTCTAATAACAGACCCAGCTTTCAAATGGTTTCCAGCTTCCCAACAGCTGAAGCCCATTCATACTCACTTTACCACTCCTGTTTTATAATACACAAGATTTTTTTAATTCATTCTTCCTCTTGCAAAAGAAATGTAGAATATATGATCATATGTCTTATATACATGTTCAACTGACTGAAATACACTTCTGAAGAGCTTTTACAGCTTTATCAGAGAGCCCCAAAATGGTCTGACTACTTATCAGTGGAACTGCTAAGCTGTTGTATGAAGTTTTACTATAGAGTGCAAGAGTTCTCAAGAAACATTAAAAATAAATAAATAACATAACATTGCCTGTTACATCAATGTCATATTTCCTTGCAACAACTCACCAAAAAAATTTACATTTCTTTTTGAAGGGAAAGGTTAAAAATCTGATAACCTGAAACGTTACAGTAAGCATTGATTATGTTAATCCTGAGCAAGTATACCTTGGTTTTATACTCATTTAGTGACTATTATTTTCATTACTGAATTTGATATTGTCAATAAGCTATTCTAATGTAATTCCAGAGATATAAGAACATAATGCACACCATAGATAAATTTAGATTGCAAATAATCAGGATAAAAGCAGAACAAAAATAGTCAGATAATGTATTTGCTTCAACTTACACAGGTTGTTTCCATAGTACATTATACATATTTGTCTCCCTTGAAAGAGTAAGAAAACAAAACCTAACAGGAAAGGAGACCAACAAACCAACAAGCAAGATATGGGCAGGGGATTTACAGGACACAATTAGATATATGTATTCATTACAAAAGGTTAATGCAGATTGTAAAAAGAAGTTGCAAAAGTTACAAGTGCCCCAAGGCAGCTGTAACTTCTGCACTGAACATTTAGATGGATTTTTATATGTCTATTAAATCTACTCTGAAGCGTGCAGATATTTTAGCAGCTTTTCCTTCATTTGAGCAATTAGTAGTCTCAAAGGCACAGAATTTCTTTTTACGTCTACTCGTACCACCAATGTTACTTCTCTTTTTCTATTTCTTCAATAATTGAAGGAGCTTCTCATATTAATTGCACATGACTGTTTTCTATGCTAATCTTGGTTAAGACGTTTTTATTTTCTGTTCTGAGACAAGGGACTAATGAACACTTGGGAAAAAAAAAAGAAGGAAGAACAGAAAAAAGAATTAAGGGAACATACAGATTTGTGTGTATTTGTGTGGAACAATATCTGTTCTGGTACTCACAAATCTTATACACAGCATTAGTTCAAATTGACACAGACATCAGCACTTAGTGAATTAAAACTGGATCAAAGACTGTGAGGAGGAGATGGTAATGAATCCAGTCAAATGGAGAATGTGCCTGGCAGGTTTGGAATTAAGTCATGTCTTACCTATTTAGTATTGATGGTCTGGAAAAGAATGAAAAGCATGTTAATATTAGTTAAAAATGTCTTTAAAATAGAAAAAAAATGCATTTGCTAGTGGGGGCAGAATTAATGTAAACAGAGAAATTTGACAAAATAACAAAATGACAACTAGCATACTGGCTGGAAAATAACCTGAATCGATGATACCAAATTAGAGTTCTGGCAAGCAACCATATGGAAAGATTCTAATGTGCTCTAAGAGCTCCATGATCAAATACAATCTGCAGGAGATACAGCAGCAGAGACAGCTGAGATGCGGGCTGTTCAAGAATATTATACCTTGGCAGATCACAGATATATAATCATTTAGTATGTACATATCTTTACCAAATACATTGGAAAGATGTCAAAGAGCACTACAAAGGACCCCTATTTGATTAATTAATTAATCACTAGGTCAGCATTCTTTGGAGCCTTACTGCAGTGCTGGTGGTCACCTGAACACAAGGACAGCAGGTGTCCCACATATTCGTCTGTCGTGGTTTAACCCCAGCCAGCAACTAAGCACCACACAGCCGCTCACTCACTCCCCCCACACCCAGTGGGATGGGGGAGGGAATCAGGAAATAAAAAGTAAAACTCGTGGGTTGAGATAAGAACAGTTTGATAGGACAGAAAGGAAGAAACTAATAATGATAATAATAACAATAATAAAATGACAATAATAATAAAAGGATTGGAACATACAAAACAAGTGATGCACAATGCAATTGCTCACCACGTGCTGACTGATGCCCAGTTAGTTCCCAAGCAGTGATCCCCCAGCCCCACTCCCCCCAGTTCATATACTGGGCATGACATCACATGGTATGGAATATTCCTTTGGCCAGTTTAGGTCAGCCACCCTGGCTGCGTCCTCTCCCAACTTCTTGTGCCCCTCCAGCCTTCTTGCTGGCTGGGCATCAGAAGCTGAAAAATCCTTGACTCAGTCTAAACACTACTTACCAACAACTGAAAACATCAGTGTGTTATCAACATTCTTCTCATACTGAACCTATACAATACATATAGATTCTCTATTTAGGCAGCTCTTCAAATTGCTACCCAAAGTCCAACAGATCAGCAGACAGCTCTAGAGAGAATATATCTGAGAAGAAAAGAGTTTTCTCCATGCACGAGACTTGTTTAAAGGTCAGAGACTCAGTCAGACAAATACAAACCAGCTCAGATATAAGTTCTATTTTTCTAAAAAAAGAATAGGTACCTTTGAAAAGGGAACAATAATAATACAAATTCAGTGAGGGCATCATTTCAAGAAAAAATCAGAAAGAAATCAGTTCATCTTAGATGGTGGTAAGAAGGCTATTATTTTAAAGGGAGGAAAATGACAGATAGTACTAAAATTAAAAACAATTTCCCATTTTTCTTTTATAGACTGTCTCCAGAAGATGAATGTTCCAAATAAATTAATGACTATGAGAGCTAAGTCCTTATGTTCTTCTCGAGAGCACAGGTCCTTTTGAATTCACATGCTGCAAATTGCTAAACAATATTTATTAAATATGGTCCTGATTAAACCACTGTAGTAATATAAGCATTCCATCAAATTAGCTTCAGCCTGCTTCTGTAAACTGAAAATAAACACAATTATATATAGTAGAAAAAGATTTTTTTTTGACAACTACATTTAAATTATTAGACTATGTTTTCATCCTCCACACTGCTCCAAGCCTGTATAAAGCTGCTTCTGATGACCTTCATATAAAGAAAAGTTTTTTGTGTCTCTGTTTATTAACCTGTGGTTTTAAATAAAAATATTTCTAACATATTTAGATAAAGCTCATCATGATTTAGAACATTGGTTTTTGCATTAGTAAATGCTTTGTTACATCTAATTGTATTTAAATGTCTTACTCAAGAACATAAGAGTTATAAAATTTTCCTGGTACTTGTACAGTGGTTATTTAAGAGGTTTAAAGGTCATGAGACATACTGAGTGTTTTTAAAACTTTCCCTTCCTTTAAAAATGAAGGTGCCATATAGGTGACATTTATCATGAAAGTCAAAGCAGTCTAGTCTCCTATCAAATATACAAATCAGGCATGATCAGTGAAAGCTTCTTTTTGTTGTTTGACCAAAATGCTGCCTTGTCATCATGAAGGACCACATTTCAGAGCAAGAGAGGAAACTTACATCCATGACACATTCTTAAGATATGTGATGAGAAAAACAGCAAGAGTGCTTTTTAACTGGCATTGTCATATGTTGAATCAAGTATCTGCTGTCCAAATAAATCTTCTGAAACCCTGCAAATGAGAGAAGTTCAGAAGAGTAGCTTGCAGCCTGTAACAAGATCTTTGTTATTGTACAGCAGTGTAGTAGCAGTGCATCACCTCTGAGACATATTGCAGCCATGTCAGGAACTGAAAAAATCAAGGTGAGAAATTAGGTGTGCTACCAAGCCAACTTATCCTACTTTTTGCTGTCTGCTTTTGATGATTGAATTAAGTAAGATTACATTCACTGCTGTTACCTGAAAACAGTGGTTTTGATGCCTTTGCTGTTGGCATAATCTCAAGCCTCTACTCCAACCTTCTTCGTCTGAATACGGCAGTTTGCTTGAACGGTTGTGCATGAGTAGACATTTTGCCCCACCATTAACCTCTACAGTAAGACCTGTCAGATACAAGTGAACAGAATTGAAACATTTTATCATCCTTTTCTTTTTACAATATTTTTGTGGGGTCATTTTTCAGAAAAAAAGAAAAATGTATGTTTTTATCAGGTCCCATAAAGCTATGCTCCTGGGGGGTGGAGAAAAAAATTTTAAAAGACAGATTCCAAATAAAAGCAATGGGCTTTTGTGATCAGCCTCCTTTTAGGAGGGAGAGGGGAGACAAGTGGTTGTTTTCAGCAGTCATTACATATTAACACATAAAAGACTCATCTTAAGAAAGCTGCTTAGTATGGGATGTATTGGGTTTGTGTGGCAAGGATTTGGTAGTGGTGGGGCTACAGGGGTGGCTTCTGTGAGAAGATGCCAGAAGCTTCCCCTATGTCTGACAGAGCCAATGCCAGCCGGCTCCAAGACGGACCCGCTGCTGGCCAAGGCTGACCCCATCAGTGACGGTGCCTCTGGGAGAACATATTTAAGAAGGAGCAAAAACCAACTGGGCAACTGCAGCCAGAGAGAAGAGTGAGAATACATGAGGGAAACAACCCTGCAGAACCCCACATCAGTGCAGAAGGAGGGGGAGGAGGTGCTCCAGGCACCGGAGCAGAGATTCTCCTGCAGCCCATGGGGAAGACCCTGGTGAGGCAGGCTGTCCCCCTGCAGCCCATGGAGGTCCACGGGGGAGCAGATCTCCACCTGCAGCCCGGGGAGGACCCCACGCCGGAGCAGGTGGATGCCTGAAGGAGGCTGTGACCCCATGGGAAGCCCGTGCTGGAGCAGGCTCCTGGCAGGACCTGCAGACCAGTGGAGAGAGGAGCCCACGCTGGAGCAGGTTTTCTGGCAGGACTTGTGACCCCATGGGGGACCCACGCTGGAGTAGTCTGTGCCTGAAGGACTGCAGCCTGTGGAAGGGACCCACACTGGAGTAGATTGTGAAGAACTGCAGCCTGTGGGAAGGACCTATGTTGGAGAAGTTTGTGGAGGACTGTCTCCCGTGGGAGGGACCCCATGCTGGAGCAGGGGAAAAGTGAGGAGTCCTGCCCCTGAGAAGGAAGCAGCAGCAGAGGCAACGTGTGGAGAACTGACCCCAACCCCCATTCCCTGTCCCCCTGTGCTGCTGGGGGGGGGCAGGTAGGTAGAGAATCAGGGAGTGAAGTTGTGCCCGGGAAGAAGGGAGGGGTTGGGGGAAGGTGTTTTAAGATTTGTTTTCATTTCTTGTTACCCTACTCAGGTCGCTTGGAAATAAATTAAGTTAATTTTCCCTGAGTCGAGTCTGTTTTGTTTGTGATGGTAATTGGTGAGTGATCTCTCCCTGTCCTTACCTCGACCCACGAGTCTTTCATTATATTTTCTCTCCCCTGTCCACCTGAGGAGGGGACTGATAGAGCGGCTTTGGTGAGCACCTGGTGTTCAGCCAGGGTCAACCCACCACAGGGATAACATTTTATTGTTTTCTACCAACTATGTCATACCATGTTCTGCAGGAGAGATACTTGAAGCATATCCCTTTGGGGCAATACCTTTATATCATAAGTAAGTGTACTGTGTCCTCCCTGCAGAAAAACAATCATGTTCCTGTATGTTGGTAATGGATCTCATTTTGCAGCTAGATACAGTCAGTGACTAAACATGTATTTTCTTCAAAATGATCTTTGTAATAATGCTGTACACAGACTGGATGGTCTTACATTGTGCTGTAGGGTAATTATTTCAATCTGGTACATTAACAAGATTTAATAGTTTGTGGTTAATATATTTTTTTGGTCTAGACTTTTATTCCTTCATTGTAGTTCAGCTTTCTAAAAATGAATTGAAGACCAATGATTGTGTATAGCTTACCATAATAATAAATATTGAACCTTGTCTCTCAATTTATTTTCAACATTCTTTATCAGGTACCTTGCCAAATATGCCTTTTTCAGTGGTTTCATTTAAGTTACCTAAGCTTATTTCTTACAGCTATTGTTCATGTTAGTGCATAAGTTTTGAACCTTGTTATTAAAATACAGTCTCTACATATGTTGCTGACATGCAATAAAATATACAGGTATTGAAGAAGGAATAAACTTTATTCTGTTGCTCACTATCCTACAAACACCCAAATTGTTGTATATTCCACAGATCTATATTTTAGAATGTCCCCAGACTGGATAGTGGCTCAATTTAAAATTGTAAATTCAAACTCCTATAAAGATGGAGGAGTTTGGTACTGTACCATCATTTAAATTTGCTTTTCTACCAATATGATATCTAGTCAATTTTATTAACAGTTATCCTAGGAAAGACTTTTCTAGATGCCTCCAAAATAAATTTTGGTCTTCCTGTTCTAACTTTACCCAAATTTTATCATTTCAGTAGGCAGGAAATTGAATCAACAGAACCAACAGAAGTCATACATCTTTTCGATTAATATCATATGTTGAACTTTGAATTCATTATATTTTAGTTGTTGATAGAGGCATTTAATCATGTTACATTAGGTAGTTAGCTCCACTAGGCTTAGATGAGGCCCTGATAAAAATCAATGAGAAAGCTTAAATGTAAATGAAAACAGAATTTGGTCAAGAGTCTAGTAAATATAAGCCATGAAGTTTGAAACAATTAAAACATAGAATTGATACTTTGTTTAAAGCATACTGTGTATGAAAACAAATCTCACAGAATGAAATAAAACCAGATTATTTACAGGAATGATTAAGAAGCATTGCCTTTTTCCATTCTATATTTTATAAGGCTGTTTTGCAAACAGGAGATGGAAAGCAATTTTATTTTCAAAACTGAAATATTATACACATTAACCTTTGAAGAAAGCTAAACCATTGAGAATGTGATAATGGGGGAAAAACACTATATTTCAAATGGATAACTAGCTGCTTGTCCTGCATTTAGTGTATTGTTCTGTTTTCTATCTTCAGTAGTTTCATATGATTCACTATGTATTTTTAATGAATGTATTTTGTCTTGTCTTTAATCTCCTAAACTCTGAAACAACTTTAGTGTGAAATCAGCATTTATCAATATTGATCTCTTTAAACTAAGAATTGTCTTCCTGCTTTCCCCGAAAATAAAAGACTAATAATTCACTTGCCAATTCATCCCTTAAGGTAGTGCTAGCTAATATTGTCCGGCTTCTTTCAACAGCATCAGAGATGGTGAGCGATAGCAGCCAATGCTTTCTCTGCTTTGGGCAATAAACTTACCAGCCACAAGGAAAGGTTCATAATCAAAGATTTGGAAAGTATTAAAGATTTTTTAATTTGGTTCACTTGGTGATTCTTTGGTGTTACTTTTAAATAATTTCAGCAATTTCTTTTTCTCAGATAATAAAAGTCTAATATGTCATGCCTACTGAACCAAACATCAGTCAACAGAGGCAAAGTTTTACCTGAAAATGTACAGTCTGAGTGTGTGATACTGAGTGGCATCCCTTAAAGCATCACAGAAGATGAGATGTTGTCATGGATGGAGTGACGCACTTCACTCATAAGAGAGAAGTAGCAGTATGTTTATTGATATAAAACAATGATTTAACAAAGTTTGATAGTAAATGTGACAGTGGTTTAACAAGATTCGATGGCAAGATTCACTTGATATTTACTGCATAGAGGATAGGGTCAGACCAAACTGTCAGGGAGACCCTCCCATTGAGTCATGAGGTTCAGAAAGGACATCCTTGTGTTCTAAACTCCTTCTCAGAGGGCAGTTTAGGTGCGGCTGGATCCAATCCTAGTCCCACACTTGATCAACAGTTTATGTCTAAAGGATTGTATATGCGCAATCACAATCAATCCTTGATATCACTTAGCTAAGATTTGAGTTTAGCACGGTATTAATTACTTACCGAGAATCTGTTGCAGCAAGGATTCACTCAGCCTCGAGAAGTAACCTTGAGAGGTGTCCCTGCTCAAGGGGAGATCCTGGCGTGCAGCCCACTGCTGTGCAGAGAGCACAATGGGCCATGGGTTGTCCACTAGTGACGGAGTAAGATAATTGACTCATAGTCATATTGTCATACCGAGTACAAGTGTTAGTTTCTTCCAGTTTTGGCCTGAGTTGGACATTGACCAGCACTGTGGTTAGGTGGGCACATTGTTCAAATTGGCCCTTGGCTATTGTTTTGTTATCTGTCCACATGGGCCACTGTGCCTAGTGGGCCTCTAGCAGTCCTCTGGCATTTAAGTATCACTGAGAGTCAAAAGGATGCACTTCATTCAACCACTGATACCCAGCTGACTCTGCTGTGATACAGAGAGTAAAAGGTGTGCTCCTCTACCTCCAGGACTTGTCACCTTTGCAGGTCCCCTTATGGCTGACTCTACCCTGGAAGGTGTTCAAAGTTTGCCCTGAAGACAGCCCAGATCATATTTTCTCACAGTGTGGAAGGAGGTAAACTTTAAGGCAATGCAACCCCCTATCCTTTCCAAGAGATGCTTAGCTCTTCATTTAACCCCATCCTTGTTGTCCACTCAAACCTCTAAGGCCATGTTGCTTCACATTCAAGAGCACAAAGAGGTCACTTGTAAGGAAGACCAGCCTCTGGCCATGACTCTCCAAAGGGCAACAGTTGGACTGGCACTGGAAAGAAAACCCACAGCTGTGTGTGTAGATGCATATCTGATTTCAATATATCTCACATTAAAATCAAAGCAGTTTTAAACTTTCTCTTAGCTCAGATAAGATGCAAACCCAAAGCTTTGAGTGGTTTTGTTGATGACTAGAGGAAAAATAATTAATTTACAGTTCATTTGGTAAGCTGTCTCATAGCTCTGTGATTCCCATTGGTAGCCTCAGGTACACATTCCAAAGCCTTCCGCTGCCTTTCCCTTCACAGAGTCATTCTCTTTAGTAACTGCACTTACTTCTCTAATGACTGCGGATGGGCAGCCAAGCAGCAAGCAGATGTATCAGCATGTACAGATAAAGCATGTGAAATCACTCCCAGGGTTGATTAGAGTATCTCCAACAACCATCTCCATGGCAGAAAAAGAAGTAAAATTAAAAAGTTGCACATCATTTTTTCTAGCTTTTGAAAGCCAAAAAACTACCCACACTTTCAGTATTTGCCCCTCTCTGCCCCCTGAACTAACAACCCGCAAAGTATTTTCTTCAGAGGAAGCATTAAATGGATGTTTCAAATGATGAGACAAGAAGTAGTGTGATGAGATCCAGTGTTGTGCCTTCACATCCAAACTTGACCTTAGATGTCTGGTGTCCTGTATTGGGTCTGGCTGAGATGGAGTTAATCCTCCCCATAGCAGCCCTCATAGCGCTGTGCTCTGCATTGGTAGCCAGGAAGGCGTTGATAACACACCAGTGTTTTGGCTACTGCTGAGCAGTGCTGGCACAGCATCAAGGCTGTCTCTCCAACATTTTTGCCCCCCTCAACGGCAGGCTGGGGCTGGACAAGATCTTGGGAGGGGACATAACCAGGACAGCTGACCTGAACTGACCAAACAGATATTCCATACCATATGACGTCAGCTCAGATATAAAAGCTAAGTAAAGGGAGATGGAAGGGGGGCATTTTTGTCTTCCGGAGCAACCACTACGCGTACTGAATCTCTGCTTCCCAGGAAGTGCCTACACATCGTCTGCTGATGGGAAGTAGAGAATAACATCATTTGTTCTTTGCTTTCGTGTGCGACCTTTGCTATCACTTTATTAAACTGTCCTTATCTTGACCCACGAGCCTTTTGTTATATTTTCTTCCCCCTATCCAGCTGAGGAGGGGGAGTGACAGAGCAGCTTTGGTGGGCACCTGGCACCCAGCCAGGGTCAACCCACCATGTCCCTAATCCAGGAGCCTCAGATTGCACCCAGCAGTAAACATTTAGGGCTAAGGAAATGGTTCTGTAGAAGTTAAAATTTAGATTCTAGGTTTGCAGAAGCTGCTGGATTAAATATTTAAATATGAGAAAAGAAAAAAAAATACTGTGGTGGTTTAACCCCAGCCAGCAACTAAGCGCCATGCAGCCACTCACTCACTTCCCCCCTGCCCCAGTGGGATAGGAGTGAAAATCAGGAAAAGAAGTAAAACTCGAAGGTTGAGATAAGAATGGTTTAATAGAACAGAAAAGAAGAAACTAATAATGATAATGATAACACTAATAAAGTGAGAGCAATAATGATAAAAGGATTGGAATATACAAATGATGCACAGTGCAATTGCTCACCACCCGCCGATCAACACCCAGTTAGTCGCCACACGGCGATCACCCCGTCCCCACTCCCCCAGTTTATACACTAGGTGTGACCTCACACGGTATGGAATACCCCTTTGGCCAGTTTGGGTCAGCTGCCCTGGCTGTGTCCCCTCCCAACTTCTTGTGCCCCTCCAGCCTTCTTGCTGGCTGGGCATGAAAAGCTGAAAAATCCTTGACTTTAGACTAAATGCTACTTAGCAACAATTGAAAACATCAGTGTTGTCAACATTCTTCTCATACTTAACTCAAAAACATAGCACTATACAGCTACTAGGAAGACAATTAACTCTATCCCAGCTGAAACCAGGACAATACCAATGAGAGTATATTTTCTGAAGAAAGACAAAGGAATGCCAGTGAATCTCTGGACAGAAATAGAAGTGTTTTATTTTGAGTCATAACTAAATAGATACATAAGCTTAAGAAAAAGGATAGCCTATTGCTAAGGATGAGAAAAGAAAAGTCTGAAAAATATGACAAGTCAAATGCAAACAGGAAATTAAGAAAGCTAAAAAAAGAAATGGAAGAACATGTTGAAAAGGATCCTCAAACCAATAAATTCTTTAAATACATCAAAAGCAAAAAGCTTATTAAGGACAGTGCCCGATTACAAACTTTTTAAAGGTTTGCTCAGGTGTGATAAGGCTTTAGCACAAAAGCTCAAGGAAGTCTTTGTGCAGGTTTTTAACTGATCTGTTGGACAGATTCCTCCATGCAATGCATTTTTTTTGTAGCAGATAAGTAAGAGGCACTAGACAACTCAAAGAAGATATACAGGAATTATAAAACAAACAAACAAACAAGGTCATAAATCCCCATAACCAGACGGCATTTACTTAAGACCTGAGTAACTCAAGTATGAAATTGCAAATCTGCTGGCCAAAATGTGTAACCTGCCATCGCAAACTGTCACTGTGCCAGACTACTGGGAGATTCCTATGTAATTCCCATCTACACAGAGGGCTGAAGGGGGGACCCTGGGAACTACAGACTCTGGCTTCTGTCCCTGATAAGAGAGCTGAAAAATATAAGGAGTTATCAAGCAAGGTACTGAGAAAAAGACAGAGGTTGTAATTTTTCCACTATGGAAAACTTGGTGTTCCCACCACACCTTTGCTGTTGTGCACAATTCTTATCGCTGCACCTCATAACAAATGTAGTGGTGCTAGAGAAGGGACAAAAGGAAAAAAAAAAACAAAAAAACAAAAAAACACCCAGATATGATCAAAGGGTTAGAGCACTTACCTGAGAGGAGAGAACCAGAAAGGGCTGGGATGACTCAATTTGGAGAGGACACAGCTGTGGGGACACAGGGTCAAAACTTTAAAAGAAAAGCTGAAATAAACACTACTGTTATTTACCAAATCCCACAGTATGGGAACTGGCAGCACTTGAGAAAATGAGGAGGAGGTAATTTAAAAACAGATCAAACAGAGCACTTCCATACACTGTGAGTAGGGAACATCTGTAAGCTGCTGCCATCAGTGGCAAACAGCAGCAGCCATGCAGAAAATAAAGCAAAAATGCAATTCCTTATTTTTTGCCTTAATTTTGATGAGTTAACTTTTGGAAAGTGATTATTACTTCTCACTAGAAGATAGTTCACAAGTTAATAACACTGTAGTGTTAAGACAACAGTCTGTTCAGTTCTGTGAAATATTCTTAAATTCCACAATACTCCAAAATAATTTGTTCTGTCTCTTGGACAAATTAATCTTCTCTCATTCATAGTCTTTGAATGGAGAACATTTATAAAAGATATTCAATTGCATGTTATGCCATAAGTAGTCTTATTGTTGCTGTTAAGTTATTAAAAATGAAATAGTTGTCTGGTCTTTTTCCATTAATTTTTCATTTTTTAATTATAATTAATTTATTTTAGTTTTTGAAATTATCTTGATCCTTCAGAGACAGCAGTGCCATGTTCTTTAGCTGAGTGGTCCCATCCTGCTTCAGGAAAATAAAAGGTGATATTGTACTACAACACAGCTTCTCAATCCTTGAAGGAATGATCCTAAAATTGCTCTTTCTTCTCTTCCTAAAATAAAAGTGTGATCTATTTTATTTATTTCTATATTACTCCAAAAATTTAATGTATGGTTAAATTTCTGAATAACCTCATCAGAAATTAGAACTTTAGACCGTACAAAAATAAACAAATAAATACAAAAATAAAAAATAAATAAACCCCAAACTCCAATGCTTTTAGTGTTATTTAGGTGAAGGATTATTATTCTAAAATGAGCTATTTTTCTTTATTTATTTGTTTTTTAGCTACACAATAGTGTGAAGTGGCTTCAAGGTGAACTTTACAATCTATTTGGATGGTTAGATACTAACATCTCATTCTTTTTCAGTTTAGTTCTATACCCAGTCTGAAAAACAGCTTCTAATGCTGTCAAACAACTAAATTCAATAGTTTTAATGCTACCTTATTAGCATTGCTGCACCTGGGACTGAACAGTACTTTTTCTTCTTCTATAACATCACATTTATGACAACAGGTATTGTATGTCTGAGATCGGGACATCTTTTGTTGTAAAATAATCATAGGGTCCATAAAGAGAGCATTTCTGTTATTCAGCTTAACCATGTCTAAGCATATTAGTCCACAATATAGCACTCTGCACTTTAGGTAATTGCAGTGGTCTGAAGATTAATACCTTAAAGTCAGTTCCTGAAAACTTTTGACCTGGGGGTATTGGTCGACAGCCGGCTGAATATGAGCCAGCAGTGTGCCCAGGTGGCCAAGAAGGCCAACGGCATCCTGGCCTGTATCAGACATAGTGTGGCCAGCAGGAGCAGGGAAGTGATCGTCCCCCTGTACTCGGCACTGGTGTGGAATGATTGCTGGAGGTGACTTATTGATATGACCCCCACCCTCAAGGGAAGTTGAACCTCCAGGGTGGAATGCAGTGGACATATAAAGAATCGGTTCCATAGTAGTTCCCTGAGCAACATAACCTGCAACTTTAGATGTTAGCAACACCAGGGGAGCTTGGTGTGCTGACTCTAAAAAGTAACACAGAGAGTGGAGCGGAGTGGAGAGGCCGCGGCCACGCTCTGTGATTGCAGGGATAGGGAACTGGAACGATAGGAACAAGAACAATTAGTCCCTGCATTGAATCCACTGAAGCAAGGAGGTAAAATAATGGGGGTTCTGTCGACCTAATGCCCTACTTCTTATTTATATCACACGTGCCCAGTTCTGGAGTATTGACATGCAACACCATGGCCTTTGGGCAAATTTTGCTCATTTTAATATCATTATAACACCAAAACACACCTCCATCCCAAAAGTTACTAACCTCCAAGGTGCAACCATCCCCCTACAGAGCATGCATTCTGAAGTTTTCCTAGCTTATACCTTTAAAAGCAAAGCGAGAGAACTTTATACCAATCAAAGTAAAGGTATGTATGACTAGAATCACTCAAGCTCCACCTACAAGGAAAAATTGGATGAAAAGACCCAAAAAGAGGAAGACTATTAGGGAAGATACCATCATAGACAAGTCAGGAGGACATCACTGACTTCTGTAATCAGTTGACAGGCTGAACCTCTCTTTGTCCCCATAGGGACGCCTATTGGGTGAGATTCAAACCCTCAGCTGTACTGAGTGCTTCCCTGGGAAACTTAGAATTCTTTAGAGCTCTTTTCTTTCATAATTTAATGTGCTTGTAGTCTACTGTATTATCATTTGCACGTGCTTTGCAGACAGTGTATTTATCACTGGCAATCCAAAAGAACCTGTCCTGTTGCTTTAATAAACTGCACTGCTCATTAATCTAGTCGTGATATTTCATTAACGCAACCAAACTCCCTAAGTCTGGTAATTCTCATGCGTTGAACGTGGCTAAGCTGAGAGTGCAGTGTGCTATAAATGCATCTGTCATTGTGATAGTTACATGACTGGACTTAGAGCGCTGAATTGGACATTACTCAGAAACTAAACCTAGCCGCCCCCAGCCCCTCTGACATCTGAGGATAAGCTGGAATGCAACGGGGTTTATTTTCTGCTAAATTCCTTTACCCTTTAACACAACAACTGGTGAGGCTGCACCTTGAATATTATGTACAATTTTGGGCCCATCACTACCAGAAAGATATTGAGGTGCTGGAGCATGTCCAAAGAAGGGCAATGAAGCTGGTGAAGGGTCTAGAGCACAAGTCTGATGAGGAGCGGCTGAGGGCACTGGGGTTGTTAGTCTGGAGAAAAAGAGGCTGAGGGGAGACCTTATCACTCTCTACAACTACCTGAAAGGAGGTTGTAGTGGGGTGGGTGTCAGTCTCTTCTCCCAAGTAACAAGCGATAGGACAAGAGGAAATGGTCTCAAGTTGCACCAGGGGAAGTTTAGATTGGACATTAGGAAAAATTTCTTCACCCAAAGGGTTATCAAGCACTGGAACAGGCTGTCCAGGAAAGTGGTTGAATCACCATCCCTGGAGGTATTTAAAAGACATGTAGATGTGGTTCTTAGGGACATGGTTTAGTGGGGGACTTGGCAGTGTTAAGTTAATGGTTGGACTCGATGATATCAAAGGCCTTTTCCAACTTAAATGATTCTGTGATTCTGTGATTCTTATTTGTTAGAGCAGTGTTTGCTTAGAAAAATAATTCCTATAATCCTCAATATCATGGTTTACATTAGGAAGGTTTGGAAGGGTGGCTTTTCATGAACAGTTTGCACCCAATATTGCCCAAAGCCGTCATAAAAAGTTCCAGGGTATTGGTAATGTTTATTTTTTTTATCCCATTTATAAAAGTGTTATACATTCTTAAAGAGTTAGGTCAATTATAGATGTCTCAATAATATCTTAAAGGAAAAGTAAAAAAGTCTGTGTATCCTGAAGGAAGAAGTGTAGAAGAAATTTCTTTTCAGAAGGTGGTATTACTGCAGTGCAAGATGGGGAATCAGTCAGGCATGTTCTACTTTCTTGAAGGAAGCTTTCAAGGCCCTGGGAAAGAACTCTACCTAACATGCAGAAAGAAATGGACGATGTGTGATGCCCAGTGGATAATATGTTGCAGAAATAAGCCTGGTTTTTTGAAGTAAAAACAAACAAAATGATTCATTTATTCTTTACATAAAAAGATTAGAAATTATATTTATAAAAATTAATTTTTGTTCCTTAGAGGGCTGCCAATTTTGTTTTCTCTTTATCTCTGCATTTATTCTTTTTTTGGGTGAAAATCCATTTGTCAGTTCTGGAATAAGAAGTTCTCTGCAAACCTATAAACCAGGTTGGATGGAAGCTGCAATAGCTCATATATCACTTCCTTCAAAGGCCTAATTTTACTGAAAACAGACAGGCTCAATCCTTTTATAAGATTTGCAAGCAATGTGATTTGATTCAAAACATACAGATAAAGAGATCTAAAAGGAGCCATCTAACTTAACTTGGGCCACATACTAGATTGGATACTTAAGTCACATAAGTAAATCAGTATAGATCATTCTTATCTAAAATACTGTAGCTTCAATGAAATCAGTCCAATGAATACAATCCAGTTTGACAGTAGTGTCTGTATTGGCTACAGCCAGCATATTTCAAAATTATAGTTATGCTTTCAGAGTGGACAGCAGCAGCAAATGCACTCTCTTTTGTTACTGATATTGCTATAAAATACGAGGCAAAATTAAGGCTTAATTTCATCATGAAAAAAGCAGCCCAAAATGTAAACATTACTTTGCTTTTCCTTTCCAGAGAATTACTTTAACAAAATAAGTGCCTGAGGTGTTTAAAGACTTTCCACAACATTCACTGGATGCAGCCAGAAATTCCATCAAACTTGCAAAGCATTCACCAGATCTAGAGCCCTTTCCACTCCTCAGGCTTGTGGTAGGGTCCCAGAGGCTGAGACTCAAACGTATTTCTTCTGGAGCCCTTACTCAGAGGAATGGGGTTGGTGAACCAACTGATAAAAGACAAGTTCTTGGCCTTTGGCCTAATCATCAAGCAAATGAGAGAGAAAGAGATTTAAAGATAGAGATAGGTAGATGTATTTAAAAAGCACGTGTGCAATTGGGTGCCAATAGAGCTGTTTGCTAGGCCACTATAGCTGAGCAGGAAACAAGATGGAACGTCAAAAAAGATGGGGAAAGAGTGAAGGAATAAAAGGATGTAATGTAGACGACAACCTTGCTGATGGCCAGGTGTAAGCTCTGGCATGCCGAGAACAATAGAAATGATGAGAAAAAAATGAACTGTTAGACTTGACTAGGGAGCAAATGTCAGCATACAGAGTGATCTTTTAGACAGTCTATTCTCTCAAGTAATTTCATTTTAAATATCTGACAAATTAGCAGGGTGGGGAAGGGATGGGAGATGGTGTAAAAATGTGTCTTGTAATTTTACTGTATGTTACAGAGCTTATTTATTGCACTCACTTTAATCCAGTGGGGAGACAAAATATAGTATTGCTAATTGACTTTCTTATTAAGATTGAGGTGATTATTGCTTAAAGGAGCTTCCCAAAAAATCAAGAAATCAAAATCATATTGCAGACCCTGTAAATTAAAACAAAAAAATAGAAGTTCATATTTGAATTGATATAGCCTCTGAAATGTATTCATTTCTCAGAAGAACTCGGGTGGATTTCTGCCACTCGAAGAGATAAGATAGCTCCAAGGATGTAATACATCAGAGCTAAGGACAAACAGGCTGTGATTGCAGAAGCAAAAGATATTAACAGAACTACAGAGCTTTTGGCCTGAGGACTGAGAGTGGATGGAGACTAAAGAGTCCCAAAGATCTGCTTTTTTCCCCATAGTCAGCCTGAGAGCAGGAATGGAGGAACCGAGCAAAGAGAAGAGCTGTCTGAAATGGAAAGCTTTACAAAGGAAAGAAAACTTCTAAAAAAAAGATAAGATAAAATTAGGAAAGGAATTAATAGAAAAGTTGGAAAAGCTTTATTTAATTAAAAAAAAAAAAACAGAACTGTATTTATTATTTGGAACCATTTACAGCAGATACCTTAGAAGAGGCCTTTAACTTGAGGTGAGCAATCAGAATTTTCTGAAAATCAAATCTTTTACCATACTGTAAAGAAAGCCCATAAACTGAGCAGTTACTTCAGAAAATATTTCTTACAGTTTAAGTAAATATTAAAGAATTTTAATATACCTGGCTTTTGGCATATTGGGTTTTTTTAAAAAGGAATGGAGCTGGGCACAAGTCCTCTTGGGACAAGAACACTTCCCTGTACTGGGTAGCAGGGAGCATGACTGCTTGTCATAGCTTTACAGCTGTGCCCAGACTGGCAAATAGAGAAGGAGAATACTGGGATATGCACAGAAAGGAGGAAAGTAAGGCATCAACAAACAATATCAAAAACACAGCTTCACATTGATTTCCTAGATAACTTGGGGTGTCTATATTTTCTCAATTAATTTACACAAGCCAAACTCCATATGTGGGTTTATGTGTACATTATAAGTCTTCTACATCTCAGCAGCCAATTAAGAACAGATGCTAAGAGCAACCAGACATATGCTTATATGAATGACAGCACAATTGTATTTGCACAGTTGATAACCTGCCTGATCTTCCAATAAAACTATTTGTTTTCTACATCAAATTTTCCTGTAGTATACCTGTAATGGGAGAAAACTTCCAGCCATCAGCATGGTGATAAAACAGAAAGAATAAATTTTTTCTTTTTATTGGGACATTGAGGTCTCTTCATTTTCCTGATGCTGTTTCTACCATGTATTGATTGGCTTCACAGTTTGTGGAATAAATTGTATGAAGTAAATGAGCATCATTAACTCCTGTGAAAATCAGTGAAATTTTTAACAGCTCCTTTAGAGTGAGAGGATGGACCCTGAGGTCTGGATTCAGACTACCTATTTGCTGCACATTGCTAAAGTAGGGAGAAAGGTGTAATGCCAAGGACAATTCAGGTCTGATATGATGCTGGGAACCTACTGACTCTGCAGCTTGACACTGTCTGCAGATGGTCCTGCATCAGTTAGACTCTTGATTTAGTCTCCCCAGGTTAAGTGTCAAAAGTTAGGTTGAAACCCTGGGATCCATCCAAGTTTTATTTTTTCAGAGACCAAAAAGAGTACTAATTTCAGCAGAGTAAATGTTTTCTATGTTCGAAGATCTTCCATGTAAATGAAATAATAATGATGGGTTAGAAATTCCTTTCCTTGTATTCATTAGCCACTGCTCCTAGCAATACTTTCAAAGCAAAAAAAAGCAAAACTTAATTCAAACTTCCACACCTCTTTAAGGTTTTTGGCTTGACTAATATGGTAAATCATGGCTTTTCTTGAAGCCTTCATCTATGCTGAGTAAGTTACCATGGGTTATTTTTGCTTCATCTCTATAGGAAAAAACAAAACAAATCAAACAAACAAACAAAAACCAAGATGTTTTTATCTCCTTCCACAGATGGAAAGCTGTGATGAATGATAGTTCAAGTAACTCGCCCAAAGTCACAGAGAAAGTATGTAGCAGACCTGGGACACAGAGCCAAAATATGCACATCTTAAGTCTATTCCTAAGCCCTATGAAGCTGTGGCAAGAATTGCAAAAAGACTTTTTCATGCCCAGTGTTGCAGCCAGTATGTGTAAAATGTGTATTATCTGGTAAGTTTTGCAGGTCTTTTGCATTCATATGGCATTATGTGTGCATTTGCATAGTTACGTTATTGTGAATTAGGCACACTTTCTATCTTGTATATATTTATACTTTCAAGGCCCAAAAGGTCCTTCAGGCCACGTTGTTCAATCTCCATTACAACACAGGTCAGCATTTACCAGGTCTTACCATTGACAGATCATTACCATTCATTATACATACCTTTGTAACTACAGGAAACATTTCAACCATGGTCCTAATGATAAATCACATGAGAGAATAACACAAGCGTATATTCCATCCTTGCTTGCCTTTGTCATGTTTTGATGTTTATTACCTCTAAACACAAGATTTTTGAGAAATTTAAATGCTCAGAAGATGGGGGGGTTGGGGGAAGGATGTTCTTATTAGTATATGCTTAAACATTTATTTGATTTCCTGGATATTGAATAAAGATTGACAAATATTTATAGAAGTTAATGAAATGTGGATAGGCCAAACATGGTATAATATTCTCATCTGCCATCCTGACATTGCACTAATTAGATTTAGTAGAATTATTGCAAAATTAAAATGCCTTGCAAAGAATACATTCTAAATGTCACCAGACTTGTCACAGATTTCAGCTGATGTGCATTCACACAGATTCACAACTCTCTGGCCCTCATTACTGCAAAATCTATATTGAGCTGATAAATAAAATTGCTGTAAGAGACATATACTTATCAGGTGAGCTTTACAGAAGTAACTTCATTTAGCACAGGCTGTATAACTAAGCAGGACTGAGAACTGTAAGGCTAAAATCTAGCTGAAAGTGATTATACTATAAGCACTGTCACGGTTTAACCCCAGCTGGCAGCCAAGCACCACAGAGCCACTCACTCACTCCCCTCAGAGAGGGATGGGGGAGAGAATTGGAAGGGTAACTCGTGGGCTGACATAAAGACAGTTTAACAGGTAAAGCAAAAGCCTTGCACACAAACAAAGCAAAACAAGGAATTCATTCAGCACTTCCCATGGGCAGGCAGGTGTTCAGCCATCTCCAGGAAAGCAGGGCTCCATCACGTGTAATGGTGACTTGAGAAGACAAACGTCATCACTCCGAACATCCCCCCTTCCTTCTTCTTCCCCCAGCTTTACATGCTGAGCATGACGTCTTATGGTCTGGAATATCCCTTGGGTCAGTTGGGGTCAGCTGTCCCAGCTGTGTCCCCTCCCAACTTCTTGTGCCCCCCCAGCCTCCTCGCTGGTGGGGTGGGGTGAGGAGCAGAAAAGCCCTTGGCTCTGTGCAAGCACTGCTCAGCAGTAACCGAAACATCCCTGTGTTATCAACACTGTTTTCAGCACAAATCCAAAACATAGCCCTATACTAGCTACTATGAAGAAAATTAGCTCTACTTGAGCCAAACCCAGCACAAGCACTTGTTCTATATTTTCAATAGTAGATATATTTTAAATACTAAAATAAACATAAGGCGTATGTATTTTTACATACTATACTACATTTTACATTACAATATATTTTAGTAATAATTAATGTTAGTTAGAAAAATTTGTCTTACTATGTCATATTCTATGCTTCCTTATGACAACTGGTTACTCAATATTATACTAGAAACACATACAAGCTTCAAGGATTATAAACTAGAATATTATGTTGTGTTAAACAGAATAGAGTAAGAGGGCAATCTCTTTTTTTTTCCTATTTAATACTAAGTATAATAATAGCTTTCATTATTATCAATGGAATTTGATTTAAATTTGCTTGTGAATTTGAAATTTAAATTTAAATTTGTGAAATTTGGTTTAAACAGAATTTAAAACATTGCTGTTATTATGATGGCTTTTTTTATTTTTTCGACACAGTAGTGTCCAAAAATACCTGGATAACATCACTGAGGTTACACAACATGCAACATATGCAACACAGTTACACTACATAAAGGACAATGCTGTGTGACTTGGTAAGTGTCCTTATATATTTCTTATTGTGAAGACAAGATAAAATTCACAGGTCCTCAGCTCACACTGAATGAAATGGCATCAAAGTCAGTCTTTGTGTCAGCTGAAAACACTGTTTCCCACAATTTGCACTGCATTGTACATTTTACAGATGAAGATTATTATTCTTATTGTTTTTTACAACAGATCCAAACCATTAGACTCCAAGCATAAATTTGGGGGCAGTTAAATCTCAGCACAACATTTGAGTGGTATTTACAGGTGATCCATATATTTGTGCAGTACTGAAAGGTCAAAGAATTTGTGGATACACAACTATTGCCAAAAGGGCTTTGAGAGCAGAGGTCAGTTCAGGTGAGGTTAGAATATAATTTTCTTGCTGCTAGGAAATTTACTTATTAAAGTGAATATTGACTATGTATCTGTGCTCACAGCCTCCAGCAATATCAACGAAAGAAGCCAAGTGATCAAAAATGTAGTCTGTGCCTGGCAAAAGCAGCAAATGTTGACTATATGAAACAAGCTTAAAGTGCCAGTAGCTCATATCAGAGCATGCAACTATGATTTTCACAATTTTAACACTGAAAGAAATGTGTGAGGCTACAGAGGTTGAGAAGAGTGAATTTTTTCCCTCTCACAGCAGCTCCAGCAGTGCGAGTACACTCCTTCTCCTGCAGCACGAGTTGCCCGTGTTCATCAGATACAGTCCTTTGGTATTTTGTATCTACTTTCTGACTTCCCTCTCATCAAAGAAATTATTAAATGTATTGTATTAATAGCCATTCTTTCAAAATATTTTATTTATAATCATACCTGAAATACTCTCTGCATTACTTTCAGCACCATTGACTCAAGACTTTGTTACTGCTGATTAAATTCAGGAAGTGGCATGTGTGAACGGACATGCAGAACAACTTTTACAGGGGTATAAACTGGGCAGCAATTCAACTCTTAATTCCTCCCCACTTGAGGGCAACACACCACAGAGTGAAAGGGGTGAGCAGTTAGCAGTTCCAGTAGTATCTCAGTCTGGTGCTCTGCCATTGCCTCGTGGTCAATATTGTCATCCCAACTGACAGCTGAGGCACAGCGTTCTTTTTGTTTAATGAGCCACACTACAATTACCTCTTATCTCTACCCATGATTGCAGTTTAGTGGCTTCTTACATTTTAAAGTTATTAGAAGGGGAATAGTTAAATAGATAAATAATTAACCCTAAATCCATCTTCCTCTTTAGAAAAGTAAAACACTACACAGATTACAATATTCTGCAAAATTTCAATCAATCTGCATTTTTACAAGAAAACTCTTCCAACAAAAACTTTTTTAACCAATCCTATGAGGTACACAAATTAAGTGAACTATAAAAAATAAAAAGAAAGTGACATGAAATTGCTATTCCTGCTAAATTCTTTGCCTTTCTTTTGTTTCAATATGAAAAGTCATTATCTTTTTAAAGGCAAAAATTGAAACTGTGTTTGTAACCTTAGAAACTACCTTTAGTCACAAGTAAAATAAATTTAAAACTATACTGCATAAAGTCTGAAAATATCGCAAGCCATTAGCGTGCAAATATGACAAACATGAATGTAATTCTCTCTTTAAATAAACTGAGTTGGGAATATAATAACACTTGTTAAAAGACTTGCCATATGAAGTGCAAATCCTTAACTTTTCTCGAACAACAAAAATATGAGTACCTGTCTTCTCCTTTGCGCCATCCTTCACACTGCATGGCAGGAATGGGACATCCCAAATTCATAGTAGCTGGCATTTGAAAGGAGGTCTCCTTCAGGTTATTTGCCCTTGACATCCAGTGCTGCTTTGAATTTGATATATGTTTTTTCTGCTTCTTCAGATTAGAATGAACAGTATTTGGACGCTAATGGCAGAATGTGCAAGTATTCTCTGGTAAAAAAGTATATATACGGATTTTAAAAATCAATCTAGGTTTCATGGAGTCAAGGTCGTGACTCACAAGATCAAATAAAGAGTACATCATCCACTTGCCCCAGCCCACCCATACAAATTCCTCTATAGACCTCTATGCCTCAGATCATCTTCCTTACGGAGAATTATGCACTGCCCTTGCCCATAGGCAAGATGCTACAGTCTTACACTGGAGAGAGTAGGATTTGTGCCATTGGCAGCAAAAGGTACTTAGTCAGACCCTTAGACACTATATAAGCATAACATGGAAATAAAATGTTTTTTCTTCTCTCCTTGAGTTTTTTCTTTTCAGGTTTGGAGCCCACTGAGCTATGTAAGCTCCCATAGCTCTTATCCATTTCAACATTATGGGAACTAATCTTCCTCATTTATAGTTAATCAGAGAGGGATCAGCCAAGTATTAACATGACTGAAAATCTCACTAATGCTTTTTGACTGTAAATACCACTTAATGCCTCTGTGGGATAGACCTAAACTGCTACATTCAGTAGCTGAGCAAGGAACTTCTATGGCATTTACCTTCCAGTACTCGTTACTCCTCATGAAGTCTGAAACTTCCACTTTTACTGCTCCAGTTACTCACTAACAGAATAGTAAATGTTAAGATTTTGGACAGAAATGGATAAAGTATGCATTTTATGCAAATTCAGTTAAACATTATCTCAGGAATGGCATGGAATCTTAGAGACTACATAGGATACCTGGCAAAGCAGGTGGAAAGGATGTACAACTTTCAGAGAAACATAAATAGGTTAGGAGGTGGGAAAGGAGATAGAAAAGGTCACTGTGTACCTGTATGGGGTATTATCATAGGTGGTATTTTTTCTAGATTTGCAAATGTACTGTAAAATATATGGCTCATCTCAAAACATTCTTTAAATAGTTTTACCTGGGGTAGAAAGTATCTCTTAAACCCTAGGTCATTAAAAGGAAAAGAGAGATCTGGAAAAGATGACCCTACATAAGTATAAATTCTCAGGTTTTATCTGAATTTCCAAGTCATAAAAGTGGATTTAGTCTACAAAAAAACATGGGTTACAGTAAACTTAATTCATTAAAGCATTAATATTAGACACTATCCACTCATATTAGTTGACATTGAAAATCAGATATTTTACTGGGTTATAGACTTATGTTAATAATCAAGTTTGGATTTTAGATTAGATTTTGCTTTTTCCTCTTTCCTTCTGCACCTTTTCACATTAGACCAATCACTTGTAGACTATTAATCTTGTCTTTGAATAAAAGCCAGATATCCAAAAGATAGTGAAGAAACATTAATCTTAAAATGCTCAAGTGGAACATGGTACATGTGCATTTTACTTCATATTAATAGGATTAGTATGGGGCAAATCCTGCAGCTTCAGAAGGCTGCTTGAGAACAGTAAGTGGTTCATGCCCACAGCACAAATAAAGATGAGCATGGCAATGCCATACGTGATGCGGTCTTGCCCCAGACTAACTGGCTGTGCAGCAGCAGGGAGAAGGCAGGACGAAGAAGACAAAACCAGGAAGAAAGGGAGGAGGGGAAGGGGAAAGCAGGCAGGCATTTAGGCAGGCCAGAGGACCCAACACTATTCATGTTTTAGGAGCAGAACACTAGGAGGATTTTCCAGATCCTCAGGCCCAGGAGAAAGTTAGCTGTTGCCCAGTCATCCACAGAGTACCTACCTTGCTTGGCACCTTGCTCCACTGTATTGCATAGCTCTATGGTGAATTTGAAACATACCTTCTCCTAGGGAGCAAGAAAATCTCATGTTTCTTACTGTTCTATTTTCCTAGCTTTTGTTTGTATGTTGCCACAATGGCAACATAAGCCATTATATAACTATTCTTTTCGTGTAACAATGTGCCTGTAGTCTTTTTCTTCCATTACCCACAGAAGCTAAAAAACTGAAGTACTTTAAAGTGGTCAGCCTCATCATTCAGTATTATGCCTGAAACAGTTATCTTCAAATGGTCGATTAATCTATTGTTCATATGACAATCTGAATTCCTAAGACACACTGGGTTTAGGGAATGTATTTACCCCTGAATTTGAGCACATGGTTTATGTTCCTAATACTCTTTTTATTTGGTTTTAATTGTTGAGGGGTTTTTTTTCCTACAAAATTCTGTTTCATAAGTTTTCATAGGGTAAAAGTTCGACAGCTTAGTTTAAAGATAAATACAGTAAAAGTAAACAGCCTCCAGCAAAAAAACAATTTTGGATTTATTTTTTTTTCTTCTTTTCAGTCTCAGAAAGCTAACCACTCTTTCTGTTTTGCAACATTGCAATCAACCCATACTATCAATATTAGCACTTGAAAAATCAGATGAGGCAGACTACATGTGATTAGCTTGCCTGGATGTCAGCACTCTAGTGTTATCTGAGATGCCCTAAAGTCTCCAAAATACTTGCATCAGGCAAGCAAAACACCTACAGGTAATATGCTTTCTTCTACAGCAGTACCTGGAGACCAGCTACATGATTTTAGGGAACCTTTGACAGCTCTAGATACCTTCACACAGGAATGCACCAAGTTAAGGAAACATCCATCTCAAAGTTTCTAAGATCTAGAAGTTATATGGAGATTCAAGTCAGAGCTGGAGACTGCTGCCTGGCTGCAAAGAAGTGATGCAAGTGTGTGCCACTGCCTGTTCTGGAAGTTGTTTGTGCCCTCACTCGTTCTCAGTGACAAAAAATTACGATGATTAAAAAAAATTAAAAGGGAACAGTCTTGGTTTACTTTCCATGTAAGAAAGGAAGAATAATCATATATTTTGTAAGGCAGTGGTCAAATATCTCTCTACCCAGAACAAGTCCCGATTTCTGAATCCTACTCACACTTTGAAGTACATTTACTTCTAGCTTTATTAGAAGAAATTGTTGGCTTCCTACTCATAGAAATTTAACGCAGGAAAATCAGTTTAAAAACAAAAAGCAGCATGTTGGTCTCTTCTGAATGAAGTGTATAGAGAACATCACATTTAAATATTCATTGAAAAAGTTTTATGTGTCAGCCTTAGTGTTGCAGACTTAATATAACACAATTGAAAATTAACGGTAAAATAAATAAACCCAAATTGCTTAGATGAAAAGAATTTACACTGTTAATACCTTATGCAGTCTCTTATTAAAAAATGTATATAACAATGATTAAAAATGTGGCTTCAGGCAAATAAGTAAAAATTGCATGCTGACAATAGTGAAAGTTCAGTTTATTTTGAAAGAAATCTGTATATATATTTTGTAATGAGAAATGGTAATAAGTCTTTCTTCTCTTCATTCCATGCACAAAAAACCATGGGTTAATCAGAAGGGAAACTTTTTCTAATATGTATTTTTTTGTGTTGATCTTCACAAACATATATCATTCAGCATTAAAACAATGGAAGGGATAGACTGGGTAACTTTTTGCCCTCCCTGCACCAGCATTTTGAAAAACATGCGTTGCACACTGTGGGTCTCCATTTTTAGATCCAATTCTTCCTGCTTCTGTGGAACATGCTGGCTTCTTGTTTATTAATCTTTGTGTTTGTTATCCCCTGAAGAGAGCTATAAAAATGTGAAAATTCTGTTACTTCAGTGTTGATCTACAGGCTTTTCTGTGAGACATCTTTCTTCAGCAGCAGAAAGCACTCATGTCTGGAGTAGGCATGGGAGGGGCATATAAAGCACTGACACACAAGGTTAAATTTTTATGGAGGCCATCAAGCGTTCAGATCTTGCCAATATTACAGACTCTGACTTTAACATGACATGTGCTTATTTCAACACCCAATAATCTTCTCTACTCATGTCTGAAAGCAAAGGAGCCCTTTTGTAAATTTGGAATGGCTCCATTTGGATAACCACAAGTCTTTTGTCTGTTTTCCAATGAAATATGAAGCATCTAGCACTCAGAGATAATCAGAACATGTGCTATGGAAATGCCAAATTAATTAATTAAATGCCACACCAAAGGTGCAATAAAAGTTTTAAGTGCTTTACATAAATAACAACCCCTAGGAATTTACAGCTGTTAAATTAGCTACAACCTTTGCTTGAATTATATAGCCCTGATCTTCAGTTTTTAATTAAGTTTTTCCTTGTGCAATAATTTTCAATATGCTTCTGTTGAATTCAAGAATCAGTTGAAATACTGTACAAAGAAAAAAATGTAATTTAAATTAGAAGATTGCAGCTATATAACTCAAACAAAGGCTATTCTCTGGGAAGTACAACAAGCCCGATCACTTGGTAAGCTGGGCTCTTTCAAACAAAATTTTTTTTTAATGCAAATTTAGATACTTCAGAGTAAGGAATACCTACAAAATTGGCAAGTGCATCCTGGAATAAATGAATCCAGAGAGGTGTTAGCATCTAAATTAAAAACTATCAGAACATGGACTTTTGGGATGCTGTTCTGACAAAAGGGCTGACTTAAGGCCCAGATTTATCCTTTGTAGCTTTAGGCCTTCTGTCTGAGTTGCCAAAATGTAAAATTTGTCTCTGAATCTTTATATAGGCAGTGCCAGGAGGCACATTTCTCCAGAGATTGATGCAGATATTCAAGAAGTTGAGTTACCCACTGAGTGTCTTTCCCTGTTAATTACAGAGCTCCCAGCTTCCACACATCAATCTAGTTGCCTAAAATGTGTCAGATAAATCTGGGTCCATGCCTTTAACAATGATGTTAACCATCAGCTGAGAAGTCAGCCATAGAAAATGGTATATTTTTGATCTGGTATCTTCAGAGTAAGATGGGATGGTTTCAGAAGATGCATCCAGAAACAAGTTACACATTGGTCAAGGACAAGTCACTGAATTCACTACAGAGCTGAGGGATGCGGTATGGCCTGTGGCATACAGCAGACCAAGCACTTGGTGACCTACGAGGCAGTAAAGAGTGATCAGAATGATGTGGATTTGTCAAAATCCTTTGCTTGTGCTGGCCAGTGCTTTATGCACCAATCCAGCTGTCATGGTTTAAGCCCAGTCAGCAACTAAGCACCACGCAGCTGCTCACTCACTCCCCTCCACACCCAGTGGAATGGGAGAGAGAATCAGGAAATAAAAAGTAAAACTTGTGGGCTGAGATAAGAACAGTTTAATAGGACAAAAAAGAAGAAACTAATAATGATAATAATAAAAATAATGAAATGAAAATAATAATAAAAGGATTGGAATACACAAAAGAAGTGATGCACAATGCAATTGCTCACCACTTGCCGACCGATGCCCAGTTAGTTCCCGAGAAGCAATCCTCCCCCAGGCCAACTCCCCCCAGTTTATATACTGTGCATGACATCACATGCTATGGAATACCCCTTTGGCCAGTTTGGGTCAGCTGCCCTGCCTGTGTCCCCTCCCAACTTCTTGTGCCCCTCCAGCCTTCTTGCTGGCTGGGCATGAGAAGCTGAAAAATCCTTGACTTAGTCCGAACACTGAAAACATCAGTGTGTTATCAACATTCTTCTCATAATGAACCCAAAACATAACACTATACCAGCTGCTAGGAAGAAAATTAACTCTGTCCCAGCCACAACCAGGACACAAGCACTGGTCTCACTGTCCTGCCTCAGCAATGTCCTCTTTCCCCCATGCCAGTGAAAGTTGCATATCACTCGTATCACTTGAGCAACATTCAAACCTAGAAAATAGCAGCTGAAAAGTTGATGGTTTTACCAGAGTAAGTCCCATTGCAAACAGGAATTTGGGCTAGAAATCTTCTGTGTTAGACTGACTGGCTCCAGCCACTGCACTGCTGTTGTGTGTTGTACCTGCCGTGGGCTGCAGCGGCTGTGTGACAGTGCACCGGGTGGGCAGAGAAGAACAGACATGTTAGCAAGTTACCTCCTTTGGAAATACTGTCCTACTGAAGCAAACTTTAATCTATTGCTAAGAAATTTGACCAAACACTCCTTCTTATGTAGCTTTTTACATTGCCTTAGTTTAGATTCACATATTTTAAACTGGATTTATCTTGGGGTCTCAGTCTGTTTGATAACAATCTCCCTATTTTTAGGATTAGATTATTTTCCTGTTTCATGGGCTTCTCCAATTGTTACCATAAACTCCGAAAGGAAATGCTAGAGATCAGTCACCCTAAACTCATTTCCACCTCCAAGAGTCCATCTCAGTCAGGAAACAATAATGAGCTACATACAGTTAGCATATTCAGGTGTTTATTTCAGGTGTGCTTTTAACATTCAGCTAGAAATACAATGCAAGGTCCACTGAAAGACGTATTGCACAATGATCCAAGACAAACAGCAACCAAGGCATATGGCAAAGCGGATTCTACCTTTTAAGGAAAAGAATTGTTCACTAGCCAGTTAAGTTGGGATAAGACTCTTGGTCTAAAGCAAAGTGAGGTCTGACAGCCTTTCAGCTCAGGAGGGAATAAATGGCTTCTGAGGAGAAAGGGTGATGCGAACTCTAAATCTGTCTGATGGTGTGATTGCAGAGTCTGATGGAAGCTTTTTTATACAGGTGAATTCCTTGGTGAAAAATCTCTTTTCATGCTTTAGATGCATCTTGAAATATACGGCAAGCACAAAGCCATACCTCTTTGTCAGAAGAGAGGAAGTCAGCAGAATTTTTAACTGATTTGGATGCTGTAAATTAAGTATTGTATTTAGATTTTACCTGGCTGTTGTAGGCAAAAATAGCTTATATTGTGAATGCTAACAGGCAGCAGATAATTAGGTGTACATCTGTCTGCAAGTCAGTATTTGAATAAGAACTTTTCCACTCCCAAGCAGAAGCCTGCTACCTGCTAGATGCAATGGATATTGCCTGGTTGTAAATTTTGATAATGCCTGGACTAAAGAAAAGTGGCACATCCTGAACCCTCCTATTAATAGAGATGAGACAGAAGCACCAGTTAGGAGGCTGATCAGGCATTGAGCTTCTGCACATAAGCTACTTAGACTGGGAAAACCAGGGGCTTGAGTTGAAAGGGTTCCTGAAAAGAAGACATGGTCTCCGAAAGAAGAAAGGGGCCCAAAGGTGGAGAAGATGCTGTCTGGAGGAAAGATCGTGGAAGTTGGGGAAGATCCTGAAGATGGGGAGATACAATGAGACATATGCAGGGCCATGACCTGATGTCTCAGCCAGTAACACCCAGTGCTGATAACTGCGAGGAGTAGCACAGCATGAACAAACAGAACTTTGTCCCCAGCATTCCTGGGCTAGCAGCAACCTCTTTCCTAGGAAGAGAAGGCAAGATCTACTGAACGTAATGGTGGGAGGGAGCAAGTAAGTGTGAGAAATAATCAAGTAGTGTAAAAGCTCTAATCTTGTTGGTTCTTGAATAAACCCCAGTACCCAGATCCACTATAGGCTGTTGTTTATTCTGTGTTGCCTACGAAACTTTCCCCAGCTTGAGTCAAGTGTGATTTGAATAACGGAATAATAACCAGGTAAGCACCTGGCAGATCTATAAACCAAGGTCCATGGACACCTTAAGGCATACCACAGCTTCTCAGTGGCTCCTCCACTATAGTCAAAGAGTGACAGAGTGTGTCCCCATTTGCGATGGAGGGGCCAGACTGCACAGGGTGGGAAGGGCAGGGTCACTCTCCACTGTTGGTGACTCAAAAGGCTCCCTGGGACATGGTAAGGTAGTGGAACACACAACTCAACTCTGAAGGTCACAGGAAGAGTTTCACAGCAATAGAAAGATGCAAGGTCTTCCTTTTCTGAATTACTAATAACATTATATCTTTCACACAGCCCTGCATTTATGGGAATATAATATTGCTGTTGTAGTTCCAAAAATATAGCACTAAAGCAAATTACAGTCAACCTTTTTTTAGACTTCTTAATGGACCCATTAGGGATTCATTTTCTTACCAGAGGTGGATGACAGTTCTGCTGATTGTTGTCATCATAATACCTGAATTTTGGCCACATTTTGCTCAAAGCCTTCAGTCTGTGCAAGTTCTGTGTTGCCTACTGTGAGGAGTCCAAAGCCGGGAGGCAGCTGGCCATGTGGTCACAGACTGACATTCAGAACTGCTACTGTGTAAGAAAAGACAGTGAATTCTCAGTGAACCTGGGTGCCAGAAACTACGCTTGGGAAACCATTTTGACAATGTTCAAAAGCTTCAGCTGTACATGTCCAACACAGCAGCACATCTTTCAGCTTTGAACTCCGTGGTTCTTGGATTCTACATGCTTTGATATGCAATGAGGTCATAATATGTGTTTATGACAACAGTGCTCACTGAGCTGAGGACTGTGATATCAAAGTTGAAATATTTTGACTTCACTGCATGATTAAATGTCTTGAGGAAAAAACAGTTATACAGCACTATCACAAACCTTTAAAGCGTATTTCTCACATAAAGATAAAGGTTACCTCTAGTATGTTGCCTCTGGAAATGTTCTGCCAGGTTGCTATAGCAACCTCTGCTATGTAAATTAGCAAGAGCTTTACCACAAGATTTTTAGATTGCTGGATTTAGAGGGGAAAAAAAAAGGAAGTAAGAGCTGAAGTGAAAAATAAGCTGGAGAAGCATCTAAAGGGACCAATTAGTAGTTAGTCTTGGTCCACTGGCAACTAGTTACCAAATGATTTTTTTTAAACTGCAGTTTTCAACGTGATTCTATTTTCCCCTTACACAGTCTATACTGGCAAACGTGGTGGCACTTAGGATGAAGGAATTCCCTTTTAGGCTTAAAGCCATTTTAAATAATCCACTTATACCACAGAAGTACAAAAGTAGAGAAGTGCAGTATTGGTAAACTTAAGACACATAAGATACTAGAAGACCAAATGAGGAACCACAGAATGGAAATACCTAATTCTAAGAGTACCTCAAAGTTGTTGAATGCTCTGAAATTGTGAAAATCACTGGAAGGTCATTTTTAACACTGTTCTGCTTACAGATTGCTCATTAAAATAGCAATGTGACTGTCAGGGGATTCTTTTTCTAATCAGCCTCTCCATTTCAAAATGGACCATGAATTTCTGAATTTTCTCTGTCTGATCCAAAGTATATTGAAAGGCATCTGCTGACCTTAGTTGGTTTTGTATTAATCCCTAGTATATTTAGGGATGATCAGTTAGTTTACAGATAGTGACGACCTACTGGGTCAGAGATCCCCAGCCTCATTACTGTTTCTCAGTGAAATTATTAGGTGTACAGATGGCATACGGTAAAATGCCATATCCTTGTTTCCAGAAGAGAAACAGACCAGTCAGAAAGTAAGATACAATGTAGGGGAAAAAAAGTAGCTTTCTCTTTTCCTATATATAAGCAATATGTCTGTGGTTCCCTGATGGTAATTTCCTGTGTTAGCTATTGCTGTAATTGACACCAGGATATTACACAGCAGTAAATGGAAAAGAACATATTGGCTCTCGTGAATACATTAGCAGCTGACATGGGCACCATGAGCAAAAGGGTAGGTGATTCAAAGGACTATCTGTCTGATAATATGTGTCCATTTACGAAACATTTGAAAACTCCTATGTATAGATCATTTAAGGGCATAATGCGATCTTCCCTAATAGAAAACATTTCAGATGGAAAGCTTATGCTGAAGTAGCTCTTTCACAAAAGTCTGGTTTTCATCAAAAACAGACCCTTTAAAGGTATGCTTCAGTGTTTTTGCCAGGAATTAAAAAATATGATGAAAAAACCCACGAGGGAGAGGAAATATAGCAACAACCTTTCTAGTGAAGCAATTTGAACAAAAACATGTCTTCAATGAGGACTGGAATAGAAAATAAAAGCTTTGATGTGTATATACCCATCTTAATGATGCATGAAAAACCATTCAGATACAGAGTTTGGGGTTAGGTCATGATAAATGCTAGGTTGCTTTTTTCAGAGAAATTCAAAATGAATGAATTTTTTTAATTTTGTTTTTCCACTACTTATACAGGTTTTGCAAACATCTTTTTTTTTCTTCCCTGAAATATAGTGTGATTTAGACTAAACACCAAAAAAAATGAGATTACTAGGGCAAATGCAAGCAGTCATTCAACACAAAATTTCACAGTAATATTTTGTTTATTTACTTCTATTTATTTTGCTTAACTTACATGTTCAATCTGCTTGGTAGAAAGATTGTGTATATTAAAGAACTCTCCTGCTATTTGAATTAGAGGTTGAAAATAAAATTTTCACTTTGATTATTTTATACCACCAGGGAGACTTCTGGGAAGGGAAAAATAGATATTCCGGCTATTTTAAGCTAAAAAAAATAAAATAAAAATCATATTTTTGATTGATCAGGAAGGCACCAAAACTTACACTGAATCTTTTTCTTTTTTTCCCCAGGTCATATATAAATGAAATTTTCATCTTATATAAAAGCTTTATGAACATTTATCTACTACTGTTATCTATTATTATTCTCCCTTTTGCAGCTATTTTTTCTTGTTTCCTATAGGACCTGAATATATGCCACCTGAATATCAATAATCTAATAAATTTAGAGGCCAATCAGTAAAGATTTCATATATTTTTAAATATGGAACTTAAATGTAATTTTTCCTTTTTAATTAAAAAGATGATCCAAAAAGTTCTCTTTTATTGTCTTTAGATAAGAAAGGATAAGTTTGGATAGGAAAGAAATGAGATGAGACTACTATCTGGTATCTGTTAAAAAATTCTAATTTTTCAGCCTACTGCTTTTTTTGTATACCGGACTACCATAATAAAGAAGAAGGCGGGAATAACCAAAAAATAAAGAAGTTTGTTCAGGAAAAAGAAAAGAGAAGACATTGTTCTTATTTTTTATTAGAAATGTAATAACAAAGAGAGGGACATTTTCCACTAGGCACTTGGATGAAAGGGCAGGACAGAGAGTTTATATGCTTCAAATCTTCATCAAATGACTTGAGTTATTTAAACAGTATCCCAGCATGGAGGGCTTTGGAATTGGAAAGAACAGGCTAGGAAAGTGGCAAGAAAATCAGGGGAGGGGAGGTGTGTTGGTATCAGGATTGAAGCTGCCAGAGAGCAAGATGAGAGAGAGTCCAGAGAAGAAACTTTGAGATTTATTGTGGCCCTTTATAAAGATACCAGCATACAGAAGACTAGCATCATAAATCAGGAAAATCACATTTCTGAGCACATAAAAACTAGCTTTATGTTTCAATCAGCAGCAAATCAAGTATGATGGCATTTGTCATCATCCATGTCATCATTCATGACATCTGATGACATTTGGTAGGTGATAGCATTTGACGTTGGTTTGGTAAGCCACAAGCTGAAACCCAGGAGGTCTGCTCATCTGAGTTCAGGATAATGACTGGTCGATAAGAATCAGACACCATCCCAGGGCTTCAGTGGCACACTGCAACTCCCTGGGTATCTTCCTGGATCTAAAGAGTCCTGAAAGTAAAATGCAACACCCATTTGACATGACTGAGCTCATTAGATTTGGAGCATGCTCCACTGAGGATTCGGATGATATTGAAGAGAAATTTTAGTACTTTTCCATGTAAACACAGACTGCTCCAAAGCTTCTAAAGCATCTGTTTTCTTACATTCACGTAAGCTCCATGGTACAGTTTTGGTGCCAATCACACTGGAGCTCTGTCCTAGGACAGGTTTTACGCTCACTGGATCCCACTTCAATATCTGAAGTCTCTACCTTTTATTCCTCTCTTCCCATTTCCCCATCTGTGCCACTGCATACATAATCACCTCGGATCTGTGATAGCTACCCTGAATCTCATTACAAAGTCAGGTAAAGAGGAAACCATGGCATATCATAATGTTAATAAGCTAAAGCAGGTTCTGACTACATCTGCATTCTCTTTGATGTTCAGATATGGAAGTAAGAGATGTTCTCAGCTAATTATTTAAAAGCCATAGCTCGCTCTATTGCTCAAGATACTCACTGAGCCAAAGCCCAGAGCAATCAAATAAGGGTAGTGTTAATAAATGCAGCACTAATTCCTGCTTCCACACTTTGAAGAACACTTCCTGTCAGCTTCATATCCTACACGTTGCCAGTCATAATCCCCTTTTGCATATGGCCCCATAAGCGATTTTGAATTAATGTGATCAGTGATCCTCTGCAGGATGGGCTCCTGACATGTGAGTGTCTGCTGCTTATTAGCAGAGGTCCTTATGCAGGACGGGAAGCTGAGAGAGGTCAGTGCTGCGCTCAGTTGATTTAATATTAAACGTTCTGTTCGTGACATCCTCTTCTCTGACTGGAAATCAATGGAGCTTTACTGCTGTGAAATGGAAAGGCTATCTCAACAAATCAGGTCTTTTCTGTGCACAATTCAATTAATACAGTACAATGAATTATACATAACCAGTGAACAAGATGTTTGACATGGTCATAGAGCTGCAGAAGAGATTTTGTAGGTGACCTACAGGCTCAGATCCTCCTTGGTGCATAGAGCTCCAGATCTCATTGTGGATTATGATATCTAGCAGACCTCACTGCTCTCCTTGGATTGGACCCATGAAAACCCTCCCTCTGTGTTCATAATTAATACGTTCTATGTGTAACAGAATAACATGTAGGATTAACAGCTCCCTTTTTATAGACATGATTGCCTAACAACTAAACAAAGCATTATTACACCAGAAAAAGAGTAGAGCTGATAGCAAGTTATTATTTTCTCTCCTTGTTTCTGCTTTGTTACAACAAAGATAATTTATTTAAATAAAGATAAAAAAATAAGTACATTTAAATGCATTCCAATTAGATGTCCCATGATTTAACACACAATGTTACCATCTAAATGCTACCATTTTTGGCTTTATACAAGTAAGGCAAAGAACTCTGACCTAAGGTCCCACTCTGCTAAGTCAAATTCAGCCATAAAATAAACTCTAGTGGCACAAACCGCTAAATCTCAAAGGCAGGAGCACCAAAGAGAAGCTGCAAGGGATTATTATTAACCCCTGGTTAGAGTTTGAAACCTGAGACATAAAAAATTATCCAAGGATTTGCAAGGCTTTGTTTATACCCAGATACTCAAACCAGACAGAGAAGGCTTAGAATTACTGAATAAGTCTCTGTGTTAATCACAAGATACTTCTAGCTCTGAACTGCTGCAAGGTAACTATTTTTGCATTCTTTTCTGGAAATCTAATTTTACACTTAACTGAAATGATTCAAGGTCTGGACAGGTATGATGTTAGTCCTTCCAATTCAGGCAACAAATGATGCAGGTGATTTTATTACTATCTGCCCAGGGGTGACTGCTTGTGTGTGTTGACTCTAGATTTCACACAATTCATGTTACTTTTACAATAAACAGTCCTATAAAAAACTCAGCACTAAGCTTTCAGATATACACATGTTCTATACCTAACACAACAGATGTCTGGACCTGATGAAGTTATAGGCATTCTTACAGTAGAAGTAATAAATAATATGACATTATCCGTACAAATTGGGGGATAGAAGAATAGAATCCCATAAAACATTACTTTTCTTTTTTTTCAGGAGACTAACGTTTCTCCTTCCATAACTCTGAATTCATAATATATGTTATATAATTTGCTACATCAAACCACTTCTGCAGCAGAATGCCTAGCTGTGCTCTTAAAACAAATTGTTTCATAGGGGAACAGTGCTCTCCAGTGATCAAAGAAAGGAACTGGTTTAGTCATAAAACAGGTAATTGTGGTCTCCTTTATTTTCTAAGCTTTACCTTCTTTTTTCCACAGTGATTAGTAGGACTATCTTCTACATATAATATTCACATTTTCACTTCAAGGATTTTTCCCTTTTTCTTAATGAAATATGTCTTACAAGGCTAATTATTTAATACATGTAGTTTTCCTTGAAATTCCCACAGCTCTTTTTTTAACATTGGTATAAAAACAAACTTATGAAAACTGAAAGCATTTCTTAGCTAAATCACATGAGTATTAGCAAAGGTTTATTTGCAAAGCTAGTGATCCTTTATGTTCATGAAAATTGTAAACATATGACTGTAATTAATCATGAAAGTTATTGGAAGTATTCAGTGTGGTTTGTTTTACATTTTATTGAGAAAGAAATTCCTGGAGGATTTTCAGCTGAAGAGCTACAGAGAACTTTATACAAATTTTTGCTAATCAGATAGACTTAAAATGTAAGGGAAAAGAAAAAGGATAAATCTTTGTTTTCGTGTTATTCTTGTCTCTTTGTAAGAGAAATACGAAGAACATGTTAGATCTTCATTGCTTTATGTCAGTACACTGTAACTTAAGCCAGTAGAGAGATGGTACAAGACTCATCTTACCATTTTATCCATCTATAAGCTAGATGTCTGGTAACCTCAGGCTTCTGCTGTACTCAATGGAGAGAAATAGCTACATCATCCCTTTCTAAGGGAGGTGAGATGAATCATTGTCGAGAGATGACTGTTAGCTCCAGTGAATACAGAATGAGCCAAGAGTACTAGTGCAAATGTCCACAGGGTAGATGATGATGACTAGTTCAGATGAGTCTACACCATACTGATAGACATGAATCAAGTTCCTAGATTCTGGATCAACAAAATATCCCATCAAGGGAGGAAAAATCCTCACTAAAACCAGATTACAAAGCCCTATATTGTAAAATGTGTTTTAAACACTGAAATGGAATAGATCTATTCTTATATGCTTTTTTAAATGATCTCTATTGCCAGTGTATTGGGTTTGTGTGGTGGGGTTTTGGTAGAGGGGGAGGGGGCTACAAGGGTGGCTCCTGTGAGAAGCTGCTGGAAGCTTCCCTGGCTCCAAGTTGGACCCGACTCTGTCCCAGGCCGAGCCCGTCAGTGACGGTGGCAGCGCCTCTGGGAGAACGGATTTAAAAGGGGAACCGGCCGTGAGTGGGGGATTGGAGTGTGAGAGGAACCCCTCTGCAGACACCGAGGTCAGTGAGGAAGGAGGGGGAGGAGGAGGAGCGGGGGAGGAGGGGATGCCCCCACAGCCGTGGTGAGACGGCAGGCTGTCCCCCCCCAGCCCAGGGAGGGGAGCGGGGGAGTGGAAGCCCCCGAAGGTAGCCGGGACTCCATGGGAAAGCCCACGCTGGAGCAGGCTGTGACTGAAGGACTGTGGCCCGTGGGAAGGACCCATGATAGAGAAGTTGGTGAAGGACTGTCTCCCGTGGGAGGGACCCCACAGTGGAGCAGGGGATGGCTGAGGAGTCCTCCTCCCCCTGAGGAGGAAGGAGCAGCAGAGACAAGGTGTGGGGAGCTGACCCCAGCCCCACTCCCCGTCCCCCTGCGCTGCTGCGGAGGGAGCAGGGAGAGAGAACCGGGAGTGAAGCTGTGCCCAGGGAGGGGTGGGGGGAAGGTGTTCTGAGGTTTGGGTTTACTTCTTATTGTCCTTGGTTTGATTTGATTTACAGTAAATTAAATTGATTTTGCTTCTTCCCCAAGTTGAGTCTGTTTTTTGCCCATGACCATAAGTGGTGAGTGATCCCTCCCTGTCCTTGCCTAGACCCATGAGCTTTCTTCATATTTTCTTGTCCCCATCCCACCAGGGGGGAGGAGTGACCGAGCAGCCACATGGTACTTTGTTGCTGGCTGGGCTTAAACCAGCACAACACACAGACATGCATGTTAGAACACATGTGCTAAGATGCAGTATTAACGACACAACATTACAGCCTACAGCCGGGCAGTTCTGCAGAAACACGGCAAGAGAGTTTCATGCAAAATCTGTCTTCTGGTGACCTTCAGTGACTCTGAGCTAATGAGTCAATTCTTTTCGTATCTTCAGTCTCTTGGAAGCACAAACATCTACTTGACTGTTTGTGGTTGTCTTGTAAATAGTAATGACTGCATCATTTTGTTGTGTCTTAGGATCAGAACCCAGATGCCATGTCTGCATTTGGGCAGCAAACTAAGTGTGGATCTGTAGGATGAAAAAGCTGGTGTTGAACCCTCAAAGTCCTCATGATACGCACTTCAGAAAGCTTTACCTCTGTCTAGTTCCTGCCTGGCTCTACAGACTGAATGACCATCAGTGACTGGATTGCATTAGCTGTGCTACTGGCACACTTTCTCAAGCTTAGCTTCATCCAAAATGAATCCAGTTTGAGTAGCCCAATGCAAGCTCTCCCATGCAAACTGCTCTGCAATGCAAACCAAAGTGAAGTAAAAGAGGATGATTAGGAGATTTGTTCCTAATTTGGACTAAATAAGTATTACTGTGGACACACTTGATGTTGCATTAGTTCATACAAATATCTATTAAAGTACCTTTTAAGAATCAAGATTAAAATCCAAAAATAACCTCTACCTCTATGTATGTGTATTACACAGTAAGCCAAAACTATTAGAGAAAGTTTTTACATTTTTAGGTATTCTGAGGAGGTTTTGTTAAGGGTAAAATTGAAATATGTATCAGATTCAGTTTCTAAAGTACTTTAGCACTTGCAATATCAAAACCCATTGTCTTGCAATTAGACTGAGTTGCTGAAGTGCCTGCAGCAGATTTAAAAGTGCAGCACAGGCTCCAGAGTCATTTAGTGAATGTCTGTACTGCAGATGAACTATTCACACCCCAAAAGCTGCATAGAGATCCACCGAGGCTCATTTATTCCCCATCTATTAAACTAGACTTTGTAGACCACCATGCTGCTATGGTTTAACTGTTTATACCCGTTCACATTTATATTGCATTACAGTCTGAAGTGCAGATGACTCTTCATCTGTAATAGATTGGAATAGATGCTATGGTCAAAGCAACTTAGAAGTACATTCTGAACAAACCACGAGAACTTCTTACAGTTAAGAGGTGATGTTTTCAAAGAGCTGAGAGCTAAATGTCCTTTGACAGGAGCAATTCTCTTTGTGCACACATAATTTTCACACAAAATCAAATTCACAGATAAGCAGTGTTTGATTTCTACAGCATTTGATTCCCACTCATGACCATGCATACAATTCTGAACTGTAGTTTTAATGTTTTAAAAATCCATTTAGGTAATTGGAGGAAGAAATATTCCTACCGGTTAGACTCCTGAAGACAGAAGTATCACATTGTCCTATAGGCAGTAGAGCTAATGAAACCTGATTTCTTATATATTTGAGTCCTATTTTCTTTATGTCACCCACATCGCCCTGGTAAAATTACCTCTGCTCCTCACCAGACAATCCCTTATGAAATACACATACAAGAAGAGAAAAACATGCACTAGTCTTGAACGACATGCTGCCTGCTACCAAAGAGAATGTGTAATAGCTGATTTCACTCTCCTTTGGCCTCAAGAGAGGCACTATTTTGGGCCTTTCTCCTTTAGTCAGTCACCCGTTCAGTAAATTTGTAGAGACATAATTATCTTCAAGAATTCTACCCATCTCTCAATTCTACCCATCTCTCAATTTTAGTCTCAATGAGACTAAAATTAGCCAATGTATTTCAAAATTACCAAGAAGGGACTGACATACAAATCAAGTAGAATAGAGTTCAAACTAATCTCATTTCATCAGGAAAACATGATAAATTTTCCTTTCATATTAATGGTCATCAGCAATTCTCCTGAGCACAAACATGGTGTAAAATGTTGTAGCAAATTGCACCCATCAGTCCTCAGTTTATGGAGAATGAATACTAAGTTTATCTATAAAGTGTTGTAACTTTTAAAACAAGCAACAAACAAACAAAAATAAAAACACAAAAAACCTAAGTCTGTTCCAGTATGTGCTCAATTTCCCTTCTCTATTTATTGAGCTCCTGAATAAGTTATTCACCAGCAGTTCCCAAAATGCAATATTTTCCTGCCAACAAAACAATAAAATAATACCAGAACAGGTTTTTTTTTCCTGTTCTTTTACCTAAAAGCTCTTCATATGTTTTATTTATATTTTTGCCATCCTAAGCAACACAAAATCAAGCATTCATTATGTGCATTTCCAAACAGGAAACTGAAGATGCAGCTCCCAGAAGCCTCTGTGTTAACATTTAAAAATGGAAAAAACATAGATATAACAGAGACTATTGGGAGCTTCCTCTTCTTGTTCTGTTGAGAGAAATATGATGAATATTTGGCTGAAAGTTCTCTGATAGAAAAAAAATGCTAAAAAAGAAAAAAACATGCCACATATTACAACAAAGTACTTCCCATTTAATATCTCCTAGACATCTTTGCCTTTAGCCATTCAGGATTTCTGAGGGCAACAGAGCAAAACCAGCTCTCCTTGCTTGGGGTAAGAGAGGTTCCTGTTTATAGAAGTACAGTGATGTATGGCATGTATCACAGCGAACTAGACAAAATTGGTATGTAATCATAATTTTCCCATCAAAAATAAAGTTTAATCAGAACCTTTTTCAGGATTGTGTCCATTTCAACAGCATTTGGGAATACTGTTTTTTTAATTCCTCAGGTGGCTGAGGATATTGAAATATATCACTTTTACAGGTTTATTTTTAGTACATTCTCATTTTATTTCAACCTTTCTGTTGTTTTTAAAGTTCAACTTTTGCATCATTTTTGCATCATCAAGGTTAAGCAATTTGATATTGTCAACATTAAATGACGTATGCTTTCAAAGCAATATTATTTTGTAAAATCATATTTCTTAAAAACCTGTTGGGTTTTCCTTCTTCTTTCAGCAAGTTGAGTTTTGGAATGTAAAAATTACCATCAAGCACAAATGTTGAGTTTTGGCAAATTCTAAGTCTGAATATCTGTGATTCTGTTGCAGAGGACAGTGACAGGCAGGTACAACATCCAGGACATTACACTGCCCTTATAGGAAACAGTGTAGACTACACTGAGTCCTCCAGGAAAAAGAAGGGTGCTAGCATGGATCTGAAAACATTAGAGTGGAAGCACATGGGGCTAGGTGATGCAGGGAAGAAAAGGGGAGAAAAGAGAGAAATGGTGATACTGGTTTGGAACCAGGCAGAAATTAAGGTGAGAAAAACGTGAAACATGAGAAACCTGAAGCTGAGCCTAAAAAAAAATGCATAAATCAACTTAGCTGGCACAAGGAGAGGACAAAATGTGGAAGGTGGCAACAAATAATTACCAGAAGAAAAAAAGAGGACAAAGTGCCCTGGAAATGCTGATTATGCACAGTGCTAGCTAAACCCAGCACAGGGGTTTATAAAAGCCTTGCTACAGGAGAGGTGGTGCTGCAACTGAAATGAAGCTTTTGCAATAGGCTTGGAGTTAGAGGTCAAGTAGTAATGTGCTTTTCTCCACCATCAGCATTTTTTTCACAAGTGCAGTTAGTTAATTTACTGGGAGGCTCATTCAGGCTGCCCTCACCACCATGAGTTCAAATAGCCAATATGCCACAGGCATTTTATTTTACATGCTTTTTGAGACTAACTTGCAAACAGCTAAGTGCAGGACTGCTAATTGTAAATGCCGTAATGATAACCATCACTCAAGGTCACAGCGTGTCCCTGAGCAAACTGACAGTGATATACCCACTGTCCTGGTAACTGCCCTGTACCCTGACCACAGTGTGGGCACTAAAGCACTCACTTCTCTGGAAGCTGGGGTAAAGATGATGAGGAAACTTCCACCAAAATATTTATCAGTAGAATGTGATAATTTAATATCAAAACCCTTTCAGCCCTGATTTACCCCATATAACTAGGGTGTTAACTAAACTGCCTGAGTTAGGAAACTGTTTTCTCTAAAATCCCTACACAACCAGTGGAGTTCAATGCACTTTAAGTCTTTTGGAGGTGCCTATATTTCTCCATTGCATATGAAAGGTAACCAAAGGCTCCTCAGCTGGTGATGGGACACTTTTGTGTCCACACTTAGGTGAGCAGAAGCTCTGTGTTTCCTTCCAGTTCTAGCTGAGATTGCTCACATTTCCACAAGATTAATTCCTATAAACACATGAGCAATCAAAAGAATTTTATTAAAAATTTATAATGATCACAATTATTTCAGAATGTAGCATAAAGCACAGGCCATGAGAAGACATGTCTATTAATAATCTGATGTAGCACAGAGGTAGGTTTGGGGGTTTTTTTGTTTTTTTTTTTAAAGTGACTTAAAATCTAATGTTCCTTCTTTCTTTTTCTGAGAAATGCTTCCACAGTCACAAGATTTGCAGCAGATATAGATAAAAATACATGTCTACATTTGAGCACTCTGTACTTGGGGCTTAAGAAATACTTCAAAACTCAGAGTAATTTTATTCATTATTGATGAACACCAGGAAGTCTTTGATTCATTCTTTCTGATAAAAATCTTTTTCTTTGTAGATATTTATGGACATAATATTAATAATTTTCTTAGCACTATGGGACTTGGATCTCTCAAACTGATGAGCAAATGATAGGGATGTGATATTCACCATTCAAATGGATGAATATTCATGAAGTCTCAGATTTATCTAGTGAAAAGAATCTGTCTAGGCTTCCTCTAATGTTAAAGGGAAAAGAGAAATGAAGGGGAAATTCTAACTGAAACTGCTCAGCAGTGGTAACCTGTGACAGAGGAAAGATCTGGTACAGAGGGCAAGAAGGCCCACCTACAAGAAGGGGTTAAACAGGTTGGAAGCAGGCTGAGGTGCCCCATGCAACTGCTCTTGGAACTGGTCCTGGTGCAATTATACATGAGGATTCTGCTTGCGACACATCTTTGCAGACTCCATCTAGAACCGTGTATTGTGGTAGGACTCTGCCCAATGCAGTGTTCATTAAATTTTTCTTTTATATTTAAGCACAAACACGTGTTTAATTTGCCTCAAGGGGTACCATAAAAATTCCCCGACACCAGCTTCTCCAAAAGGAAGCTTTATTCAGAGGAGGATTTTCAGCAAGTTTTGCTTATAGCTGTTCTCTGGCTGGAGAAAAAGTCCAGTTTGTTAGCCTGTGAGGTGAGAGCACTTACAAATCCTGCATCTAAATTCATGTGGTTCTGCGGAAGATTCTTTGTTGAAGTTTAGCCTTACTATATAAATAAATTGCAAAATCATGTTTTAGTTATGTGTGGGTAAGTTGAAAATGACAATAATTTTTCAAATAAAGGCAGGACTACCCTGCCATTAGGAAAAGAGCTTGGTAGCTAGGTATCAAACCTGGATACTGGAGAGACCAGAGGGTCTGTGGGTTGGCTACTGGATGGCCCAGGAGGTCCCAGGCATCTCTTGGGGAGACCATGGAGCCTAGGGGTCAACTGAGAGAGCCGTTTGTGTGTGTGTGTGTGTCTGAGCATGAAGCAAAGGCAGCCAGGACACGTGGGGCCAGCTGCCAGGGAAGTCTAAAAGTATAAGTCTAGTTACTGGAGGGATCCATAATGTGACATTAGACCACACAGTCATGTAACATGTCTCGTAATATCATGGTCATGGTCCTGTAACATCTGAGATATTTGTACTCCTCATGTAAAGCTATTTTATGTACTAGATTTTTTTTTCTGTTCAGTTTGTCAAGAAGTGTTTCTAACTATTGGAACAGTTCCAGTTCACTCAACTCCAAACTCTTCACCCATGCTGCACAGCTCCTTTGCATATAGAATACAGAACACGTAAATTCCCCCTAGCAGAGGACTATACTGATGCTTTCCCATTCCTCCTCCATTCTCATCTACCGCACATCTCAAAAGTATTCTACCTAGGTCTCCAAACATGCCCATTTTCTACCATCCTCAGTCATAAAGGAAAAGTTCTATGTGGGCAAAGGCTTCCCAGGAATTCCTAGAGAAACACATTTTCCAAAGAACTAACTAAACCAGCCATGGATTGACATGTACATTGTTATTTAAAGCAAAGTAAATACGGTAACATGCTAGAAAGGTTATTCAGCTTTTGAAGCTTGAACTGCACAAGCCTATGAAAGGGGCGCTAAAGGAGAAAACAACTATTTTAACTTGCTTATCCTGTACAACAGTAGCAGCTATACTTGGCAACTGATTTTTGGGGACTGCATTATCATAGCAGTGCAGACACAGTGCTGCTTACAGCCCCATTTATCTTAATACCAGTATTATTTCCCTCAGTAGAAAGAAAAAAAAAAGTGCTTAAAAATGTGGATAAAATTCTTTTTCATTTGAATCAATGATAGCTATAACATACACATCCATTATGGAATAGAAATTAAGCAGCAGTGTAAAGCACTTGACAGCATTGCCTTCATGTAGTTGAGAAGCAGAAGTCTGAGTAATTTGCTACTTTCTGTCTTGTCATCAGGCCAAAAGTAGCTCTTGCATCCTGCATGCTGCTAACTTTACACTGAAAATGCATTTTTCATTTTATTTGACACGGTCATCTCTCATGGATTTTCAAAGGCAGTCTGTCTCCTTTTCAGAGTAACCCTACTGTCAGCACTCTCTACTCCCACCAATGTCTAATTAAGATTATCCTGTCTGAATGCTTCCTTTCACCCCTCCAAAATTTGAAATAAACTACTTCTAAATGAAAAGAAAAGTGTTCACAGAAGAATATCATTAAATCCTTTAATAATAATCCCTTTGTTTAAGTCAGTGCAATTTCTTATGAGAACAAGACCTGCAGTTCACAATATGAAGTCTTGGTAATTACTCTGTGAAGGAAAACCACTGTGCCTGCACAAAGCCATCTCCAAGATGGAAACATATGCAAAGATTTGGCCTGATCAGTACTTGGACAGGATATATGAGTGAACACTGACTGCACTTGCATCAGGGATTGATTCATTGAACGGATTTCTCAATCAGCTAAGCCTTAAAATTATGTTTCAAGGTATGGTGCTCTTGAAGATGCTGGATTCAGTTAACCAGCTTTTATTAAAAACAAGAGATATTAGCAAAAGAGACAAAGTAAGATTTTTTTATCTAACTTTCCACAACTTAAACAACCTCACGTCTGTTGATCTCCTTTTACCTCCTTACAGTCTCTCTGTATTTTCCCTTGCATGCAGGATTCTTCCCTGGTGCCAGTCCTACACAGATCTGCAGTGCTATTTTTCCTGGTAAATAGCTGTCACATTCCACTCTAGAACAGACTACTCCTCTTTGATGGACACAGTGCTATTTCCATACGAACTTTGCTGACTGCTGTGATTCTCTAGGGTGAAATAAGATATATAGACACAAAACATCAAACAGAATATTTTCACCTGAAAAGAGCTTTGATAATTTTCTGTGGTGAATGCCTTAACTTCTGGTTCCCAAAATCTTCCTTATGAGACATGTTTATAAATTCCATACAGTCCTTCCAATATTCTTCTTAATCCTCCTGAGACATCTACACTAGTAAACGAACAGCACCAAGGCAGAGCTGGGCACTGAAAAGCTATCATTTGTAGCATTAAGTTCTTACAGTGGTTGCTGGCACACTTTTAGCTAGGTGAATTAGCACTCTTTCCAAACAATTCACTGGCACAGTTTGTGAATTAGCCCATTCAAGGTCCACTTCCAATACACAGTTTGGATGTAGCCACCCTGAATTGGAAGCAAAGAGGGTTTAATAGTGAGGAGGTAGCCAGATTTTGCCAGCTGGTCTCAGACTCAGAGCCAGTGCCCTGGCTTTGCATATCTCCCAGCATAAATGTCCCCTTAGCATCAAGTGATCATTTTAGTCCATAGCCACACACAATGCAACAGTGAAAAATGGTCATAAGCCAACTGCCTTATCCACAGAAGCAATAAAAAAGTATTTGGCTATGGATGCCTCTAATCATCCCAGACAGGTATTGTTTACACATGCAGCAGCTTAGTTTTTAGTAGACAAATCTATCACACATGGAGGTGCCCTTCAGTATGCCTAAGATGTCAGGTAGATTAGCTGGTGGTGGTCCCCTTGAAATCCAGGGGTAGTATAGGTGCCATTCTGCCCCAGGACTAGGTACGAATATTTGCAAGCAAGTTTTTACACCTCAGCTACACACCACTAAGGTAAAATGAGGCTTTCTGTAGTAAAGTAGGAAGAGGGAGATCTTTCAAGAGATCTAGAAGAATCTCTGAGCAGGTGAGTTTGAAGATGAGATTCAGCTCCAAATTAAGACATTTACATTTAGGTGTCTACATGGAGTTGTATGAGTCAATATCCCATTATTGTCAGTAAAGAGCTGAGTTCAATTCACATGCCCAAACATATGTGCCTATTGTCACATGAAATAGCCCAAGATATCCAAGATACCCCGCAGGAGTGGCACAAATGGCACAGGACCTATGGGAGATGCCTCATCTATCTGGATGAGTAACTTGGAGCCAAGAAGAATATCTAAGCAAGCAGGCATCGATGCTCTCACAACTGCATCAAAATCCACGTATTTTTCCATATGTGGTGCTTTCTATGATCATAAAATAAATTCAGTTAAACACATGAGTTAGGAGTAACTGGACTGTGTTCTTTCATATTCCATATAGTCTTCAAACACCCTTCCAGGACATTTTTCCCCTCATTAGGTTACAGAACAAATAAGAGAATAGACATGATCCCTAGAGGGCTGATTGATACTAATCAGATCATATAAATGTATTGTATGGCCCATGGAAAAATGTGTTATGTAGTTGACCTTCAGCATGCTACTGACCAAACTGCAGGTCACAGAGCCCAAAATGGAGGTAAAATTATGCTCTACAGTTCCAACAGAGTTTTTTTTCCCTTTTCTTCTAGTTCCACATCTCAGTTTGAAAATATGGTAACTTGTATCAAAGGCACTGAACAATGAGCAGGAAGAATTTGGAAAGCGTTTTCTCACTGTTTTCTTAAATTTTTAATGTTCAGACTCCAGTGTCAGTAATGGTGGAAGGAAAGTGTTTTGTGAGAAAAAGCTACAAAGGCAGATACCTACTGTTGAAAATAAATGTCACAAAAATATGAAAGCCTCATTTTTGCAGAAGACAAAAACTTTTAACAGTCATTAACTTCTAATTATTCTCCAGTAATAAATGAATAGAATAATGAAAGTTGTTAGTATAATTTCCTATTCATGAGGAATACCAAATAGGAAGGATCACTTACTATTTCCATATCGTTGAAGTTAATGTCACTTTCATGTTTTACTGAATACAATAAAAAGTTAAACAAAAATAGAATTTAAGATATCATTAACAATATATTAGCAGTTTTCTCATCATGCTTTAAAGTCAGAAAGGCACATAACAAGAAGACTGAATTGCAAGATTTTTGACAATTGATTGCTTTTCAAGACAAAAGTAACTGCTGTCCACACTCATTCCACGAAGAAGAGTTCAGACTGACCCAAGCCAATGGTCATTTTACTTTCAACTCACCATGTGCTATCCAATCTTTTGGAATAGTGATTTAATTTACATCACTATAGATGAAGAAGCATGTCCAGATTTAATCTGGAGCTACCCTGAACTGCTTCTGATACCCTGAGTATCTCTATTGACTCTAGTGCCATTATAATGATGAAAATAAATGAATAAACAACTGCTAGAGTGGACTGCTCCCCAAGGGAACGCAAAGGTGACAATGAGGCAGGCAGAGCACTGTCCCCTCCAACATGGGGACAGCTCCACAGCACTCAAACAAGAAGAGCATGTCAGTGACAGAAACCAGAGTCAACCAGCAGCCCAGTGACAGCCAAACATCTCTGTAGCAACCAGCTTATCTCCCAACAGGTTGATATGGGTTACAGCCACACTTTGAGCACAGGCAGCCAAACTCCTCAGAGCTGGGTGTTGCAGAACTTGTAGGTGCACTCTGGGCCCTGACATGATTTCCTAGAATATGTGTCATAAGAGAAAGAAAAATTCAGCATGTAACAGTAGTCAAAAAACAGGTTACGGTATATATTCGAAGTTTGAAAGACTAAAAAACTGTATCTTTGAAATCATTTATCTGATGTTTCCGTGGATTGATCCAATGAGATTGCTCCCTAGATTGGTTCAGTGAAACCCCGACACAATCATTAATAATTAGAAGTGACATACAGTGAGCACTTTGGGAAATCACTTTTCTCCCTCTCAGGCCTGCCTCCCTAAGGACAGGAAGCCATCTCCTACTAAGTGGGCTGAATATTGATCACCACTTTTTGGAGTACTCTGCAAGTCAGACTGCTCTATGAATAGTGTGCGTACGTGGAAGCAGCTCTAATGAGCCAGCTAGTTGTTCCACTGATGAAGTCAAGGAAGTTTAGAGCTTGTAACCTGGAGCTGCAAAATACCTTGCAGCTGTATTCACTCCAGGACAATCTTACATAATGAACAATTTTGTGAGATGTTATTTTACATCACAATTACAGTGAAAGGAAAGTGGTCCTCTAATATCTTTGATTGAATGCAATTGTTTGAGAAAGATATGTAGAGGCTACAATACAGCTGTAATGGCTGGAATGTTCTGCAGGGCACTCCTGACAAATGAAGCACTCAAAAGTTTGAATTAAACTATTTCTGTGACTTAAATACCAAATTATGAAAGTGCCAAGTTACATTGCTGGGTTCTGCCAGATTAATTTACAGAAAAATGCAGAGGAAAGAAATGCCTCAGATCAGAGTGTCCTAAGAGACTCAAAGTGAAAGAGCCCTAACAGGTATGACAGGGTAAACTCAGCAGTTTTAAAACTGATAGTAAGAAAGCTGGAAAAAATCTCTGGGGGAATCCTATTTATTCTCATGGACGCAACAAATCTAGGCTGAAGAGTTCTGTTAATGGAGGGTAGTTACTTAGAAAGTGGAAATCACTTCATTCCCATGAGAGGGAAAAAACACAATAAAAACTGCCTTCGGAAATGAAAACGGCTAAGCAAGTACAGAAGAAAACAGATCAGCCTAGAGTTATTTAAGAACACAGAAGATGTTGCAAGACTCTTTGGAAGCTAGTTCTTTCCAAAATTATCCATTGTAGAGTTTAAATTTCCTTCTAAATTATTTAAGAAATGAGCGTGAGCTATCTCACCCTGCTGCGAAAACAAAAACTATCACTGATAGAAAAACAAAAGGACTCTTATCTGTAATAAGTTTCCTTTTCACAAGAAAATAGTCCTAAAAGCCAGAATAGTTGGCTTTGAAAATTCTTCTCCATTTAACCATCATACATTCAGCTTTTTCTAACCAGAGAGAAAAGAGAAGCAATTCCAGTCCTAGTTCAAGAGAATTTATCTTTGAAGTTATGATCACAATGTTTATCATTCAGCTAAGCCCCCACCTGTTAAAGTGGAGGTTGCACTGCAACCACAGGAGATAGAAAAATTGAAGATGAAAACAATTCCAATGAAAATTGGTGATTATTTGATAGAACTATATGCCTATAATAATGCACTCTGTGCATGTCTGTAGAACTCAGTTTTCCCAGCTTCCATACTGCTGCCTAGCCTGCAGAAATGCACACTGGTAATTTGCAGCATATAGGTAGCCCTAAGGACACAACAAAAATATTAAATAGAATACACATAAAGTAACTTAAATTTGTGCCATTTCCTTAACATAATGCCTCAGACTAAATCTATTCTAAAACTTACCTCTAACTTTTAATTTTTTAATATTTCTAAATAAAGCGTAGACCTATAAAAAGCATTTTCAACAGCGTGAAATTTTCCAATCCAAATTTTATTAGAAATGTATTGTGCATTTTGAAGGTTAAATATTTTGTTGCCTATAAGTTTCTTCGCTGAACTCTGTATAAAAATATGCAACCCTTGGATGAATCTCAGATGTCTGTTCTTCAAGAGGAGAGTGTTAGGCTGACTAAGGAAATCTAGTCTAGGCTACTTGAAAGCTTCATGTTTATTTAGAGTACAGAGGCATTTCTGACACTCACATATCTCATAGTAGGGGCCAATGAGGAAACAAAAACTGACTCTAGGCATAGGCAAATTAGTTATGTGATTAAGTACAAGGCTGACAGAGGTAACAAAATTACTTCATTGCCTTTTTTTACCAGAAGTGTTTTCTGGCTGCTACTGCTGCGGTCAAAAAAGAAAAGGAAGTCAGGGAACACAGGATGACACCTACTGTGGGATGGGGTGGTCTGCCATCAGCAGGAAAAGGCACTATCCCTGTTCTCCTTATAGTAATATCAGCAAGAAGCTTATCTCCCTACCATCTGCTACCCCTTATCCAAACAACCTGAAGTTTGATTAGTGTGATGGGACTGATGAGCCAGGGTCAGCTTGCTCCTCTGTGCTGTAGCATTGCAAAACCCAGGTTTGCTTGTAATGCTGAGAAGGCTTGACCTGGTTCCGGAGGAAAACAGTGAAAGAAAAACCATCCATGTCATTTCAAGTTCAGAAATAATGTCACCTGAGATGTCCCAGATTCAGGAAAACATGGACACAGTGCTTTAGCTTCAGGCATTCCACACCTGCATTAAATTAAATGCAAATATAACTGTGGCATACATTAGGAACAGAAGCTTAGCTCAAGAGCATTTCTATTTTAAAGTCCTTGCTGCAAGACTAAACTTAAACACCTAAAACAAATAATCAAGTGCTAAAAATATTCACTGGATTCCTTTATGATTTTAGGCATTGAGTCAGTTTCAAAAAACCCCTGCACATTACAAGCATCTTTGAAAGTCAGGCTGTGTATTTAAAATATGCACAAAGGTGCTTCCTCTTAGTTATCTGTTTACCTAAATGTTGGGGTTAGTATTCCTTTGAAGGAGAGAATGAGGCAATCCCACATGTGTTCCCACCAGGGCCTCAGGTTGAGACCCCAGGACAGTGGTGGTGGTGGGTGTTTCTTTGGGAGCCCAAGCCCATTTCTCACCTTATGCACCACGTCTTATGCACACCTTCTCTCATTCTTGTGTTGCTTCACTTCTTCCTGATGGTCTTTCACACACCTTGTCCTCTAATACCACATCTCTCCACTCACAGTCTCACAGCCTTTTTCTCCAGGCCCTCAAATCAGAGCCTCAGTATCTGGTTACCTCCCTCTCAGTCACTGCTGTCCCCCTTATTCTATAGCCCTATTGACCCCTGGTCTTTTTTACTATCTATTTTTTGGGGTAGTAATCCATAAACCCAGACAGAGAGGGCTATTAGTCCATAAATCCAGATATAGCTACACTTATGATAACCATAATCCATCTGTCCCTACAGACAATACATTTGTTAGCCTAGAAAAGTTACATGAAAGATTTGTATCACACAAAAATATCTTCTCCAAAAAGAGTTTCTGTCAAATGTACAAAGCATTGATTACTCTTCTCATGGTAATCTCAACACAAAAAACATTACTTAAAGTTGTTCAGTCTCTAAGATAAAACCACGGTAATAATAAAATTCTTTACTTGTGACTAACATTCCAGTGGACTTAGAAACCCAAAACATGTATTGGGAGCTTTTTCTTCATGGTTCAATGGTAACACTAATGGACAAAACAATATGAGTACCTTGCAGGAAGGACAAATCCCTATGACTAATAAGGTGTTTACAAACTCCTCTCTTCTCCCCAGCCTCTATACACCCATCACAGAGATACAGAAAATTAGGGCTGAGAGAAATTTCAAGAAATCATACAAACCACAGACAGAAGCAGACTGATTACCAAGACAAACGTTTTTTTCAGTCTCTGGTGATCATGAAAAACAGTTAATCACCATTGTTTTAATAACTGTGTTTTATGCATTAGAATATTAGAGTTTCATTCCTTCACATGTTTTCTCTTGCCTAGATTCAACTACTGTAATTGCTTTAAGATTTCTCACAGGTCATGTTTTTGCTAGTGATTTTGGGTTTTGTTGATGTCTTTCAGACTGCCAAAGCTGTTTCTCAGAAGTTAAAGTATGGTACACATAAACTGGACACAGCATTTCAGGTGATATTTTACTATTTCTCCCACTTCTCACATATCAGCTCTCTTGTCAATACTCACCATATAAAAGATAAACTATTTTTTGCAAGAGCATAGCACTGCTGACTGTAGTTGGCATGTCAATGCAACCCTTCACAGCTGCTATCTCACCAGTCATTTCTCCTTCCTAAACCTAGATCACAAATACAGAAGAAATTCCGCCCTTCCTCTGAGCCAATCTACACTACGTAGCTTGTTTGTGGCATTACAAACCACTCACCCTCTACTTCATATACACATAACCATGGCTGTAATTAAAATTACAGTTTCATCGTCTAGGCATTTTCCTCCATCATGGAATACTGGACACTACTGCCAGCTTTGGACATTGAAGTAGGTAGGTGGTAGGTGTGACCAAGTATGACAAGTCTTACAATCTTCTATGCCTGGTGTTTAGTCTTCAAGCCTTCTTCAGGGCAAGTGAGCATATAGCTTGGTGTATTGGTTTTATGTGGCAAGGTTTTGGTAGCGGGGGGGGTTACAGGGGTGGCTTCTGTAAGAAGCTGCTGGAAGCTTCCCCTGTGTTCGAGAGAGAGCGAGCCCATACCAGTCGGCTCTGAGACGGACCCGCCGCCGGCCAAGGCCGAGCCAATCAGTGATAGTGGTAACGCCTCTGGGATTACATTTTTAAGAAGGAAAAAAAAGTTGGGAGAGTGAGAAACAGCCGCGGGAGAGAGGAGTGAGAACATGTAAGAGAAACAAGCCTGCGGACACCAAGGTCAGTGAAGAAGGAGGGGGAGGAGATGCTCCAGGCGCCGGAGCGGAGATTCCCCTGCAGCCCGTGGTGAAGACCCTGGTGAGGCAGGCTGTCCCCCTGCAGTCCAGGGAGGTCCACGGGGGAGCAGATCTCCACCTGCAGCCCGGGGAGGACCCCACGCCGGAGCAGGTGGGTTCCCGAAGGAGGCTGTGACCCCGTGGGAACCCCGCGCTGGAGCAGGTTCCTGGCAGGACCTGCGGATCTGCGGAGAGAGGAGCCCGTGGAGCAGGTTTTCTGGCAGGACTTGTGACCCCGTGGGGGACCCGCGCTGGAGCAGTCTGCTCCTGAAGGACTGCACACCGTGGAAAGGACCCATGCTGGAGCAGTTCGTGAAGAGCTGCAGCCCGTGGGAATGGCCCACGTTGGAGAAGTTCGTGGAGGACTGACCCCGTGGGTGGGACCCCACGCTGGAGCGGGGGAAGAGTGTGATCAGCCCTCACCCTGAGGAGGTGAAGCGGCAGAAAATAACGTGTGATGACCGTAAACCCCATCCCTGTCCCCCTTGTGCCGCTGGGGGGGGTTTGGTGGAGAAATCCGGGAGTGAAGTTGTGCCCGGGAAGAAGGGAGGGGTGGTGGGAAGGTGTTCTGAGATTTCGTTTTATTTCTCATTACCTTACTCTGGCTGATTTATAATAAATTGAGTTAATTTTCCCTAAGCTGAGTCTGTTTTGCCCGTGACGGTAATTAGTGAATGATCTCTCCTGTCCTTATCTCGACCCGCAAGTTTTTGTTATATTTTTCTCTCCCCTGTCCAGCTGAGGATGGGGGAGTGATAGAACGGCTCTGGTGGGCCCCTGGCGTTTAGCCAGGGTCAACCCATCACACTTGGGACGAATGATAAAAATTAAGTGTGATGGGACATTATATCAAAATATGTATGTCTTCTCTCTGACAGTCTGTGTCTACTTACCATCTTCCTCATGGACTTGACAAGTCCCATGAGTATTATCTTCTATTTAGCTTTTATTACACATGTATATTCTTATAATATGTAGAAGACTAGTTCTGTGAACAGGAATCCCAGCATGAATTAAAAGAACAAACAAAGCAAGGAAAAAAATCCATCCACGTTTTCCAAGTGAATAATGTGAGTGAAAGAAAAAGAAACAGAAAAGACAGAGGCAGAATGGAAATACCTGGAGCTAAGTAAGGTATACCTAAAATCTCCTTGGGATGCCTAATTCATAGGACATTATACATAGGCATTTCATATTTGGGTTCAGCTCTGAATTGCCCTTTGAGAAACCTGTATGTCTCCCAGTAGCTCCTTGGGGAAGCTAAGCAGAAGCAGGAGTTCAGCAATGTGAATACTCGATGAGAAAAGAGCGGTCAGAGTGACAAGCTGGTGTCGGCAACACAGGTGCTTAACCACTGTCAATCCTCTTTTAAATATCACTGGCTGCTTATCTGAGCTCTGAGCACAATCTTAACAGACTCAACTGAAATAAATAGGATCCTTCTGAATCTATAAGCCATGTAACAACAGACCCAAATGGGACACTGGAATTTCTCCGTAGTGTGTGCAGAATACAGATGCCATTGGCCAAAATTTCACAACGTATGTACATTTCAGTGCACACCTTTATATGCACTTAATTGAACACTTCTGCACAGATAAATAATGGGCAGATCAAGATCAGATCTGTGTTGTGCACACTTCAGCCAACTTGCATCTTTACAAGTCTGATCCTGTATCTGGGAACAAGCATTATTGTTTTAAACATATCTGTCTTTCAGATTGCCAAGGTGCTCTCTAACTTTAGAAACTCCTTGAAGGCAATGTCCAAATAATGTGAGATTGATTGATAATAATTTCTTCCATTTGAGAAACAAATTCTACCTTGTGTTACTTTAATATCAGTTGGGGTGAAATTTGCATTTACATTTATGGAATGACAGGCTTCCCTAACCCCAGATAAAAAATGCAGAGGAAGGTATTGGCAGTCACTGAGATTATTATGAACTCTACAGAAAAACAAAAAGGGTTAAACTGTATGCATGTGTGTAATAGGCAAGGCACAACTGGCTTGTGATACACAGTAAGCCATGCAACTATCTACCATTTGTCAGTCTTTTAGATACTTAATGTTACTTCAATAGAGCTTTCTCTTTAATCCCATTGGGTACCATCTCACAATGGTGCACACAGAAGAATAAATACATTATTTAAGTTCTAATGACATCCATTTGGCATGTAATTATTATAAATGGCATTCATATAAAATTGCAGACAGGTAAAAATTTTGTGAAACATTAGGGGAATAAATGATGGAATGAAGGAGAAAGGCGGGGGAAATATCAACTGTATTCAGTTAAACTATTGGGAAATTGCTATACCTTGAGAGAAATGTTAACTTAAAAAAGAGGCACAGAGCCTTAAGGAAAAGTATAGATCAACATTACTTTTTTTCTCTTCTGTTCCTAAAGACAAGAATAATTTCTTTTCTGTAGTGATGAAGAAGGTGTTTTTAAAATCAATATAATCCTGACAAGAACTACAGAACACATCCATTTCTAAAAGTATTTTATCAGTAGACATAGCTGCATTAAAAAACATCTTCTGAGACTACTGCCCAGACTATTTTATGCAGAACACCACAGTCTAGACTGCTTCATGCAGCCAAAGAAGACATTTACAGTCCCAAGTGGTGAGTGCCTGTTTCACTAAATATGCAACAGTATGTTAGGCATGATCCCCTTCAGGCTGCTTCTTTAGAGATTGAAACTGAGATTATTTATATTATGCTGTTGGTAGCAGTTAGGCTCATGGAAAGGAACTGAGTGGCAGGGAGTCTATTTAATCATAGCTTAGCATCAGACCAAGCCTAGTCTTTGCTGTTAGGGTGAAAGATACCCGCAAAACAACAATGAAAAAGAGATAAAAGTACTGAGCTTTCCTGGCACGTATGTACTGAGTTTTGGCTAAGGAGATTTAAGGCATGATTATGTGCTGAGTTTCCACATTCTAGAAATACAGCATCAAAAAGAAATGGTGGTTGTGATTGAAAGTGCCTCACCAAGACAAACCAGAGGACAGCTTCCTTCTTTCATCACCAAAAAAGTCATTATGGACTTGGCCCAGCCTTACTGAACTCCATTTCCATTTAGTGCAATGAGGTTTGCATGAGATCTCCTACGTGTAGGTACACTGGAGATGTTTTTGAGTTCATTTGCTCTCCTTTCTGCCACACAACAGCTGGGGTCTCTCACTTTGAGGGATTAACATCCCAGCTGCACTGAGGTGTGTGGGTAGAGGGAGCCCAGAGAGCATGTTCCGATGGTCTCCCTGCCTGTGCAGGGCTGAGCCTGGTCCATCTGGATGGAGATCATTGCTCTGACTGCATCTGCGGATCTCAGTGTAAGGCACTGTGCAAAGTCCACAGAGGATAAATGAAACAAACCCAGACAAATAAGGAAATACAAGACATAAGTAACAAAAGACCGTAATAATTGTATACAACAGTGGGGACTTCAGTAAAACAGGGATGAAAGTTCTTTCCACAGATCATCCAGTCCATCCCTCTGCTCTGAGGCAGAAGCAGCTGTACGTCTGTAATGCTGGGCAGATACTTGTCTGATCTATTTTTCCAATTCATCAGTATGACAATTGCACAGATACCTCAGATCTTAGTGCTCCACCAAACTTACTGTTAGAAAGTTCTTCCTAATGTCTCATCCAAGTCCTCATTGCTACAGAGGTGATAATTCCTCCTTATTCTTCCACAGCAGACAAGCAGACATAGAAAATAGAGTATTCTCATCTTCTTTGCCTATTTCCATGTTTTTGGCCAACCATTCTCAATCTTCTCAAGACTAAAAAATTACAATTCATTTGAGTTCTTTCTCATTCTGAATGCTTTCTCTGTGATCACTTACCTATAGTTATGCTTCATAGGTTCTCAGATGTAGGAGGCCCAGAAATGTTTAAGAATTCCACCTCATGCCTTACCAATGTTGAGCAGACAAGTGGTTGAATTGCCACCTCTTATAGGCTCTACTTTTGTTTATATGTCCTTGCTTCATGTTTGAGTGTTTTGGCAATAGCTTGAAATAATTGACTTGTCATCTGGTAGTGTACTGCAGACAAGCAGTCCACCAAATATCACATCACAGCTGATTTCTACATTAGTGCAGAACCTTATTCTTGTCCTTCATGAGCATATGAATAAAATAGTTTCTTCCTGTTATGTTTAAAATGAGTGAATTTCAGAGGAAACTCACAAAACTTTCAACATGTAGTTTCTATTAGAGCCTCATTTTATGAGTTTAACTGGAGCTTTAGAGATGCACAGTCTTCTGCAGTTTTTTTGCTGAAAGTTTGGGGTTTTTTCCCAAAGAATTTTACCTAGTGGGTTCTTTCCTCAGCTACTTTCAGTACTTTCCTGGCTACCTTAGGTATATATTTACACATTTTACCAACATTTCTATCAGTACAGCTATATTTCCTAGAGGTACTATATTTTAAACAACTTAACTGTCTCCATAAATGCCCTAATGTAGATGTAATTGCATCAATATATCTGTACTTCCACCGTTGTTAGTCATCTTGATCTCTGAAACTGGCATAAGAAATTGCTTTTTACTGAAATAACTGCTACCAGATTATTGGTGTGCTAGCTTGCCTACACCAGCATGAGTGTAGAAAGAAATGGATCATGGTATAGACAGTGCTTAAGGACATACTGTGCTGATCATAAGTGATACCAGTTAATATATTTCTGCCCCAGCTGCTTACTACTGCTTCTCTGTCACAATCCAACACTCCTATCTCATGAAATCCATAGCATGTCTGTGTGTGCAGCTGCACCTTGGTTCTCTCAAAATACTGTACTGAGAAAAGAGGTATAAACTAACCAGAAGTACATGGCTTTAAATTACTCCTCCATCCTCATCAACATCTGTCACTGTTCAACCTTGAAGTGTATTTATGCTGGATAGCAGAATATGGTGCAGAGATTCATCAGCAAGCAATGAATGACTTGCTTCAAAATCAGAAGTTAATCAGCCATTCCCAGAGTGATTCTGTGTCCAAGTTAATAGACCTGCTGAGACACCAAACAGATTAAGGAGAAGCCCTGATAGCAGACCTCAATGAGCAATACTTTCTGGTAGGGAAGCAACAAGAAGCTGGAGGCAATTATTTCCTAATCTGGATCCTCTCTAGAAAGAGCAGCTCATCTGATCCAATTGTCTGCACCTTTCTGAAACACTGTAAAGCATTTTAGTGTATCTAGGAATAAAAATCCTGTATTATTTTCACAAGACTTTATAATTTCCTTTTCATCTCCCTTGAGTTATATTCTACCTATTAAATAAATAAATAAATAAAAATAAATGGCAAAAGCATAATGATCTTGATACATTTTAGGAGGTGGAAAAAATATTTAGCAGTATTTGTCCAGGGAAATTGTTCTAGATCTTGCTGTTATGAGGCACAATTAAAATGTAAATGTTCCTTTACAGCAAAATTACTACTTCATTTATGAACACATAAAATGGACTTTAAAACTACAGGATTTTATATCTATTCATAAGATTTTAGTGCTGTTCTTATAAAAACAAGCACAAAAAGCTTGTTCTCTCAATGTTCTTCTTTTTTCTCTCCCTTTCTCCATTAATCCCAGCAAATTTCAAGGTCGTATTGAGAGTTAGTGCACAGCAATGTGCACTAATATAGTTAATGCACAGATATGTGTACTAATATATCCATTTCTATTTATTTGTAAAGCAGCTAAGCAATTTTTGCTTCAAAGGAATTTTTTCAAACAATTGAACAGTGTCTCATTAATAATTTTACTCATGTTACTTGCAAGATTTATCTTTAAAATAGAGATTATATTGGTGAAATCTACACCCATATGATTTAAAACTAACTTAAATTGTTTCAGTTAACAGTAATCCCTAGGGAATGTATTGGAGGACTAATGAATTATACCACTGCCACTTTAAAAAGTAAGAAATAAAAATATTTTTTAAATTATATGGATTAAGAATGAACTAGTGTACCTCAGAAAGCATGTATTTTGTCAGTGGGGAATCATTGTCAAATATTCTTTTCCTGTATAGATTTTCAATTGGGTGGTTGTAGGCCCAGTGATCCATGATTTAGGATGAAATATAAACTTATTTATGAGTTCTCATAGGACATTAAAGATATATCTGCACAGCAGAATGAAATGCCATCAAGATTTGCCCGCTCAAATCCTAGAAGCAGCACATCTGGATTCTTCTATATTGTTCCTAAACTAATTACCTTGCATCTCAGCAGAGATTATTAACTTGAGCACAGGGTCAGCCTAAGAGTGGCTGTTTAGCTTCTGATTTTGAAGCAAGTCATCTGAGGATAGCTGGGAAATCTCTGCAACATATTCCATAATGAGGTGTAAGTATGCCTGAGGAATTAAGAGTGGCAAATAATGATGACAGAGCAGTCACACAGAGCAATCTGAATCTCTTTGTAGGGTAGGCCTCGTTAAGTTGCTTTAATGCAACAAAGCTCAGGATTATACAAGGAATCACTAAAGAGCAGATATTAAAAAGGTTAGTAACTTTGAGATGATGTATACATTGCAGTGAATAAGTGAACTAATATGATCCAGTGCCTTGCAAAAGCCAAAAAACTAGTCAAATCTTTGAATATCAGTACAGGAGAAAAATTGAAAAAGGAAAGGAGATAATGTTTCATCTTCAGAAAAAGTGGCAGTCCTTGATGAAGCTAGTATTACAGTTCTGTTCACCATATTTTAACAAAAAAAAAGTGGAAAATGGGAAAGGTATAAAAAGAAGCCATAAAAAAGAGAAAATACATTACAATTAAAGAACCATGTAGCTTAGTTTTTTTCTTCTCTTTGATTCAGCAAGTAAGCAATTTTTTAGAAAGTAAATTCTATATTTGAAAAGGATTTTGATCCAGTAGAAAAGAGCTTGCTGACTGAAGCCCAAGAAATTCAGATTAGAATTTTCTCTTACATTTACAGGTAAGAGAAGTGGTTCAGTTCTACATTTTTAGTTCCTGGAAACTGATGACAAGATCCTTTCCAGAAGCTATTCCTCAGCCAGTAACATGCTATTTGTCTCAGCAAAACAGTAAGAGAAGAAATTTCTATGGTATGTGACATATAAAGGATCAAACTAAGTGAATTAATCATGTCTTCTGCCTTTAACAATCCATTAATTCATGACAAAATCTGCACAAATGAGCTAGGAATCTTCACAGTTACATTATAATACATTCACTTACGGTTTATTCTGACTAATTCCAGTGCCATGGGAAAATAACTATGATAAACTCCTACGGACGATTGTGGTTCAAGCATGCTTCCCAATACATTGCTGAATGCCAGACAACATTTCTGGTTAGCCATGCCATCCACACCCACTGCTGTGGTACTCAGTACCACCTACACAGCCTCTGTAGGGCATTGGAGAATGGGCTAGGGAGCTACAGCACTTACTGTGTGCATCCCCTTGTCGCACATAACATTTCAAGTGTCAGGGGAAAATGCTTCCTATAGCTGTTATCAGTTCTTAAGTGAGTTTAGAAGCTCATCTTTGGGGAAGTTAATGTGCAGCCAGATATCCTCCTACTGGAGAATGCCTTTCTCCCAAGGACATATTATGGGCAAAGAGGGAAGAGTTTTCCTTTGGGGAGTGGGACGATAGTGATGCCAGATGTGCTTTGCTCCTGGTAGCCTGCCAGAAGGCTATGAAAACAAGGATGCTTCTCAGAGCCTTGGCTGCATAGGAAGAGGTGGAGAAAAGCAAAGAGGGGAGATGCTGAGACCCGGTGCTGAGAGGGAGGGAAAGGGCAGCTCTGTTCAGGACACCTGGCTGACAGAGCATACAGCTGCAGAGCAGCGCTGCAGGAGTGGCAGTGATGATCAATCAATAAATCTCTCTCCTACCCCTTTCCCCACAGGATAGGGATGTCTGTCTGTTACCACATCCTCATTCCTGACCCTGCAGGACTGAGCAAAGGCTGGGACCACGTCAGGTGCTGTCAAAGCTGGGGTTAAGGGGATGGGGGAATCACAAAATGAAATATAGGAAAGGAAAAGAACTACTGATCTAACAAGCAAGTTTACAGTATGCAAGCTATTCAGCACTGAGCCCTTGGTAAACACAGCGTGCATGCTAACTGCCACCACCTACACTAATTTGAGAGAGAGATATATATATATATATACACACACCATTTATACACACATAAAATTATATATATAAATTTATAGAAAATCATTAGGTTAGCTAACCACTTATCAGCCTGGGCCCAACATTACTCAGATATTGTGGCAAAAGATTGGCCTGGACGTGTAAAATAACATGCAATGTAATCATAAGGTTTAAAGAAAACATCTTGGTAATATAAAATACTGATTTTTTTCATTGTAGGTATAAAGCTACCTAAGTGCAGTTAGAATCTTTTTGTTACCCTAGAGGTCACACTTAGAGTAATATGGTAAAAAATGCAGCAAAGTTTAATGAGTGGTGTGAGAACACTGTATCTATAGAAGTACATTTTCTTAGAGTTACATGGATGACCCAGACAAAGATACAGAGAAATTGATTATACATCAGCATCCTACAGAAAACAAAGACCAAGAATTGTGTCTTTAAGTGAGTAAAAATGAGCAGTACATATTAATTACAATCTTGCACTCAAACTACTTTTGTTTTGCAAGAAACCTCTAGAGTAGCTGTGGATCTTCTGTTAATCAAAACACATTGACTTCTCCAAGATCAATACTCCGCACCCAAGTGGAATATTTGTCTAGACATTATCTGGGAGACTTTAAGATAGCAGAGCCTTACAATAAATTATTGAATATCAGTATTTTAATTATTTCCACATTTTCGTTCATTCCCAGTCCCTTTCACCTGATGAGCAAGCAAAACATTCACATACTTGGAGTAAAGAAATTTTTGTAGTCAACCTACTATTCAAAAATTGGGGGTTAGGCCTATCAAATTGTGCTCGCCTATTCTATGGTCCAATACAGGACCCTTGGTTATGCCAACACAGTCCTTTGTGGGTCCACTTGCAGCATACAGCAAGGGACTGATTTGGCTTTAAGAAATAAAACAGAGCCATTCTTCTTTTGCTGTGAGATGACTGTAATTCATATCTGTTTCCCACTGCAGTGCCCCATGGTATCATACTGGAGACAGTTGTAAGGAAGGAATGGGAAGGAGCAGTAGTTCTGGAGGCCAGGATCAGTGGCCAGTATCACAATATATAAAATAACTGCAGCAACACTTCAACAAACTCCTCTAAGGAAACAAAATTATACCTCAGCTCTTTGCTATGATCTGCACATTATTTGGTCCTGAATTGTGACATACTTCCATGTTTTTACTGCTGGTCTGTAGTTTTGATGTGTATTTATTTTTCTACTGTGCCTGGAAAAAAGAGGCTCTGTCTTCACCTTGTCTTCATCATCCTGTTCTGGTCTCCCTCCTTTTAACACTAGGCCAGCATAAGTATTTATGAAGGAATGTAGTAAACCAGCTCAAGCAGTGGCCCTTCTGAAAAATAACCAAGTATAACATTGTATTAGAATTAAATATGTTGTGAGAGAGTGAAAATAAATATTTGGGGGCATAAAGGAGGTAAGAATTGACATCTCTTTCCAGTGAATATGCTGATTTACGTGCACGTCAAAGTACCGCCTCAGAAACTAATTACAGGCAATAGTTTTTTCTTCCACCTCTGCATAAGAAAACTCATCTTTTTCAGTCTGTGTTAGTACAGCTTTACAGCTTTACACCTCATGGAGTGCTTTACAATGCTTGCTGAACATAGCATGTTTTTCATTTGTCTTTGCCAGTTTTTTCCAAATATTTAGAAGAGGGTGAAAACTATAATGAACAGGAGAAGGATAGCTGTGAAACATGCTGAAGGTAAGAAGAATGGACACTCTTAGGGCTTGTCTGGCTGACTCCTGGCCTCTGGAAACCATTTGTTGTTTGGAAGAGACAATATTTACTTTCAGCTAAGTACACATCTGTTATTCAATATATGATACCTGCTGCATTCCCATGGAGTTTTTTAAGGCTGCACAAAACACAATTACTTTTTTTATCCACTGCTAGCAGAATAAATAGCATGCAAGCATCCAGCATAGACAGGATCTACCCCATAGTTCCATGCAGAAAGGGAAGGTATCAGTTACACATGATTTGGTAGATTATATTTATAGTTGCAATAATATTTTTCTTTTTATTTGTCAGTGTTTCTCTGTTCTTGTGCACACAAAGATCAAGAGATAGGTGTTGAGGGTTAGTACAGGTCTTACACTTGACCTCTTCCATTGCACCTTCCAGAATTTAGTTATAAGGTAAAAGTGAACAACTCCTTTCAAAACTATTTTTTTTTCTGTAGTAAATTTCCTGCTTTGACTAATTTCCCATTTTGTTACATTTTTCCGTTCACACTGGAAAAAGCAAAAAAAACCCCAACAAACCAATGAATCCATATCAAACCATCTTCTTCCACTGAAATGGCATGACATTTTTTCAGATGTCAATTCCCTTTTAAACCACTAAACCACCCTTTCGTATTTTTTGACATCTCCTTATGGGAGTTGAAGACTAAGCACATAAGAATCCATGTTTTAAACCTCCAGTATTGTCCTTCAGTGAAACTATGTCTCCCACAATGCCAAACAAGTGCAGCATAAGAACCATTCTGTTTGTTTGCTGCCTACCACAATATAAACCCTTATCCTGACCAGTGTCTAGGGATGCTACTGCTGTGCAAAATATAATTAACAATATTATTAACACACAATTATGTCAACATCCCCTTATCTATTAAAGAAGGTTTGTTTGTCTTGAGTCATTTATTGAGCTTTATGTAAGCACAATTAAATATAATACTTAATTAAGGTACTGAAACCACCTAATAACTAACTATATGTCTATCCTGAGACTTTCACCATGGAAAGACATCAAACTAGAAATACAAAATTAACTATTTTGGAAAAACTGATCATCATTAAAAACTCCTAAGAATTATATGTTCCATTAGTTTGATCAGTTTTATCCATGAGCTGTTTTATAGATTTCAGAAGGGTACTCCACAAGTTGCTTAAGGAATTAAGAGTGGCAAAACTGGTCCCTCTGACATGATGCAAAGTTATCAAAGGAGAAGATAACTCTTCAAAAAATAACAGTAGGCTGTGCATTGCTGCTAATTATAGATAACTCTGGGTAGAAGGAAACTCATGGTCTCTCATCCAACCCCCTGCAAGCAGGGTGAGCAATGATACCAGTCCATTTTTTCTCAGGGATTTAACCAGCTAGGTCTTGAAAATCTCCAAGGGTGGAGACTGCACTACCTCTCTGGCAACCTGTTCTGCTGATTGACTGTCCTTATGTAGAAAAAGCTTCTCATTCCCAGCTGGAGCCTCTCCTGCATCAATACACGTCCACTGTGTCTCTTCCTCCAACCAGGCAATGCTGTGAAGAGATTGACTCTATCTTAGAATCATAGAATCATTTAGGTTCAAAAAGACCTTTAAGATCATCGAGTCCAACCATCAACCATCTTCTTCATGGCCTCCTTGTAGTTACTGACCAGCTGGTTTTAGATTCCCCCATAGCCACCTCTTCCCTAGCTGAACAAGCCCACTTCCCTCAGCGACTCCTCATATGGCAAGTGCTCCAGCCCTGACCAGCTTGGTGGTCCTCTGTCAAACTTGCTCCAGTTTATCAATATCTTTCTTGTATTGAGATTACCCATTTCTGGATGCAGTACTCTAGATGTGATCTAGACAGTGCTGACTAGAAGGGAATACAGCCCAGGGTGCTGTTGACTTTCTTTGTTGCAAACTGGTTCCTGTTCAGCTTGCTGTCCCCCAGCTCCTTTTCTGCAGAACTGCTCCCTGGGCAGGCTCCCCCCAGTCCCCAGCCTTTCCTGTTGCCAGGGCTCTTCTTTCCCAGGTTCAGGACTTTGCATTCGTCCCTGTTGACTTTCAAAATGTTCCTTGTTGGGCCTATCCTCCAGCCTTCCTAGGTCCCTCTGGATAGCCACCCAGACATTGAGCTTATTGGTTGATCCTCCCAGTTTGGTATCATCTGCAAACTTGATGAGGGCACATTTCATCATCTCCTCCCAGTCATTGGTACATATTAAATAGGATGTGTCCCAGACAGACCCCTGTGGTACCCCACTTGTCAGTTCCTTATCAGGAAGAGTCCAGCCCACTAACCACTACTCTCTGAGCCAACCATCCAACCTGGGTTTTTTTCAGTTTAGTTGTCCACCCATCCAGTCTGTGACATCCCAACTTGGATATGAGAGTATTTTGGGAGACAATGTTGAAAGCCTTGGTAAAATCAAAGAAAATCGTATCCACTGCTGTCTCATAATCTGAAAATCCAGGCATTTTGTCATAGAAAGCAGTCAGGTCAGTCAGGCCTGATTTACAAAAGATAAATCTCTGCTGACTATTCCCAACCATTTAACACACTGCAGACTTTTGTAACAAAAAAAAATCTTCCCGTTAGCCACCTCTTTTGTCTGGTGTTATGTTTACCTTTCCAGTGCTTCTTGGACATTAATACTGGCAGTTTCAACCTTTCTCAAGCAGATTGGGGGAGGGTTGGGGGAGGAATTTGAGGGGTATGGTGTTTCAGTAGCATCTTGAGTCCTTTGTTGAGAGGACAATGATGTTCATAGGAGTCTAAGGGTCCACTTGGAAAGTTAGCTTTATGTTTTCTTAGCACAGCCTGCTTCCTTCTTACTCTTTTCTAGCTACTTTGAAAATTGCACAATAACATCCCCCAGCCCCAAATGGCATAAAGGTTGTTGTTTGCTACACATTGGCGTACATTTGTCAGGCCTGTACCACACACAATATTTCCAGATGTTAAGCTCAAACAGGTTAGGCAATAAACACTTGGCCACTAGACAATTACTGAAACAGGGTAACAGCAGTTGAGGCCACAACAAACCCAGACAAGTCTTAAGACCCTGCACTGTCAACACAATGTATTTTATTAGGAATGGAGTAAAAAACATATTCACTGGGCTACCAAACCACATGAAACAAACGATGGAAGGGTAGGCAGTAACGCATAGAGATTTTAGCAAAAAACAATGATCAGGGCATCATATCAGCATGGAAAATCAACTGTGTAATAGAAACCATGGAAAAACGTGTTTCCATCAAAAACTTTTTAATCACCGTATATAATCCACTTAAGTTGCCAGGACAGGTGAACATTTCAACTAATGAATAGGCAGCTGAACACACAAAATGACATAAAGTGTTGTAGCACCAGGGGTAAAATGTTATCATCTTCCAAAATTCTGACAAAATTGAAACAGTACACCTAGAAATTGAAAAAAAGGGTTTCTTTTCATCACTATTTTTTCCTGATTGCTGTTTAATATCAAAAACTGATAATTATCCTTAAATCATGTTATGATAAATAAAAGAAAGTGGGATCATTAAGAGGGAATGATGTTCACCTCCTAAATTTAAATTAGTTTCTTCCAATCATTCTACTTTTCAATACAAATTCACTTTTGTCATTTTTTGTTCTGGACAAACCCTGTGTTACTAGGCAACTTTTTTCCCTCTTCTGATCTTTTAAATCTGTGCTTTATCTTATTGACTGACAGAAATTAGGCAGACAGTATGATACTCATTATTTAATACATTGTCATTACATTTCATAAACCTTTGTAATACACCAGTTCTCTTTGAACTTACAAAAATAACAGCAGTGATGAAAAAAACTCCTGCTAGACTCTCAACTAATATCTTCACGGGGTTCACTGCAAAGACTTCTCCCTCCATCCTCAGAGGCTCTTGCCTCTGGAAAGGAACTTAGACCATTTTCAGACTGTGCTACACAAAACTTACCCAAGAATGTGTTCCAGTTTTCAAACCATGTGTTTTGATAGAAATGCAGAGACATTTCTTGCTTCAGGTAGTTTTCCTCAGTGTAGAGAAGGATCAATACAATCAATTAAGCATTAAAAAAACCCAGGCATTTGCATGACTTAAAATTATATGCAGAGGCCTGTTTTTTTAAATTTTTTTTAAACTTCTCCTGTTTTCTTGGGAAAGCAAATTTTACTGTCCTTGACCTACGTACCACAGTACTTAAATTCATTGAAAGTTCAAGGTTTTTCATAGTATAAATTGGTAACAAAACCCTAGCCTTAAGTTCAGGGAAGAAAACAGCCCATCTTTGTGAAATTTTTTATATATAAGTATTGTGCTATGGCATTTTCTAAGTTGTGAATTTTACTTTAGAGTATTATTGCTACCCTATTTACATGTAGTGAAGGTACTGTGCCATGTAAGGATTATTACGTCAAATGATACATTAATTCCATAAATGACAGTTATTTTTAACTTCCTAGTTCCCACTGTACATTAAAATAAATTCAAATTATTTGTAAACTTACAACTAGAAAGACAAAAACTAAATCCTTAATGGAACAGAAGCTACTGTTGCTACCATCATATAAACAATTCCATTCTTTAATTTTATAAGGTCAGTGATTCTCACCATTTTTATACTGCTAGGAAAATCCTGGCACAGTCTGATCTGAACAGCAAGGTTTAACTAAAGAAATGCCAAACTTTTCAAATTATAAAACAGAACAATTGAAATATACTTTAATCTTGATTTTACAGTAAAAGCAGAAGCCTATGCTTTGACTTATGTAGCTGTGCTGCGAACTTTGACATAATGCAAAATCTTTAATCGCTACCTGCTGCAGCTATCCTTTTCTAGAATGGGGATAAAAAAAATTTCTCACTATCTTCTATTTTCTCCTTCTTCCAGATTATATATCTATATTATCAACTTTTACAGAAAGAAACTTTTGTCTTAGTGATATACATTCAATGCATCAGGGAATAACATCAATAATAGTCTCTCAGTAATAATAGTGCTCCTTGAAATTCTTTAACAGCTCTCAAATAAGGAGTATAGCTAGCTGAAAACAGTATCTCTTTATTTTAGCCAAGGCATAACATAGCATTCATTAGCAAAGTAATGGTTATTAAAATTATTACTAAAAGATGTGTCCTTAAATCCATCGAATGGAAAGGGCAGGAAATCAAGGTACTACCAAAACAAAGATCTAGACTGAGTTAACTATTTAGATGCTGAAGTGGAATCCAGATCCAGAAAGAGATGCTGAAGTTTCCTAGGGAGGATTGGAGAAAACTAGTCACCTAAGAATGGGAGAAAACAAAGGAGCACAGTCAACCACAGATTATCCTCCAGTGATAGAAATGCTAAGCATGGGAGTGCCTCATCGTCCAAGATTTCTTTCTTTTTGCAGAAAAGTACCTTTAACCGTTCAAGATCAATAGTCCCGTACTTTTCCCTGACAGTAGCTGCCTAAAGCCAGATCTGAAAGGGCTCACTGAATTCACTTCATGGGTCTTAGAGGACCTTTGAATCAAGCAAGATCCATGGCAACATACAGCAGCATGGAAACTTACCTTTTATGTTGGAGTCCTTTTCATTCTCTTTTTAAAGTTCTTAATGCATTTTGGCTAATGATAACAAATTCACTCCTCAATTCATCTCATATATTTGATGCCATTTTACTGCTAACTACAAATAAATGTGAAGGAGAGTGCCTGGTCCCTGGCCTCACAGATCAGAGCTTTGTGCTTCAGCAAGTTTCTGCTTGGCAGTTTATTTCATCAACCAGCATTCGCAGTGTTAAATATCTGGAACATATTTACAGGACAGCTTTTGGGTGAATTCCTGACAGTATATTCAATACTAACACTGCAGATTTCAAACTAACAATTTTAGAAAAAGACAGGCCTGAGGAAATACAAAAGCCTATTAGGTTATCTGCAGGTAGCAATATCCCAAGCAAACCCACCACTTCTGCCATCGTTTAAACTCTTTGATTCTAGTTAGGAGAAATGATCCCAAGTATGGCAAAGGCAATGTCAGTATATTTACGTAAATATTACTCAGCAGTTTTTAGGGATTTGAGGACAGGTTCCAAAACTTGAATCTCTTAAAGAAGCTTTTGTTTGCTTTGTGAGCAAGTACCTATTTGAAACTGATTGCATCCCAACTGCCTACAGGAACTCAGGCAACCACACATTAGATGTTTGACTATGGCATGGTGCCACTTAAAACAGGCTTGTAATGTCAGTTAGCCCAGTCTTTCAGGATATTATTTGCTGTGCTTAGGAATGTTTGATACCATTACATTCCTTTCCCTTAGTTATTCACATAAGAGAATGCATATTATTTTACTAACAGCATGAATGGTTTTCTTTAGTTTAATTATTGTAATTACACTGGTACTTACTGATATCTGCAGCAATTGCTACTAAAAACTACGCCTTTTGTTATTCTCACAGTTGTTTGTGGGTTTTTTTTTTTCCTGGAAAGACAAAGGTAGCTTGAAATAAAAGAGATCGGTCCAAACTTTTGATAATGGTACAGACTATAATCCACCATCTATAGTTGTTTCATGCAGTTCTAATGTGAATTACAGTAAGTTCTATCAGGATTTTCCCTTAACATAATGTAACAAATTTCTATTCCAAGAAACTTAGAAAATGTACTGTAAAGTCTGAATGTAATAATTGACAATATTGCATCACCACACAATAGCACTTACTGAAAAATATTCTAGAGTCTGTTTAAAGACAAGGGCCCAGAATCACTGTTATGCAGATGTTAGTGGAGCTCACACATGCTAGTAACCTCGACAAGCTGTAGCCTTAGCTATGTCATAATTTGATGAAATGTCAGTGGTACAAAGCAACTTAAGCATGTTGGCATACAGTGTGCAAATCCCTATATTAGAATCCAACAAAAATGGCTTCCTAAATTATGTTTCAGTTCAGTATCACTGTTTCGGGATGACTTCAGTTAGGAGTTGGAATGCCACACACATTGCAGACAAAGCCAGAAATGCCATTAAGTCATTTTAGCCAGAATTTTCTTGAGGAATTCAATTGCCTTTCCTTGAAAGAATGTCCTCCATGGTCAGGAAGTATCAAGCCTCAGTATTCAAACCTCCTGACTATCGTTTACACACTTCTTGACACTGAAAAGATTGTGTAAATACACATGGGAGCAAAATGCACATTTTTGATGGTGATAGGTTTGCTTCAACTACCTTTAACAATGCGTGGATTCTAGCACTGTTTGCCATTTAGCAAATTACACATACAAAATCTATTAGTCAAAAATACATGCTCTTGAACAAGAGAGGTGTTAAGTGTTCATGAAATCAAGTTTAGATTTAATGTTCAAGAACTGATATTAATTTGCAATGGGAATCCATTGATGATTGTTTTCATGGAGTGCACTTAGACGTCTGTTACCATCCAGAATAAACTGAAGTAGCCACTGTAATTGAAATAATTTAATTTAACTGTTCTTTAAGTGAAATTTCACACTGACCCACATGGAAAGCATCAAGTAGAATTTTCCATCCTAAAATAAAATTGATCTTCCTGACAGATGCCTGTGTTTCACAACAGTATCCAGGATATAGCTACGGAAGCTAACTGAAGAAGGCGTTGAAAAAAATGTTCAGTATAGGGTGGATATAATAACTCAGATAATATATTTTGACAGGTAATTTCTTCTCATATTTGATAATATTCTTGATAAGTAGGAGACAGCAGAAAGAGGAAGGAAGCAAAGTGTCTACATGTCTAAACACAAAATTAATTTAATTATCATAACAAGACAGTTTAAGTTATGCATTTGGAAAAAGGTTTTTAGCACAGAGGGTAGAAACAATGGGATGTATTGCTTAAGGACAACATGTAGTTCTTATAGCTGGATTTTAAGCACAAGTAAAAGACACATCTATTAGGAATGATCTAGGAATAGGTAGTTTTGGTTCTGTAATGGAAACTATGATTCCAGGTTACATTGAAGCCTCATTTTTCATGAATTTATATGATGCAAAACACTTAACAGTGATTGCAAGTCTAAGCTTCCTTGAACAGCAAGAGCAAAAGAAGACTGATGTATTCTAAGGCAAAGTATGCAAAGCTCTCCATGTACAAAGGCGTGCTACTTGCTGGTATACCAATTTGAAGGAGTGCATCAGGAAGTCACATGTCTTCTGGGTCAAAAAGCCTCCACATGATGAAACCTGGAGTGTAACTAATCTGCGGAATAGATTAAAGATGTATTACATACAATGCTTGTAGCATTGCTAAAGCTGTCTGATGCTGCACATTTGAAGGCCATTATTTTCAACAGCTTTTAAACTGAATCAACATATACCACTCCAACCTTCCTATTTCACTTAGCTGTGGAACGTAAGGCACCTAATTTATGACTGTCCTTTAGATTCCCTCTAAAGACAACAGAGGGAGGTAAATGCTTCTGGAGGATTCTCTTGTTTTAAGATGATTGTTTAAGCTAGGTGGTTACCATCGATCTGCACTGACTACCAGGGCAGTCAACAGGAACAGCTAAAACTAGGTACCTCTTCAACAGCTGCAACGGCATGAGCAGAACCCCTCCCATAAATTGCGAGTTATTTGTACTTTGTCATATGAAAACATATTTAAAATACTTATAAGGTAGCTCTGAGGCTCTCTGAATTGAAGGCTATATTTAAGACAGATGAGAAATTCTTCCCAGGTCCTAAATTGTAGGAATGTACCTGGGTTTGGATGCTTAAGGAGCCTACCATGGGTCTCTGAGGTTTCACTGTTATTGTCTCTTACTAAGATCTGCTTTAAAAAATACTCACCTAAGCGGCTCTTCCTTACCCCTTAAGAGGCACCATCTGCATAGGGCTTCCTGATTAACTGTATCCTCACATTCAATCAGGCTAAAAAATTTTCCTTTTCAGGTGATTTCAGTTGTTACATAGAAACTTATTAAATTAAGTGAGAAAATTTCTTTCAACTGCACTCAAAACTACTGACAGCTGAGACAGATTAAATGCTAAAGCAAAGCTGAAATATTTAATCAATCACAAGGTAGCTTTCTGTGAAGTTGGGAGAAAGCAGGAGAGGTGACTATATTCTGTAACTACAATGTATTTGTGTGTTTTTCTAACAGCTTTCAACCAATGATCTTAGAAAACTTCCTGACAACTTTCAGGAAGCTTTTAGAATACAAAAGAAGTGGTGGAGTCAAAGAAAAATAATCCTTTTCTTTCCTCTTAATGCAGATTTCCTAGAATGTAGTACTTGTTATTTTCTAACCCAGACACATCAGAGACATGGATAATGAATTATTTGGTAGAAATGAAATTCAGTTTTAACTGAAACTGGGCAAAAAACTTCAGGAAAGAGTAATCTTCTTAGAATATATATCACAGACTGCAGCTAGCAAAATAAAATTAATGCCAATGTCACTGATGAAAGAACAACCGTTGAATTTCTGAAGGAGAAGTTAGTACAAAATGAGATCTTATCAACCTACATTCTGTTTAAGTTTGGACTTATATATCCAAAGTCCACTTATTTTTTGAAGCAGCACACTAGTCTGCCTACTTTCCAGGACAATTTGTTCTTTACATACCTGTCTTGCTAAATCCTCTTCTCCTAAGCTTAGAAATCCCTTAAGTCTCTCTGCCACACACCATCCAGCATCTGTAGAGAGACCTTCTCTGGTAAAATAAGAACATTCATCACAATCCAGGCTTGGGGCAAAAAGCACAGAAGCTTCATTTACATTTCTGGAAATACACAGAAGTTTAGATCTGTCAGGACTGCTGTTAATTTCTTTTAACATGGTGGTGATATTTCTTTTCCATGTAATCATCTTCTGGTTACAAAATTTATTCAGAATGAAGTCATTTAGCCAGCTCTTACTGGACAAGCACTCAAAAGTCAGGTCAGCTGGAAGCTGACTTTAGCTTACTATTAATTATGGTCCAGTCACAATTTATTTAGTCAGTTATTACTTCTCAGGGGGACAAAAGATGAGCTGGGAAGCCCAGCCACCTGAACCTGGATAATTTCATTAGTCTGTAGACTATTGTGCAAAAAACAGGAAGCCATAGCATCATGCCTTTTCAATTCTCAGGAGCAAATTAAGTATACTTCGTCCCAACTGAATGGAGGCATTTGACATACAGATCGGTTCCCTATATTCTCAATGGATGTAACAGAAATGCATTTTAAGTAGACTGAGTCAATTTATGGAGATGTTCATATTTTCTCTACAGTCAATGGATAGAAAGAAATGGATAGAAAAAAAGACCTAAATTAATCTGAAAGTCCCCTTCAGAATTCCTCAAGCATCAACCCCTTTCCTCTCCCATTCCCCTGGACAGCTGCTTTTTAGCACAATCATAGAATCATAGAACAGTTTGGGTTGGAAGAGACCTTTAAAGGTCATCTAGTCCAACCCCCCTGCAATGAGCAGGGACATCTTCAACTAGATCAGGTTGCTCAGAGCCCCGTCCAGCCCGACCTTGAATGTTTCCAGGGATGGGACATCTACCACCTCTCTAGGCAACCTGGTCCAGTGTTTCAACAACCTCATTGTAAAAAATTTCTCCCTTATATGTAGTCTAAATCTACCCTCTTTTAGTTTAAAACCATTACTCCTTGTCCTATCACTACAGGCCCTACTAAAAAGTCTGTCCCCATCTTTCTTATAAGCCCCCTTCAAGCATTGAAAGTCTGCAATAAGGTCTCCCCACAGCCTTCTTTTCTCCAGGCTGAACAATCCCAACTCTCTCAGCCTTTCCTCATAGGAGAGGTGTTCCATCCCTCTGATCATTTTTGTGGCCCTCCTCTGGACCCGCTCCAACAGGTCCATGTCTTTCCTGTGCTGAGGACCCCAGAGCTGGACACAGTACTGCAGGTGGGGTCTCACCAGAGCGGAGCAGAGGGGCAGAATCACCTCCCTCAAACTGTTGGCCACTCTTCTTTTGATGCAGCCCAGGATATGGTTGGCTTTCTGGGCTGCCAGCGCACATTGTCAGCTCATGTCCAGTTTTTCATCCACCAGGACCCCCAAGTCCTTCTCCACAGGGCTGTTCTCAATCCCTTCATCCCCCAGTCTGTATTGCTACCAGGGGTTGAATGCTGTGTGCCATTATGACAGTACACGGCCAGTTTTGTTTAACACACATTCATCCAAAATACCAAAAGCAGCAATATGATTTTTTTTTCTGTAGGGGATGGTGAAAATATAGTCCATGCTATTCTGCAGCTTTGTTTATCCTGTTTTGCCAAAGCGAACACCTATTCCAACACTGTAATCATCCCAAATGTGCCAATTATCTTAATCAGCTGGAATTCATCCCCATCATACTGTACGGACACTGAGATGTTGTGCCTGTAGGCTCACTGGAGGAGGAGGAGGAATTCTGGGAACCTGGAGAGGAGGTGGGATAAGAGCAGTGGCTCACATCTAAACAAGCCTTTGCAGTGCACTTTTCTCTCTGCTCTGTGATGGGGAGTTGAGGGATGACTGGCTACTGAACTACAACCTGGACCAGTCAGGTCAGACGGAGCCGGGGTCAGGGCTGGAGGCTGGACAAACGGGGCCCAGGGCCTGGGCAGGGTCTCTGGGCAGACATGATCATGACAGACTGCTCTGGGGTTTGAGGGACCTGCGGCTGTGCGTGTCCCAGTGGATGAAAAGCTTGTAGGGTGAGGCAGGGAGGGGGTGCCCACTGGGGAATTCCTGCCCTGGTGAGCTGGACATAAGGAAAAGCTCTTGCTGCCAGTGGTGGTAAAGTCTGTGTGAGTGCTGTTGGTGTTTGTGTGGGTGCCAGGAATGGCACTGCTTTCCGTGCTGATCTCTGCAGCCTGACGCGTGTGCACTCTGTGTGTGCGTGTGTGTGAGTGTGTGTATCTGCACGGGACAGGAGAACTCCACTGAGTAAAGTCCACTACATTTGGCTTCCTTTAACAACTCCTCTAACATCTCCACTAACAGGGTTTCTGCAGTTTCCTTGCTTGCAACTCAAAGTCTCTTGTCTCTGTTAAGAGCGCTGGCCGTCCACCACTGTCAATAGTTATACCACTACAAATGCTTATTTTAAATATGTTACACTGATATATATCAAGATTTCCACTGTACACAAGAGAAAATTGCACATTGCTTAAGTTTCATTGTATTAGGTCACCAATTTCAACCTCATTAATGTGGTTACACCAACGGGAAAATTGCTTGGAACAGTGCTTGGCTGTGAAGAATCAGTTCCTTAAATTACTGAAAGATTCAATTTGTTTGTCTTTATCACATTAGCTCTGGCCATGTTTCACATTCTCAATGGTATGTAGCTTTGCCGAAGAGAGCTGCAGAAAAGGATGCATGCTCTGAATACGTACTTCCATCAGATCATTGTGTAGTAGTCTGGAAACCCATTTGAATTGTTAATTGTCTTTTTGTGTGTGTGTGTGTGTGTGTTGTGCATGTCATGCATTAAATATCTGGCACAGTTTAAGTAACAGATGTGGTTTTTAGGGTGCTCGCTCTTTCATTATTTGACTAAGATTAGTTAGAATTATTAATCTTTTTGTAATATATATTTTTAGCAAAGAAAGAATAAAAAATATTTCTTATAACTGAATGTACTTTAATTCTGGACTGCTCACCAGTTGTGAAAAAGGTCAGCTTCATTGTGCCCATACAAAGGAATATCGCCAGAGTTTTCAATATATTCACATGGGAACTGCAATTTCTATTAGGTCTGTACAAGCAATAATACACGCGTATGAATCAGGCAGAGATCTGTGCAAATACAGCTTCTCCTTCTACTATTTGAAGATCTCCCGCAGAATATTTCTCCATATACATCTCTGCACAATATACTGCATAATAGAATACAGGTTCTGTTTTGTAGGAAGATTATTTATTGAAACAGATATTCATAATGTTATACCTTAGTCTGCACTGGAAAATTACAGAGGGTGTTTTGTCACTTTGATATCCAAACATAAGGCTCCTCTCTAAGAAGAGCAGAAGCAATCGCAATGCTTCCTGTAGCAACACAGAGAGCACTGGGGGACAGCAAAGAGAAGGCAAGGCTTGTTACTGTGTGCTAGAACCCTGTTTTCCCCCTCTCACCTGCCCTCTGGCAGCTGGCCGGTCCCTCTGCAGCTGTGTGGTCCAGAGCCCGGTCAGCCCTAAAACGAGTTAGTATGGCTCAGCATGCTGCCAGGGTGCTCCCCCCAGCCCTCAAGGGACAGGAATAAAACCAATTCTGTATCTCCTCCTTTCAGGAAAGGAATTGTGTTTACCTATCTTACTGAAATCTGTTACGCTGATTTCACTAACGTGCTTTGGTATCTCCCAAAAGCAGACTGAGTGGAGCTGTAAAGTATAATCATCATCATCACCATCATCATTATCTGCCTAAGATGAAGACCTAGTACTAAATGTGTGTAAGTCCTGTTCTTTATGGATAAAATGTTGAACTATATATAGTGTCACCTTCATTTTCCTTTTCTAACAGTGCACATATTAGGCAGCAGGCTGAATTTTTTTAGCATATGTGCACAGTGCCACCCACTGTTCTACAGAAATTTCTCTCTGCTCTGCGCTCTTCTGCTGCATCTGTCTGGCATCTCCATTTCCTCTCTTTATTTGCTGTACCACAGGTATGTGTCACAAAATGGCAATTTATCTCCTGTGAGTGTTCACCTCACTTGAGCTATCAGGCTAGTGCTTTTTCACACACCTAAGCCAGTAATAAATGTTGCGGCTGTTGTATCCAAGCACCCATTCATGAACAGACAGTTCGTGGATCAGACTTTTCAAATGACAGTAGCTGCCTGTGTTCTAAATAGATAAAGTCTGTTTAATTCTCTTTTTTTTACTGAAATCCCAAATCCTCCCTTCATCTCTGCAGAGGAAGCTGTGGGATGATGAATAATGTTTCAGGTTTGTGGGAAATAATCAGCTCCACTAGGTATGATCCAAAATTTACTGAAGGTCACAGGAGCTTCTAACCTTGAATTTGCCCCTTTCAGAGGAAGAAATTGCTACACAACTATACATCTATGCCTTTCTTCCAAACCTCTTTGTGTGCCAAACAAGAGCTATTTAGTGTTCAGCATGCAGACACTCTATTTTGTTATCACGTTTCCACTTCATCTTAATGTATGAAACTGTAAAACATTTCTCTTCTGTGGGGTGGAAGGCTGAAGTATGCTAATCTACAAATTAATTACTAGGTTGAAGAGAACTGTTCTTTGGTATCACTTTCATCTTCTTTGGACAGCATCAGAAAAATCTATCCATCTTAACATGCCAAACAAACAATGATTTATTCATCATCTCGTCTCCCTCCAGGGCAAGTTTGGCAAAAATCAACAATAAACTACATGATCAAAGAAAAACAAAAATGCTGTCCCATTCCCCCCTAAGTAATTATCTAGGGGTTGTCTACACACTTTGGTTTTCTCATGATTTGGCGCTCTCACTACATTTCATGTCCGCACAGGGAAATGATTCAGTTAAGTTAACCTGCTAAACTGGAGACAAGGCATGAGTAGAAAAGAGCAAAGAGAATAAATGACTGAATAATTAATTTCCATTTTCAAAAGTGTCCTTAGCACCTAATGTTGTGGAAACCCAGAAGGAAACCAGTAAGTCTAACAAGACCCTATCACTTCTTATGATTTTATAGAAACTATTGCTATATGCTGTACACGGAATGCATATAAGTGGAGTTACTTTAAAATGTAATCTCAGGTACCCTTGTGTGAGAATTTCACCCAAAGCCCTCTATAGCTGCTAAGGAGAATTAAAATACTGCTAATGAAACTTCAGTAGTACAAAACCTGTGAGGACTAAGGTTAAGGTAGGTATGCATAACCTCCATTGGTCTGAGAATTTTTAATGCCATCAGCAACATAGGAATGCCAGTAATAAGAATGAGGAATTCTGAAGATTTTACATACTGATAAGCAAATAACTGGGAAGAAAAGAGTTTGTCTACAGAGTACTACAAACAGAGGAATACAGGCATAAGAAGATAGGACAACACTTGCCTTAGTTTGAAAGCACAGGCAGTGAAAAGGAGGAAAATCAGCTAATTTGTGCTTGGAAATGTCCACAAGTAAGGGAAAAATCTCAGCGAAACTGAACACATGAGGGTCTCTGAAGTTTCCTCAATGTGTATCATTAATCCCTTAAGTAACAATAGAGCTATTTGACCGATTGTACATTAAGAAGAAAAACATAACTATGGTTTCAATAACAGTAAGCTTGGTTACGACTACCAAAATTTTATTTAGTAAGGAAGGAAAATGGTTTTCTTACATTCATAATTTGAAATTCATCTAGATAGGTGTCTGAAAATGCAGATAAGTGCCTGACTGCACTTTCAGAAATACTCATCACTAAAACCCACTGATTCCAAAAATCTCATTACTGGCAAATATTATTTTTGCAGAGAAGTTGCCATTCCAGGACATAAATTATATGGGACAGACAGACGCTGTTGTACTAGTAACAGAGCAGTAGTTTATAAAAGATTACTCAGCGTCAAAACAGATAAATGAATTTGCCATATTAGCTCATAACACAGAATATCTATTACAGGTAACAATATCACTACAGTATCACTGCCTGACCAAGACCTCATCAGATGCCATGCTGTGACAAGCTGAGATAGGTCTAAAGAGTTGCAAAACTAGAAGACAGAATATGTGGAATTGCTCAAATATATAATTATGAGACATCACAGACAATTCTGAGACTACATTTTTAGACACTGTAAATGGAGCACCTACACTGAGAAGACAGCCAAAGAGAAATACCATTCCCCACCAGTTCTAAAGGAAATCAATTCACTGCCATGTGTAACCATGCGCTTAAAACCATCTCAGTATCAAGCATAGAAAGGAGTAAACGTGATGATAATTTTTAAAAAGGGCTTTGAGAACTCCAGAGATGTAATTCTGAAATTGTACCAGGCAAATTCTTAGAAAGTATAATAAGCAGTAGAATTAAAGAGTAGATACATGGATAAAAATATCTTGAGGAAGAATCAACACAGCTTTGTAAAGAGAAGCCATACCTGACAAACCAACTGGAGAAAAATCTATTTGGTATAATCTGTTAGGATCCACAGAAAGCATTCAACAGGGTTGTTCACCAAAGCCAGTTACAGACAATAAGCTGTCAGGAAGTAAGAGGGAAAGTCCTCTCATGAATAAAGATCTGCTTTAAAGCAATAAACCAGAAGTGAGACAGAAGTAAGAATAAGTCACCTTTTTTTCTCAGTGGAAGGAGGCTAACAACAGGATCCCCCAGATATCTGTGTGAAGGTTTGTGCTATTCAACATGCTCAAAAATAATCTGGAAAACGGAATAAATAGTTAAGTGATACAGTTTTCTAATGCCACTAAGTTATTCAGGGCTCTATCAGTAACAGTCCAGTGGTTGGTGATGGGCAAATAACAGACGGACCTCATGACAGTAAGCAATAACACATGAAAATCAGTTCAAATAAAATAAACTAATGCACATAAAGAAAAACAATCTTACCGTTACATTTTCATTGTAGGATTCTGAATTACCTACCAGTACTCAAGAAAAAGATCCTGGTGTTTTTGCAGTGCTTTTGAAAACCTGAGCTCAGTAGAGGGCAAAAACCACACAGAATGTTAAAAAGCGTAAAAATAGAAATAGAAAATAAAATAGAACAGATTATTATAAACCCAAGGTACACCCTCAACATGAATACCTTATCTTATTTTGGTCCCTCCCCACTCTTCACTTCATAATGGGTAGAGCAGAATTAGAGAAGGTTGAAAAGGACAATGAAGGATGGAGAATGAGATGCTCAACTGCTCCTGTAGGTGCTTTAACCCAAACTGTAGCTTCTTAAAATTCCCATTCAAAGAGTGTCAATTCATATAGATGCTTAAGGTCTACAAATGCCTAAGTTTTAACCTGTAAAAGTACCCTGAGTACCAACAGATCTGCTCTTGGTCTGTCCAGAACTGCCTAATGGTACTATACAAAGCAAGCCAAGGTATGAAGGCTCCTTAGCTCCACCATGAGCCCTAGCCACACTTCTGCAGACTTTGCATGCATGCCAAATACTAGGGCACTCAGAGAGCACATGCACCTGTCGAGGTCCTGAAGCAAATGAGAAGGAAATGGCATTCTTCCATACATTCTGCCAGTGGCCTCCACCTTCAATAGGCCATGAAGATGACTGTTCATCCGTCATCTCTCAGAGGAATGAGTGTGTTTCAGTCCCTCCCGGTGAAGTGACTCCGTTCCCCCAAATTAACTAGATACAAGAAAGAATAATGTTAACATAGGACCAAATACCAACCTGAGGCTACCAGCTCAGCACCACAGCTCCTAAGCTTTCCTGGGTGTCTATCTTTTGAAAGTGGGAGTAAACCCCTAAATTACTCAGAAAAGTCTCTACAAATCACATAATGTGACAGCAGGTGGCACTGTCACGTCAAAACGCGTACAATCATCTCCTGTTCATATTTAATCAGATTTTATTCATAGATAATGGAATAGAAAAGTGAGTGACATGCAAATTTGCACAGAATAATTAAATATGATTTGCTAAATATTATTCTTTATCTCTGATTAACTGTTTGAGTCTTGCAATGTTCTAATCCTGAATCTGAACTATTACATTTGCCAATACATTTGCGCTGATTCCTTTTGCTCTGTTCAGCCATCGTGGCAGTTCTACATCCCCAGTAGAAATAAGCTGAAGCATACATAATTATTTCTTCTAAAACTGCTCATCAACACATAGCTAATAAGACAACAAAATGGAAATTTCCTCTCCTTTCACATAGAATACTATCTATGAAAGCTGTCATGACAAAGGAAAAACAGCTTTTACTATACCTTAAAAGCAACAGCTTCTTACTGAAAGATTTACCAAATGGGTGGAAATAGTCAGGCACTTCATGAATGAGGAGCAGGAGCAGTCTGGCCATTCTGAAGCACCCATAGCTACAGCCATAACAGTTCATATGTAGAAGTGTCAGCTATAACTACCTCTGGAAAAGGCCCCAAAACACATGCTCCCTGTTTCATATCTACAAGACATTTTTGAGTGCTTCTGCCCTTTACATTTGTAATGCAAGCTGATATATGTTCTTCAAGCCTCTTATTCCCACACCGAGGCCAAATTTCTGAAGCGCAAACACTTTACAGGTCACTGGGCCGTGTGATGGGTAACTAGCTACAGGTCATGATTATGAAGCCTAAGCCAACTGTCAGAAGAGCAACTGTCTGTTTAACTGCCAGTTCCTCTCTGCCATGCAAAACCTTTCCATTTCCATTAATCACAAGGTGGGCTTCAAACACAGACTCTCTGCCTTCTCAGGGTAGGTGACTTGGACCATAATCTTGAAGACAAAACCAATCTGTCAGATATGAGAGCTCTGCCTCCACAGAGCTGTCCTGGCCCCAGGGAAGGTTTTCATATCAAAACTGTATTTCCAAATCAAAAATGTGAGATGCCTGGATGGGAATGGAGGACGTGTTGGTCTATTTTTTATTGGACTGAGCTAAGAAAAGCTCAGTTTCATTTTGGGTCAAACATTCATAAAGCATGAAACAGGGGATGTTACATCAACATGGGTTTGTAAATCTGACTGTGATTGTGATTCCTCCCTTGTGCCATCGTCACAGAGCAGGGCACCGCTCCAGCCTGCCCTCCACCATGAGGCCCCTGGAGCAGGCCACCAAACACCGCATCCTCCACCATGAGGCACCACCATGGAACAGGGCGCCAGGCCACCAATTCGTCCCCCAGAAGGCACCACCATGGAGCAGGGCACCAGCCCACCCATTCCTCCAGCACAAGGCACCATGCAAACACCACAGCGGGCCCCATCAGGCTGCTGAGGAGTGCCAGGCGAACTAAGCAAAAAGGCATCGCTGTGACTCCACATATTATGATATTTTGCAAAATCTTAAAGGGTCCTTGAAAATTTTCAAAGCAGAAAGCCCAGAGCAAGCCGTCTCTCCTGAGGCAATGCGTTGACTGCCACCTGGTTTGGTGACGGGGGAGCAGCTGAAGAGGCCTGATGCACACCTCATCCCCCAACCCTGTCTCCAGTGAGGCCAGACACGGAATAAAATGCTAATGTAAGGCATTCAAATCCCATGAGATCTTTTAAGAAGCATGTCTTTGAATATTAATAGTTTCTTTTAATTCTCTTTTGGGGGGTTGGATTATGAACAAAAGATCAATACTTTCTTAACATGAAAACCAAGACTTTTATTCTACTTTGTATTACAATAAAAAATGAGGTTATTGTCTAACATCACAGGAGTTCTGGAGCCAAGACTTTATAGAAAACAGGAAAATAATATGAGATTTTAAAGAGAATTGTAGACCTTGAAGTAGGGATTCTCAATAAATGGGTGATTATCCATAAATGGAGTTAGAAGGAATCTCATTCCAGAGGAAAATTTGATATGCAAATATTATCTTTGCTCTGCACTGGAAAATATAGATTAATAGAAATAAAATTCAAAATTATTTCACTACTGAAACACTGTAAGAGTCTTACTGAGATATTTGAATCTGGTCATGTAAAAATGTATATGTGTTTATAACTGAAAAGCCAAGATTGTGGCTTATCTTGGCTTTTTGGTACTATATTTTACAGTGATATTACAGGGATCACATTACAAAAGATAAAGCCAGATCCAGCCCCACTGTAGATTAGGGCCCCTGTGCAGCAGCACATGACGTGCCTCAGAAGGCCAAAATAGGGGAGCACAGCTCCCCTCTGCTCCAAGGCAACTCCACCCCAGTGTAGGACGCTGAGGGGAAGGTAGGGACTCTCATTTAAATAAAACAGGTGACATTCTCCCATCAGGAGTCCATCTTCTTATTGCTGCATGTCTCCAAACTAGGCTTAGCTCTCTTCAGCAGCATCTGCGTGTTCATTATCACAGTTCTGCTAGCATCCAGAAGATGGAATGAAGTGCAACAAACTGAAGCTGAGCGGGGGGGGTTGGATCAGATGACCTCCAGAGATCTCTTCCAATCTCAATCATCCTGTGATTCTGTCATTCCAAGTCTTGTCTAATCAAGATTTGCTAAATTAAATTAACAGATACTAGTGGCCTGCTTATGAGCAGCAGGTAAACTTTGGTGTCTTTTTCAAGTGGTTCAATTAGATTAATTTCCCTAGGCTCTCTCAGCAGTTAATGTGTTATCCCTCCTCACTGTCTACCATAAGAAATCTAGGAAGATGCTGTTCGAGCCAGCTGTGAGGGTGCAAGGACGTGATGCAGAATTTCTTAGCAATTGCCTCCATTTCTGGGCTGTTCAGCATCCCATATGAACATGCTGCCTGTGGAAACACAATACAGGCAAAACTCTCTCTGTTTGTAAGATATGGAGTGTACATGCGGAACATGTCCTTGCTGGATCTCCCAGGGGAAGGCCAAGTCTCACCTACACTGATGAGATCTGTAGCTCACAGCTGCAGACTCTTGTTCTTCATCTTTTTCTAGAGAGGGTCAACTCTCTTTCTAGTGCTTTCAAAACTTGTCTTGTGCCAAACCTCCTCTCAGAAGTAGGAAGTAAAGGACAACATAGAAAACCCACGAAAACAAGCCTTCTAACCCAAGTACTCAAGCCTGTAAAGCTAGGTCCCTTAAAAGCCACTTCATGTGGTTTCAGGAGTTTGACCTTTAGGATATGTTCTAAGCTATTCTGCTGCCATAAAAGATTAAATAGGAGTTAAAAAAAATCCATTGTTTGATTTAAGTTTAAACTAAATTAAATTCAAGCTCATGCTGTTTTAAATTCTTCAAAGGGCATATAAACTGTTTGGGTGGAACAGCAGAAATAATTATTTGCTATCAACAAGACCTTCCCTTCAAGTATTAGCAAGGTATGTTCCCAGTTGCATAAAAGCAATGGCTCAAGAAAAAGAAGCTTATTCTAATTTATTCCAACTTGTTGCAATTTATTCCAACCAGTTCCAATTTATTCCAACCAAGAATCTGGCCCCGTACCTTTAAACTTGCTCATACTACTTTGTCTCCCAATTATATTTTGGTGCACTGATTACCTAACTACCTAGTTAGGTAACTACCTACTTAGGTGATGTATTTACCATGTTAGTGTGTTTTTCTCTTTGACAACTTTGGAAAACACAGGAATATTCTTTCTCTCTTCTGTGCTCCAAAACTTGTACTGCTGTGATGGTCCTTGTACTCTGAGTCATATCACAATGCTAAAACTGTTGAGGGTTATAACTAATCTTGTAACATGTGAGAGAAAGCCATTGGGCCTGTTTCTGATTTCACTTCCACCAGTATATTTTACATACCGCTTCAGTGAAATCAAGAGTCACTGAGATCCTTAGGAGGAGAAACAGAAGATACAGGCCAGAAAAAATATGAGCATTTGCTTATAACTCTTCTGGTGTGCTGTATTTAAGAATTCATTAATCATTCACTAGGTGGGGCTGATACCTCACAACCAAGAAAAAGACTGAAAACAGCTGGAGAGTAATTGCTTCAGTAAAAGTATTGCTTTCATTTCAAGAAAAATCTTTGGGTAGGCTAAAATTAATAATTAGCCTTAGATGAGATTTTTTGGAGGTTTGACTTTCCATGTATGAAATTTTACTCATTTAACTATAAAGTATTTGAATTCTTTTAACGTGGCTATTTTGGGCTTAACTCCCTTTTTTTAAGTGCAAGTATCTACTGCCATTTGATATTCCTAAGGGTACCTGAGATACCTGCTTAGGACTAGCAGATGTGATGCAAAACCTATAAAAGATGCATGCTTCACCAAGGAAGCAAGCGGAGGCCAGGAAGCAGAAGCACGTTTGTACATGTAAGGTGGTATGAGATGCATACAGGTAAGTAACATTATGGCATGAAACAGCTGAGCTGAATATGATGTGTCAAGTGCAGGAAAACAACAACAGGGAAAAATAATTTGAGAATGATCCTTCTCCAACTTATGCAGATTCTAAACCCTCATCTGGACAATCTGAAAGCTGATTGGGAAATGGAGGGAGGGAAGCCCTTTTTTAAAAGTCATATACAACATCATAAGCAAAGGTCAGAGACAAAATTTGCTATAAACCACTTTCCAGAAAAATGCCTTGTCAGATTTAGCTAATGACATCCAGTCTAGAGACTCCAGCCTGGCAGTTAGGATTTAGCCATATACCCCAGTTGGAGCCATGAAAAGGGAATGGTTGTGAAGCAAATAAGCAGCAGAGGTTTCCCTCATGCAGAGGCAGACTCTATCCCAGAGCAGCTTAAAGGGGCTGGTAGTCATATTATGTTGCTGAAGCAGCTCAAAGCATTCAGCTCTGATGAATGAATTGAGCCCTGAGTCACCAAGGTTCTGGAAGTCATTAAAATAGCAGCAAGAAAGGGGCAGGAAAGAGTTGATTCATACAGTTCGGTATAGTTATTAAACCTGATGATCTCAGGACAAAAAATTTGGGAAGGGAAGGGAAGGGAAGGGAAGGGAAGGGAAGGGAAGGGAAGGGAAGGGAAGGGAAGGGAAGGGAAGGGAAGGGAAGGGAAGGGAAGGGGACACAAAAACTGACATAAGGTGCAGCCACTGGCTAGTTTTAAATTTTTCATGCAGAAGGGATTTCAAGTGAAAATAAAATAAATACTAAACCTAAGAATTCCTTAAGACAATACTTGCTCCTCAAATCACAGAAATCTGGTTAACACTGATGAAGCAGATCAGAATAATTTTGTTAGTCTCATGAGTAGAATTTAAAGCAAATGCAATTTAGGTGACATCACTGAGATTGTACTTTGTGGCAAGCAACAATGATGTATTGAAGGCCATTCACAGTATCTATGAATTCACAGAGAATTCATAGCTCAGTAGCCTTTGCTCAATATTTCTGCCATTTACTTTTAAAACATTTTTACTCGTTAACAAAAAACTATTCCCACCATAAATGATTAAGTAAAACAATAATAAAGGCACATACATTTAATTATGCTTTCAAAGACAAATCAAAAGGGATTATTTTACAGAATCACATCCCAATTATTCATCAAACAAAATCTCTTTGATTAGGATTATTATATATGTTCAGTTACAGAAAAGCATATGTATGTGCTTGAGTTTAAGGCTTCTCCCTGAAAAAAATGAGATTATTTGCATGTTAAAGTTACACATTTTTTTCCTGAGGAGAAGTTTTACAGCATTCTTAGATGGAGGTCCTTTTGTCAGCAATTTTTCCACTAAGTCAGAAGTTGAGAGCTATCAATGACAGCAGCATGATTCAGGCAAATGGAAATCAAAATAGAGTGGAAAGGAAAGAAACTATGGAGACAAAGCAGTAGTATAGGAAACAGAAGGGAACAACATGGCCATGAGTTGTTCGGGCTTTCTGCCTTTCAATTTAGGCAAAACCTCAGTACAGCACAAACAGGGTTACTGAAGAGCAGATCTGGATATTACAATAGATTACCCTCTCTTTCTGGATTCTAATTCACTTTCAGATGTCAGCATGATTGTAGTCTTTTATGGTTACTTACGGTTATTTATGGGTTTATTGACATTTAAGGTCATTACCGCTATAATATACATTATTACTAATGCTTTGTATTACAGTAGTGTCTAGAGGGGAATTCAACTCTATTTGCTCCCAGGCAAGCTGAGAACACTTTCAATGATCTAAATACCAACTTTGGTTCGAGACACAGAAGAGAAAGAGCAAGGGAAGGAGAGAGAACTTCCTCTTTACAGCAGTGACAGGAGCATGCGCTCATACAACCAAAGTCTGGACCCTTTCCAAATTGGTCTTTTGAAACCAAAAGAAAATCACTCATTGACTTAAATGGACATTTAACCAAGCTTTACATATATGATTACCAGAGATCTCGAAAAGTTTAGAAGTGTATTTTAAATACATTATAAACATACAAGATCTGGCTAACAAGTTTCAGATCAAGATAAACCTTCTGTGAAATTACTACATTTCCTTCCACCTCCCCCCCCCTCAAACAGCCTCTAATATTCCACAGGCTTTAGAACCCTAAAAGTCAAAATCAAGTGAAGAATTAGTCAGTATTGCAAAATACCTTCAGAAACTGCCTGTGGACTCAAAACCTGAGAATTCAGCCATTTAGGACTCTCATCTGTGAATTCATAATTAGCACTACCTAAGGAGACTTCCTGGAGTCTGGTAGACTATGAATTCTCTCTGGTTTGTGAACACGTTTGATCAAAGCTATACCAAGTCTCATGCAGCCTGAAGAAAGGAGTGAAATCAATCAGTACACCCATCACCACCCCTAGGAAATTCTGTCTGACAATGAAAGATTTACAAAAATTGGAGACATTAAACAGATTTTTTCTGACAGGCTCATACCCATAAACATACACCTACTGACATCTATAAAAACATTGCCTGCCAGAGTTTGAATAAGTGAATACCAAAGATATTGACACTGAAGCAACTGTAATTGGAATACTGTATATGAGGGGAATCAATACCAATACATCTAGTTTTATAGATTTTTGATGTGATTACTTTCATACGTTTGCTTATACAGCATTATATCCTCTTGCTACATGCATTCAACCAAACCAAAAAAAAGTTACTAATGCAGTGTGGGAATCATCTGTGAGATTATTTTTTCCTCAGAGTATAGCCTATGATAAAGAAGATGGGGTTTAGCTATTTAACAGAAATTATCATGATTGCTTATTACTGTTCAGATGTAATAAAATGTGACCAGATTACTTAGAATCCAGCCTTCTCTTACAAAAAAAAAGTCATGAAACATCATTAGTCCCTACGCCCACAGTCAGGTATGCACGTCAAAGTGTATGAAACAAGGGAACTGTTCCAGCGAGTGTTCAGGTCACATTGTTGATCTAGTTGAAAACCCTGGAAAATTTATTATGGCTAGTTAATGAGGTGCTGTTTTGGGTTTGTGTGGTGGGGTTTTGGTAGCGGGGGAGGGGCTGCAGGGGTGGCTCCTGTGAGAAGCTGCTGGAAGCTTCCCCAGCTCCAAGTCAGACCTGACTCTGGCCCAGGCCAAGCCCATCAGTGATGGTGGCAGCGCCTCTGGGAGAACAGATTTGAGAAGGGGAACCGGCCGTGAGTGGGGGGATTGGAATGTGAGAGGAACCCCTCTGCAGACACCGAGGTCAGTCAGGAAGGAGGGGAGGAGGAGGAGCGGGGGAGGAGGGGATGCCCCCGCAGCCCGTGGTGAGACGGCAGGCTGTCCCCCCCCAGCCCAGGGAGGGGAGCGGGGGGAGCAGGTGCCCACCTGCAGCCCGGGGAGGAGCACACACCAGAGCAGGGGGATGCCCCCCAAGATGGCCGGGACTCCATGGGAAAGTCCATGCTGGAGCAGGCTGTGCCTGAAGGACTGCAGCCCATGGAATGGACCCATGACAGAGAAGTTGGTGAAGGACTGTCTTCCATGGGAGGGACCCCACACTAGAGCAGGGGATAAGTGAGGAGTCCTCCCCTTGAAGAGGAAGGAACAGCAGAGACAAGGTGTGGGGAGCTGACCCCAACCCCCATTCCCCGTCCCCCTGCGCTGCTGGAGGGGAGGAGGGAGAGAGAACTGGGAGTGGGGTTGAGTCTGGAAGGAGTGAGGGGTGGGGGGAAGGTGTTTTAAGATTTGGTTTTACTTCTCATTGTCCTTGTTTTGATTTGATTGGTAGTAAAATAAATTAATTTTGTTTTTCCCCCAAGTTGAGTCTCTGTTTGCCCATGACCATAAGTGGTGAGTGATCCCTCCCCATCCCTGTCTCGACCCACGAGCATTTCTTTATATTTTCTCCTCCTCATCCCACTGGGGCTCGGGGGGGAGAAGTGAGCAAGTGGCTGCGTGGTGCTTTGTTACTGGCTGGGCTTAAACCACAACAGGTACTATCTATGCAAATGTGACAGGATGAAATTGAGGAACAAGGACTCTTTCTAACCATGGAAGTTTTCTAAGAATTATATTCCCAAAGCACTCCAGAGGACAAGTACTCCTCGCCCCGCACAAATAAACTCTAGTGCATGAGCTAAAAAGTCAACAAACACACTTTCCCTTCTATGCACCCAGAAGCAGTGATGAATGTCTACCCCAAGAAGTTCAGCACTTTATCATGCAGTCCTATATGACCCAGATCCCTCTAAACATTCAGTCACCTGGAAGCATGACATGTACTGGGATAGTACAGCTTGACTGCACACGGCAGAAATTAACTGTCATCATTTAATCATAATGGTACTTACCTATTTCACAGTGATGTTGTGAGGATTAACCAAATAATGCATTTCTAAAATTATTTGTGAAATCAAGAACAAATGATGTTGTTTTGAAAATACAAAGCATTTTCATAGTTATCAAAGATACACTGGTAATAAATGCTTGTGTTGGTAAGCAAGAACTAATAGCTATACTGATTTAAGTAGTAAAGAATTATTTTGGTTTTAGAAAAACATAAAAAAATACAAAAAGGTAAAAAACTTTAGAGTCAGATTCACCTGGGAAACCATGGATATCTACAATGTTAATACCTTCTCAGCTGTTGCCTAGACCTCCCTTGCCATCAGGAGAGACAAATGGACCTCTGTAAGGTGTGATTCATCCCATCCTAAAGCATAGGTGTATAAAACGAATAATGAATTGCTTCTTTGAAGCTCCTATTTCTCTTCTTTGATTGAAGAGGCTAAAGGTGACTGGCAGGGGAAAGAAACCTCTGTTTTTCATAGGCAAAGTTGGTCAATTATGCAGTCAGTCACATACACAGGAAGTCAATTTACACATAATAACCACTTAAGAACCACAATTCCTCTTACAAAATTAATTATTCTTGCTACAGGAATAAGTGAGGTTAGCCAATATACCCAAATTAGCTTTGTAAATTTAAAGGTTCTTAAGCTACTTGGAATGAATGAAAAGATGGGTAACAGTCACCTTACATACTATGCCAAGTACGGTTTTTTTCATTACTAATTGAAGGAAATCATTCAATATATAAAATGTAAACCTCAGGACTGTGGGGCAAAGAAACCCCCCCTTAAAGTCAGCACAGAATGGCAGCAGAGATGAAGTTGCCTGAACACGTTTCTCTTTTGCACTGCATGAAATCATCTAAAGTTATTTCCATGATGATGTTGTTTTCTGTATGAAGACATGCCTGTTCTGGTTCTTCTGTTTGTTATCGGATGCTCAGCTATTAAGTCTGTTCACTGCTGTAAATGGAATTGTTAAGTACACAGATAGCTTGATTGGATCTTTTTCTTTTAGTGCAGATACATAAGTTATTACAATCAACAAGTTTTATGAATGACTCTATATTTTAAAGTTGCCAGAGGTAACTGAAATGCTGATACTTTGCTGGTGTTACACAAATTCTTAACAAATAATTAGTTTTGCCTAAAATAATTGTTTTCCATACTAACTATTGCTCAGAGATTGCTACTGATTTATATGTATAAGTAATATTTTTAATAGGCTGGAACTGATCATATCACTTCTAAAGAAGATATTCTTGCTGTTGGCTGTTATACTTTCTATACTTTTTAAGTAGAAACAATAAAGGCAAAATTAAAGCTTACAAAAAAAGGATCAATTTGTTACCCAATATGCCACTGCAGGGTCATGATGTGTTACATAACACAATGAACATTCACAGATTCAGGAGTCAATTTCTTTGAAGGGTATGGACTTTAATGCCTCAGAGATGTTTAAAGTTTAAAAGAGCATTGTCTTCCATCTCTGCTAAGATATGCTATTGAGAAAATAACTAATAACAGATATTCCTCAAAAAGCTTTCACTTTGGAGAATCCTTAAAGATTCTTCACTTAAAAGTGAAGGGTCAACCACGTATTTCATGTAAAAATTAAAAGCCCTGTTGTACACTGTGCTATGGTATTGTAATATATTTTTAATAATATTTTTACTATCTGTTATTTATTTACTATACCCAAAATTACACACAGAATGGTTGAGATTGGAAAGGCACTCTGGAGGGTATCTGCTCCAACCTCCCTGATCAAGCAGGGCCAGTTGCCCAGGACTGTGTCTAGATGGTTTTTTAATATCTTCAAGGAGGGAGACTCCACAATCTCCCTAGGCAACCTATTCCAGTGCTCAGTCAGCCTCACAGTAAAAAAGTGTTTCCTGATGTTCAGAAAGAAGCTCTTATGTTTCGGTTTGTGCCTATTGCCTCCGACTCTCTCATTGGGCACCACTGGCATGGGTACTGTTCAATATCTTTAATAATGACATAGACGGGGGATTGAGTGCATCCTCAGCAAATTTGCAGATGAAACCAAGCTGAGTGGTGCAGGTGATGATATGCTAGAGGGAAAGGATGCCATCCAGAGGGACCTTGGCAGGCTGAAGAACTGGGCCCATATGACCCTCATGAAGTTCAACAAAGCCAAGTGTAAGGTCCTGCACCTGGATCAGGGCAATCCCCAGTATCAATGCAGACTGGGGGATGAAGGTATTAAAAGCAGCCCTGCAGAGAAGGACTTGGGGATATTGGTGGATGAAAAATTAGGTAAGAGCTGGCAATGTGCACTTGCAGCCCAGAAAGCCAACCGTACCTTGGGCTGCATGAAAAGAAGCATGGCCAGCAGGTTGAGGGAGAAGATTCTGAGCAACCTGATCTAGTTGAAGATGTCCCTGCTCATTGCAGGAGGTTTGGACTAGATGACCTTTAAAGGTCCCTTCTAACCCAAATTATTCTATGATTCTTTGATTCTCCCCCTCTACTCCTCTCTCATGAGACCCCACCCGGAGTACTGCATCCAGCTATGGGGCCCCCAGCACAAGACAGACTTGAACCTATTCAGGCAGGTCCAGAGGAGGGCCATGAAAATGATCAGAAGGCTGGAAAACCTCTCCTATGAAGAAAGGCTGAGAAAGTTTAGCCTGGAGGAGAAAAGGCTTCAGGGAGACCTTATTGCAAATTTGCAATACTTAAAGGGGGCTTATAAGAAAGACAGAGAACTTTTACCAAGGCCTGTAGAGACAGGACAAGGGGTGACAGTTTTAAACTAAAAGAGGACAGATTTAGGTTAGATATAAGGTAGAAATTCTTTACAATAAGCGTTGCCCAGAGAAGCTGTGGATGCCCCAACCCTGGAAGTGTTCAAGGCCAGGCTGGATGGGGCTTTTGAGCAACCTGGTCTAGTGAAAGATGTCCCTGCCCATGGCAGGGGGGTTGGACGAGATGATCTTTAAAGGTTCCTTCCAACCTAAACCGTTCTATGATTCTATGAAAAGAACCTGGCTACATCCTGTTTGCACCCTTAAAAGAGACAAAGTCACTGACTATATGAATGAACTCCCCCCTTCCCAGCTATTCAACTATCTAAATAGAGGATTATCTTGAAGTTGAACAACAAAGTTCATAAAGTGAAAGATATGCATAATTCTTTGCAGATCTTTCTGCTCAGAGCGTCTCTGAGTTCACCTGCACACAGAGATCTCTCCACAAAATGTAGCTTGCAGAAGTGTTTTTTCACATCAGAAGAGAACAATGAAGAGTCATCAGAAAGTAAATGCTGTGTAGAAAAAAAATGGTAACAGCTGTATAAGTTTTTTTATGTTCTGAAGGGAAGAGTGGGTATTACTTGTTTCATATACTTGGTTTTACTAACCAAGTACAATGTTGCAGCAGCACATCATGTTATCATATACAGTCTTCAGTGTTCCTTCCTGAGGTGCTTTGACCCAACTGGCAGCTAAGCCCCAACCCAGATGTGCACTCATTCCTCCATCGCAGGATGGGGGAGAGAATAGGAAGGGCAAAAGCAAGAAAAACTTATGGGTTGACATAAAGACAATTTAATAAGGGAAGGGGAAAAAGGAAAAAAAAAGTAACGTTAAGGCAGTCACTCACCACCTCTCACCAGCAGACAGATGCCCAGCCAATGGCTACCTTCAAAAGACTTCCCCCCACCTCAGTTTTACCACTGAGTACAATGTCGTACGGTATGGAGTATCTCAGTCTGTGTCAGCTGTCCCAGCTGTGTCCCCTCCCAGCCTCTTGCCCACCCCCAGCCTACTCCTTGGGGGTCAGAGTGGGAAACAGAGAAGGTCTTGATGCTGTGTAAGCACTGTCCAGCATTAGCTAAAACATTGGTGTGTTACCAACACCATTTTGATCACAAATCTAAAATACAGCACCATATGGGCTGCTTTGAAGAAAATTAACTCCAACCCAGCCAGGCCCACTACACTTCCCTTAATTCATAAACAAATGGCACATCTTGAGAAAATGTGTTGAGGAGTTGTTAACATTGATGATGCCAAGTTATATATGGGAATGTCTCAACTGTCCACAGAGAAGAACAGTGAGAATTTATGTTGGTTTGAAATTCCTGAGGGACACAGAAGATGGTCCAGCCAGGTTCTTGCACTGTTGACTAGAGACCAGCAGCCTAGAGTGTACTAAGGTAAGCACTTGCAACTCAGTTTAGATACAGCTATAGAAATAACTCAGGTAATAAGGTGTGAGTAGTCTTGAAGGAAAGCAAAAGTTTGTGTGGTAAAGTAGCACAGGAAAAACTAGTGAAGAAACACAAACACTAAAAAGTAATCATCGGAACAGACAACAGGAAAGAATGAATACAAAATAGATTTAAAACCTGCAAAGTTTACCTGAATTGCTAGCAGAAAGGCACTGACATTTGCCAAATTAGAACATTTCATCTGAAGGATAAGCATTTTCAAATTTGTTTTGAATAAGGCATGATTTTGGATGCTAAGTCATTGGAGCTTTCTTTCAGAGTAACAAACCATGGCCGTATTTAAAGAGAAGTATTCTTCTTGATATTTGTATGTAATCTTCCTTGGCATTGCTGGGCTGTACCTGTTCAGTGATAGGAGAATGGAGTAATAGCTCCTAAAAAATGCATTAGGCAGGTCAACAGTCAGGTCTGATTGCATGTCTTTTATTCATCTCTGAGGACTTGGGGGTACTTGGCATAACGCAGCCAAAATTAAAATTTGAAAATTCTTATTAATCCCCTCCACCAACCTAATAAAAATGAAAGTAACATTCAGCCTAGCATTAGACACACTGTTTACTAAACTCAGTTTTATATATTAAAACCCAATTCCATTACAGTATCAGCAGAAAATATCAGCAACTTACTTTCCTATGCAGCTGGTGGATGTAAAGTTAGTCCTTACTTTGAAAATAAAACTGCTTATATGTGTAGGTTGCTCTACAGAACTACCTCCCCAGCTACTCTTTTTTTACTTCCTACCACATTGTAAAAGGCAAGAAAATAAATAGGGTCTGAAAGTGGGTAGTGTTCAAAGATACTGAAAACAGCTTTCTTAACATAGCCCTGATTCCATACTCTCTTAAACTGTTTTCACACAATGTAGACCAAACCGTGTGTCTTCTTCTGATCTGTCTGTTCTATGCAGCTAGCTCAAAGAAAGTGAGATCTGTCTGGTTTTGGCTGGACCATTTCCACAAGAAAAACAGAATATCCCCAGAGGAAATAAAGCTGTTTTAATAAGCTCTTATTTCACTTGCCAAAGGAAACAGCAGAGAGTTGGGTAGAGAATTTCTAGGTTTCATCTTTACTCACCTGTTATTGCAAGAATGAGGTTACAGCAGCTCCCAGACTATATGAAAGGACAGGCTTCAGATAACTAGATTGTAAAGGAACCACAGCTGCTCCCAAAGAGCACTGCTTCACACTAACCAAAGGGGAAGATTCAACAGAGGATCTACCTGTACCACTATCATTTTGAGGAAGTGACTCTCGATCTCTGTCAAGGGAACTGAGTTTATGATACAGATTATCATGTCTAGTGTTGAATGCAATGGAGCTCAGGGCTCAATGGTTTGCAAGTTGTCCAAAGTTTGCAACAGACAAATACTGGAACTGCCAACATCCATTAATTTTAACCTTTGATATGATGTGTTACTCACAAAGCTTAGATCCATATAAAAAAATTAAAGATATATTATTGAAACTGATCACTTCCATAGAAACTACTGCATGGCAGATGTCAGCAAAATCATAAATGGCGTTGGCAACATGAGCAGGACCCCATTATTCAGCAGTCACAGCACCAGGACAAAGGCAGGTTTAACAGAACTGCATGGTATCTTTCACCCTGTGCACAGTTAAATTGTGGTGAGCCTTGCACAAACTGTTACCAGCATCAAAACAGAAATGAGTTCAAAAATGAATTTGCAGCATCATGAAAGATTATTAAACAGTTAGGCTCCACGCGACCTCTGGCTCATCAAGTCCCTGCGCTGCTGGAAACTATGAAGATGTTCCTGGAGAAAGTCTTCCCTAGATATGTCCTACCTATCATACTCTTTTCCTAACCTTTTCCCTCTATTCTACCACATAAGGTCCAGGAGAGCCACTCTGATTTTAGATTCCAAATACAGACTAATATATGAGATCAAAACACTTTAAAAATTCAGAAATATAATGTGTCAGAAATCCCAATAACTTACAATCAGTTGATTGTGAAGCACTACTCCTGTGAGAAGAAAATCAAGACTAATTGAAAAGATAAGGACAAATTTTGGGACCTGCACATCCTGTTTTTTTCCTGTATATCACAATGTTCCAGCTGGAAAAAGTGACTACACAATTGCCATAAAATCATAGCTTTCAACATGAGGAGTACAGAAGATCAGGCAAATATATTATAGAAGATGGTTTTTGTAACAGCTGGCTTTCTGCTGAAGCAAATTTTTCAACTCCCACAACAGACATACTGGGTTGCAACTCATATTTCAGCATTCCAGCAAAATTTTTTTTGTACTGTCTCTTGAAATAACGAAAACTGTTTTTTCAGTCAGTGGTATCATACTAGGGAAATATCAGCTGGAGCACTGGTAAAGACAGTAGTTCAGACAGATGTCACTACCATTCAGTTGTTACAGATATTCCTGACATGACAAAGCAGTACTGTATAACCCCTTTGGTCTGAACCCCTTCTCTGAACCATGCAGATGCGGCGCTATCCAATGTTACAAATTCCATGAGCCAAACCACCTTGGAAATGTCCATGGTTCACTTCAGCAGCAGCACTTCACTGGCAGAGTGAGTAAGACCAAATGACTGTCCTGAGCGGGTTTGCTAAGGGAATGATAAAATTATGAAAGCTGTTGCTTTGGTTCCTCATGTACAAATGAGCAGGAACAACAAACAGCGGATCCTTTAAGAGTTCCCCAGAAAATGAAAAATGCACCAGTAGTCCCTGTTTCTTGTGTCTCTAGTGGTAGAAAAAGAAATCCTCTATTTTTGAGCCTTTCTACTCATAAAACACTTTTCTCATTTCCTTGAAATGTTCCAGCTTTATTTTATTGGTAGATTTGAAAATAATTTTCTGAACAGTTTTCTAAAAGTTCTTTTTTAAATGAAAATCTAAATTTACAACTAGCAGAGATCCAGAACTCAGAAGTGAGATACTACATCATACCCAGATCTCCTGTCTAATTGTGGTGATGTGAATTGACATTATGGAAGTTACAGACACTATGGAAGTTTGTTGGTGATGTTGCTTTCCTGCAGTGAGAAGTGAGCTTGAAGAATGCATATTAAGTGCACTAACTAATGGAAAGCATAACCTTAACACACGGTTTTCCTCTAGCGCTTTGAAAACACTCTAGTCTGAACAGTTGATAATCAGACAAAAAAATGAACTTTGAAGGGACATAAATATGCCTGTATACAGTCATTATTCCATAAAGGACATAGGTAAACATAAAACTGAACCTGGTCTCCCAAAGTCTTGCACATGTGCAGGAAATGATACATCAGAGTATTTTTAGAACAAATTATCTACGTTTTGATGATGCTGTGAATCAGATGCTCACTTTGACTAGACAAAATCAAAACTTTTAGTCATGTTCTTAGAAACACCAGTGGATCTGGACTAACAGGGGAAGCATCCATCCCTTGAATCATGGTGGTGGGAGGGGAGTGTTTTCAGATCCCCCTTCTAATGGAGAAAATATGCCTGAAAATCTTTCCGGTTCATTGAAAGAATGACTACTGAAAAGAGGAGTCTGAAAAGACATTGAGTGAGTAGTTTAATGACTGAACAATTATAGGTTTATTACACTCAGTAAGGCATCTTGCTGTTCTGAGGTACTTACTTCTCATTGATGGTCTTAATGAATTGGTCTTACTGATGGTCTTAATGAATTTTTTCATTATTACTTTTAATTAAGTGCTGTCCTAAGTGCTAACCATCAGAGGGACTGCACTCCTGAATGGCAGTCCTGGACTAAAAATGGGCTGTACCTGAAAGCTGGCTGCATAACAGCAGTTGCTGATAGATGGAAAATGAATTCACATTTTTGTGATTATTGATTCAGATTATTTCTCAATTTGATTGTTTTAAACAACCAAAAGTAGAATGTCTATGCAAATAAGTGACTATTTTTCTTTATGCCACACTTGAAATACAATCTTATAGAGCTGGAAGGGGTCTCAGGAGGTCATCTAACCCTTGCAGCCTGCCTTGAAGAAAGGGAGGCCCACACCTCCACTGTTCCTGACAGATCCTTGTCCAGTCAGTTCTTTGATGACCAGTGACAGAGACCAATGTCCCAGATGACCTCCTCCACCGCTTCATTAAAACCTTCCTAATGGCTACCCTAAATATCCTTCCTGTCATCCAACCCCATTACTTCTACACCTGTCCAACGTGGCCAAGGAGGACAGAGTATACCCTTCACCGTTGCGAGCAGCCTTTTACATATCTGAAGACTGTTATAATGCCCATGTCCCTCCACTGTAGCTATCCCGCCCTATCTTTTCTTCCTGGACCATGACTTCCAAACCCCACACTTGCTGTTCTCCTCCGGATTCTCTCTGATCTGTGAACGCTTTTGCCAACAGTCACCCGGAGCAGATTGCTACACCAGCAACTGCTGAGCAGAGATTGCTGCAGGTGTTGCAACACTGCAAAACCATAAATGTTCAGCTAATCTTCATGTAAAATACGGAGGATTAATGGTATCCAAAAGATGAACCGTTATGAGACCTCTGTGAAACAAATATTAGAAAAGTACATAACTGGACACAGCTGTATGCAACAAGTGAAGAGGGATCAAAAGCTGGCGGTAGGACACACACGATGCCAGTGCCATGACACATAGAGCCACATTTGCACGCTACGGAATTTCCCCTCCTGGCAGGCTCCACTGCAACAAAGGCAGCCACCTGCCCTGGCAAGGAGTAAGAGGTGGCAGAAAATGCAAATTTGCAGAAGCGAGTATTTTAAACTTGTCAGAAATAACTGTTTCGTAGCAGAAGAGGAAATGTAGTAAGGAGGGTGAACCTAACACTAGCACTGTTCAGCTGAGGAGCTACAAAGTCAGCACAGGACGGTGCCAAGGATATTCCAGAGTATTTCTGAAAACAACCCGAAAGCAGCTCAGTTAAAACGGGATCGTTCACGTACATCGACCGGCCTTTACAGTGACCGCTTTACCTGCGTGACTTCGGACTTGCGGTGGCGGGAGGAGCACTGGGTGCGCACACATGACCTGCTCGGAAACGCGTTTGGGTTTGCCTGTACTAAAGCGGGGGGGGGCGGCTTGCCCCGTGAACTGGCCCGCAGAACCCGGCACCTCTGCCGCGTCCGCGGGCAGGCGCGGCCGGTGGCAGGCACCGGGCTCCGCCCTGCCCCGCCCCGCCCCACCCCGCCCCACCCCGCCCCACCCCGCCCCACCCCGCACTCCTGGACCCGGCCCGCCCCGCGTCCGCGCAGCCCCCCCCCCCGCGCCACATGACCCGCTATGGAGGCGCGCCGGCGCTGCCCAGAAGTTTGGAGCCGGGGGAGCGGGCAGAGGCTGCCAGCGAGGGGACGGCGGCAGCCGGCGCCCAGCCGCGGGCGGCACAGCCGGGCGGCGGGCAGGTAAGGCGGGGCGGCGGGCGGCGGGGGGGCGGCCGGCCGGGCTGGCGGAGGGGGAGGCAGCGGCGCCGAGGCGGCCGCTCCGCGGCGGCTGCCCCGGCGGCGGCGGAGGGCGACTTCTTCGGCAGCGGCTCCGGGCGAAGGGCGGGCGCGGGGCGGGCGGGGAAGGGCGCCCCGGGGCGGAGGACGGAGCCGCGGGGCCGGGGCGGGCGGGGGGCGAGGCCGGGCGGCGGCGCGGCCCCTCCGTGGGGATGCCGTCGGGATGCCGTCGGGGCGCGGCGGGGCGGCCCCTGGCTGCCCGGAGAGCCCGCTGAAGGCGGTGTTCCGTTGTCCTGGCTGGTGTCCTCCGCCCTCGACCCAGCGGCCGGAGAGGAGCGCCGAAGCGGAGAGGCCGTCGCGGGCGGATGGTGCCGGGCGCTTCCCGACGGCTGCCGGCGCAGACGGGACGAGGTGAAGCCGTCTCGGGTACCGTCGTTCCTTCTCTGTCCTCGCAGGTGTAGGCAGCGCTGGGCCGTTCAACACCCTGCCCGACCTCCGTCTCCGATGGAGGCATCGCTCGGAGGAAACGGGCACGGCGAGGCGTCCCCGGGACGGTAGCCGAAGCGAAGCGATACGTTTCTAGGCTGGCCCGGCCGACCCCCCCCCGCCCCACCCCGGCGGGGCAGGCTTCTCCGCAGCTTTGTTGTGTTTTCGATCCAGGAGAGCGTGGGCTGCTGCTGGCAGCTACAGGATGAAGTCGCCTCCCTGCTGCATGTCTCTTTCTTCCCAAGCATCCCTGGAGGAACCAGGGAGTAGCACATCCCTGGGCTCCCTGGACTCCAGTGTTTTCTCCAGCGAGGAAGAGCAGGGGCCCCTGCTTCAGAAGGTCATTCCCTCCCTGGACTGCTTTACGATCAACGTAGGAGGCAGCCGCTTTGTGATGTCCCAGCAAACTTTGTCTTGCTACCCTGACACCCGTCTTGGCAAACTGGCTGTTGTGGTCTCTGCTGCCCGGGATGTGGCCTCTGGCCTCCTTGAGCTTTGCGACGATGCCAACCTCGTGGAGAACGAATATTTCTTTGACCGGAGCTCGCAGGCATTTCGCTACATCCTGAATTACTACCAGACAGGGAGGCTGCATGTGATGGAGCAGCTTTGTGCGCTCTCCTTCCTGCAGGAGATCCAGTACTGGGGTTTGGATGAGCTCAGCATCGATTCCTGCTGCAGAGACCGGTGAGTTGCGGGAAGATGCGGCGCGTGGAGTTGTGGGCTGGGTGGGCTCAGCGTTGACTTGCGTACAGGGATGCTCAGGTGAGAGATCCAGCAGTGGGGGTAGGTGAGGCAGCAGAGCATTGGGAAATGTGTGCTCAAAGCCGGAGGAGTTCAGCCCTGAATCCTGCTCTAGAGGTGGATGGGTGTAAAAACTGGGAGGAGATGTGTTGGGTGGGGTCACTGTTGACCTTTGCTGAGGGGCAGGTTGGCGGTGGGGTCAAGGCAGTGAGACCCTAACAGGAGCAGGGTCTGAGTTGTCCTGCACTGCCTCCAGACTGGCCCTGGACAATGTCAGAGATTCAGAAGATTGTGAAAGGAGAGATGTCCCTTCAGTCATCCAGTTTGGGGTTATCCTAGTTAGAGGGATTGGATGTGGAGTTGGGCATGATGCCAGGAGGGTTTGGAGCCTCCCCACGCCGCAGTTTGCGTTCTGGACGGTTTCCGGATCCAAGCTGGAGAGGCAGAAGGGGGGGTGGTCACCTGCCAGGCTGAGTGTGGGTGGCATGGCTCCAGGAGGAGCCGTGATGGGAAGCGTCACACGTGGATGTAGCAGCTTACAGGGAGGGGGCAGCAAGAGCAGGAACATGGCTCACTGGAGACAAATTGTGACAGGCAGCTTAGGAGCGAGGTGGGTTTCAGCTGAACCGCCCCCAGGATGTTTCTGTTAATTCTGTTTGCAGTTAATTTTTTTTTCCCCCACCATTTTTAGTGTTACTGGTTTGTTAGTATTGAAGAAATGAATTTTCTAAAGAGCATAACTGATATTTATCTAAAGGGGTTACGTCAAAATTATTAGAAAGAAACAAACAAGCAACCCCACCCCAAAAGGATACTGAAGTTATCGTACCCTAGCATGGTCCAGTTCTGCAGCTGAGAGAGTTGGATCCTAGTTTTCATCCCTTTCTTCCTTCCCTGGTAGATGTAACTGAAAGCTCCAACTTCTTTGATGGTACAAGGAGCTACAGACCTCTTTGGCAGTAACTGTGTATCAAATGGAGGCAAAATTGCGTAGCACCTTTGTCTAAGGCTTGAGATTTGCAGCAGTCAAGAAATACAGATATGAAAGAAAAGGATTTTTTTTAGTGTATTTTGGGAATGTTTCTGTTTCATGAAACTGTTCTGTAAATACACTCTTCATCTAAGAAAACACTCAGCTATGCATTTACAGTCTGTAAGTTTTACTCGGTGCAGATGCTTGTGCACTTTGTTGAGAGGACCCATATATTTAAAGAAAGAAAGATAACTTGTCATCCTAGTGTGTATTGATCAGAACTTCATCCATGAACTACATGGCTTTTATTATGCCCTCCCTTTTAGTATTGCAGATACACACCAATGTAATAAAAATGCAATATAACTAATAAAATTGAGGACAATTTAGAAACGGAGAGTCTGGTTGTTCCAGGACTGCTGACAAGAATGCATGTTAGTCATGTAGCAGATCCTACTGTAGTCAACATGATCTATATAAATAACATGTTATCAGGATTAAGTTACTCTGCACATACAAACTGTCACTGATGTGAAATGGGGGAATAGAAATATCAGGTCAGTGGAAACATGCCACACGGTCTCAATAAAAATCTTCATATGCTGGACATCAGGGTTTTCTGAGCTCACGTAAGGTATGCTTTAACGTGTATTCTTATGCCTTGTGTGGTAGAGGATAAGAAAAACATATGCACATTAGCATTAAAAATCTCTTTGGGGTGGGTCCTGGGCAGGTACTTCAGGAGGAAGGAGCTGAGTGAAGCCTTAGACATCAAGAAAGATGCAGAAGAACTGGATGCCCAAGATGAAGAGGAGGATTTTTCTGGTAGCCTCTGTCCCAGTGTCAGACAGAAACTTTGGGAAGTTTTGGAAAAGCCTGGCTCCTCTGCAGCAGCCAGGACTTTCGGCACTCTGTCCATGGCTTTTGTTGTTGTGTCCATTGCCAACATGGCTTTGATTTCGGTAGAGCTAAGCTGGCTGGCACCACCGCTACTGGATGCCCTAGAGTACCTGTGCATTGCATGGTTCACGGTGGAGTTTGTTCTGAGGTTCCTGTGTGCACGGGATCGGTGTCGCTTCGTAAGGAGTGTGGCAAACATCATAGATCTCCTTGCCATTTTACCTTTCTACATCACCCTGCTGGTGGAGAGTCTGTGTGGTGGGGAGAGCTCCCAAGAACTGGAGAATGTGGGGCGCATTGTCCAAGTGCTGCGACTGCTCAGAGCCCTGCGGATGTTGAAGCTGGGAAGACATTCAACAGGTACTTTCGGCCGTGGCAGTGGTACTTTTTGGTTTTGCTGCCTGCAACAGTTGTCCCCGGGCACAGTCCTCCATTTTGTGTGCATTTCTGCCTAACCTTTTTTACATAGTCTCTTAGCAGTAATGGCTTGTGAAAATCTTACTTTTGGACATTGATAATTGAGTGGCAAGGGCCTTCTCCAATAAATCTTAGCTTTCCATAAAGCCAGTGTATATTCTTTGCATAGAACACTTACAAAAACAGGCCCCAAAGTTGCATGCTGTAAGTCACGCACCAGTCATTCACTATGTCATAAATTTACAAATGTGTATTTGAGTTGATTTTATTAGGAGCGAAGCAAGGGAAGAAACAGAGATCATTGACCCACACTTTTTGTATTATCAAAGGCCCACTAATGACAATTACCTGTCACAATTTGTTTTGTTAAAAAGTATGTGCAAAGAAATATATCATGATTTTGTCTACACCATAGATCCTGAAAACAACTGCAGTACAGAATGCTTCAAGAAAACTGTTTAAACTGAATTCTATCAGGCAGTGGGTTGAGGGGCTCTCTGGCCCTGTTGAACACACTGGTATCTATGTGGAGCACAGCTGAGGACTGCTTACTGAGCTGGACCTAGGTGCAGCACAGAGCTGCAGCGTCAGGTTCAGTCAACGTTCACCCGTTGGTGTGGGGCCTTTCGTGTCCCAGTGCTCCTGACGGGTCAGCAGACGGATGAACAGTGAGCAGGAAAAAGTGGAAGGTGAAATGCATTTCTGAGAACATTTTTGTTCACTCTTTGAATGGTGAAAGGAACGCATAAAAGGTAACATTTTCCAGTGGGAATTTATCAGAGGAAGCTGGAAATGATTGGAAGGTGTTGCGTTTCCCATTGCGTTTCCCCCATTTTTATTGCTACTACATGACACGTGCATGCCTGGCTATATGAAAGAATAAAAGATGTACTCGCACCACACCCTCTCCATGCCATGATGTTGTCCAATGCTTGGCATTTTCAAAATGATTTAATTATGTTCCCACTTAAATCAGTGTTGAATATGGCGCTGAATTTGGCAGGAGAAATGTTCAGCCAACGCTTGGAGATTTGAAAAATTAGATCCTAATAGTAAATCATGATCTCTGTCCTGCAATATTGTCCTGTTCTGCAGACAGTGATGACTGTTCTTACATGGCACTCAGTGTACCCTTCCAGGCTTTCCTGCCATGAAGGAGGAATGGGTTGATGCCTCTCCAGTTTTTGGAGAGCCATCTCCACCCTCTTTGTGAACTGGCCCCAATTCAGCAGTCATTACAGCGTGCTCACAGCAGCAGAATGTGTCTCTCTTTTTGTTCCCACTGAAGTGCAGTGAACCTGCCTACCAATGGCAAGGAGTAGCTTTAATGCTACTGAGCATAATCATAGTGGTTTGGGAAGTATCTTAACCTTACTCACCTACCCTAGATTATGCCTATACTGATGCGTAAGTGTCCCTTAGAAACCAGTTGAAGAGAAGCTTGTAATGATTCAGTCTGTCAATGAGGGTTTTTTGCTTCATGATAATTTTTGCAGGGTTTGGTGGGGTTTTTCTGCAAGAAGGGCTGCTACCCACTTTTGATGTTAGCTGTAATGTGAATGCATTCCTCTCTAATTGTATTTTGAAAATATGAAAAAGATTTCGTAGAATCATAGAATGGTCTGGGTTGGAAGGGACTTTAAAGATCCTCTAGTTCCAACCCCCCTGCCGTGGGCAGGGACACCTTCCACTAGACCAGGTTGCTCAAAGCCCCATCCAGCCTGACTTGGACACTTCCAGGGATGGGGCATCCACAGCCTCTCTGGGCAACCTGTTCCAGTGCTTCACCACCATGCATTAAGGCACTTTTGTGCTGAATAACAAAATAGTGCTCGAAAAGTAAGTTGTTTCTAGTTATAAAGTTTCCAGGTTATCACATTTTACTGTTACAGAACGAATGCACGAAACTCAGTTCTATGGCTCTTTCTCTTAACTTGAAACCAGATGTTTCAGGTGTTTGTGTTATAACTGTTAACTTCAGTTATATTAACTTTCAGGGATGGTCTAAACTTTTGTGTCTATTTATTCTTAAATTCATTCAACTATTACCACAATTTTTATCACAATATTGAGTGCCATTAATATTGAGTTTAGTAATTCCATGTTAGGTAGAAGTGAATTAATTATATAAAAATTTGGTCTCCTAATCTCGAAGTGAGCTATCATCTTCCTACTAGAACCATTTCAACATACAAGTAGTGACATGTGTATCTATTTAAACCAACCAGAGCAGCATTACCGTCACTGTGCTTGCTTTTTTGGTAGTTCAGTTGCTGCCCACTTAGGCCCAGAACACTAAATCAAATCTGTATAATTTAAATGTAGAATGTCACTGTTTCGATCTTCTGTCAGAGGAGATGCTGCTACTAAGATGAAACGTAGCCAGAGACCATCCTCCTTGCACATATCTAGGCAGTCCTGATAAATGGCAGTGTTCAGGGGTGGCTCTCGCAACTCTTCTTCTCTCTTGCCTTGGATCTGGCAGCTTAAAGCTACCTCCTGGTGAAGCTTCTTTCTGACTCTCAGACCAGACAAAGCTTCATGCATTGCTTACCTGTTTTGTGTGGCAAAAGAAGTGCGAGATCAGAAGAAGAGATGAGAAAATTCGTGACTGCAGGCAGCAACTCCTCTTTCACCAAGTAGGGGTGTTCACTATCACAGGGAGGACATCTCCATAATACTGGGCAGACCCATAGCAAAGCTGGGATCACAACAGCAGCCTGGCTCTGCTCTCAGGGGCGCAAATGAGTTAGGAAAAAACCCACCAATTCTTTTCTTCACTTTAAAGAAATGGCAATTTAACCCTTTTTGTGGGGAAGGAACAGAAAAATAAATGAAAGAATCATTTCTGCGCCTTTGAAAGCTGAACCCAGCTAATAGAGGGGATGTGATGCCTAGAAACACCTGGGCTGGGCTAGACTGGCATGAGTGTGTAATTATTTATGCAAAGTGCTATCCTTCAGCAAGGAACAACTGAGAAATCAGTAGTACCTCTATCCAGAAAATCTATAGCTAGAGGGTGAGACCACTCTCTGAGAGGTCAAAATTACGGATTTGAGTGGCTTCAAGAATAGGCGAGAACTGAACTTGCAGTTCTCACATTCTCCGATGCTCCTCAGCTGTCGGCTTCCTCCTGGGGCCATGTTTGGTGTGAAGCCTTGCCGGTCCTCCTCTGGGAAGCACTGACAGATTGACTCCTTGAGGAGAAATAGGATGTGAGCATCTTACTTGTGATGGCAATGGGCATATGTTTGAGAGAAGGCGGTAGCGTATGTCAGGATGAGATGCCTCTGGAGACATGAAAAAATGAAACTTCAGCACTTTTAGTGCCAAAAATTTAGGATGATTTAAACGCTGTGTGTAAACTGAAGCTCCTGGACATCAGCTTGTATTGCCAAGTCTCTTTGGTCAATAGAGAGGTGGAACTTGACCTGCATGGCAGAAACACCTCCCCTTCCTCCCGCTGGCCCCAGGGCTGAGGGGCTCGCCTGCCCCACACCAGCTCTGTTACAGCAACTGAGCACCTTCCAGCACGAGTAACCAAGCTGTTACAGCTGCTGGCACGGGGTTCTCGTGGAGGTCGTAAGACTTGCTGAGGTGTCTGTGCTGGAACAGCCCCAATTTGGCTGTGTGCTAGGGCTCAGAGATGTTTTAAAAAGTTACAAAATAATACAGAATACATTATTCTTTTCAATACACCGATTCCCACTTAGAATGAGCTGTAGAGTCCAGTAACTTGTCTGATTCATAGATTTGTCTAAAAATGTCTCCTGAGTTCATCTGAAGACATGTATCTTTGTTTTAGATGAGGATAATAGGAATTAAGAATAATTAAAAAAAAATCAGACTCCTGAACAGTCAGAATAATTAACCATAGGAAAAATATTTTACTGAAGGTGTCATCAACCTGATACAAAGAGTTAGCAGTCACTGTCCTGTTCCTCCTTATTTTGGCCTGGTTTATGCAAGACTTGCACTGGTTTTTAGCTATAGTATTCTCAAGATGCATCATATGGGGCAAACCCTGGCTTTTACAGTACTCATTTATGCTTTTAAAAGAAGTGCTACAGAGGTAATTTTAAATTGGAGTACCTTCTTCCTAGGTCACCTGAAAGGACTTACTCTTCTACCTTGTTCAGCAGGAAGTTTTACAGGGCAATGGGTGATAGTAACTTCCTTGGAAGATGAGAGTTTGATCTGGATAATTGCAATTGTCTGACACAGCTTTTGCACTGCTGATGTTAGTGCATTTTCAGAATGTGGAGGCAGTCATATTAACAGAGAAAAGATTACACTGATATATCTTATTCCCCTCATGTTGCAGATTTAAACTATATCATTATAAGAAACCCTCTAACCAACAGATCATAGTTACAGTAATATAAAACCTGGATATGGGCAAGTCCTTAACTGGAGCTGGTAGAAGAAAGCATTGAAAAAGGAAACTTTCCCTACAAACTCTAGTGTGTATTTTCATTGTTTGCTGTACATAAACAAAAACTTTAAAAATCATTAGACCTGAAGGGGAAAAGAAAGAGCCAAAAGCAAGAAGAAATTTTATCATCTTGCAGTTTGAGATTGAGGGAAGAAAAGCAAATCGAATTGCTTATGACACTAATGAGCATATGAAGTCTGCAAGCAGAGGCAGAGCTCCAATAAGCTATTTTGCAAACACTAGTTTAGTTTGAAGTGTACCCCATGAAGCGTAATTCATAAGCATTGTCTTTTTCTCATTTATTGAAAAAAACATAGCACATTTTTAAAGAACAGTATTAGAAACCAATCCAAAGTCTCCCATGTGTCTCAACTGAGTTAGTACCCTGTTATCTTCCTTCTTTGTTTATGTATGCAACATTTATCCATTGCACTATTATTGGATTTACTTTCCTGCTTGCTTTGTCAGGCATTCTAGCCTTGAAGCAGCAGCTCTAAAAGGAATGTGGAGCTTTATGGAGAGTGGTCGGCTGCACATGAACTCCCTGTGCAGCTCACAGGCAATAGGACTGATGCAGTGCATCAGTGAAATAACAGAATACCGTGTTTGCATTCAGAGCCGTTGCTATCTCCAGTTTTGGCACAAGTGCAGCTGCTGTTGGAATACTGTATTTGTTTTGATGTCTACAGATAAAGATATTGATAGGTTTGGGGGGAAAGAGGGGTCAAAGAGAGGCTGTGAGAACTATAAAAGGATTGAAAACAGTCCTTAGCAAAGAAAAAGTTACTGAGTGACTGAAGTGAGCTGTAAGCACCTACCTGGGAACATGAATTTGGTAACTGAGGGTTGCTTGGTCCAAGAGAAAAATATGACAATGGCTGGAAAACAGGAGCTTGGCACATTCGGGCTCAAAGTAGGAAGCAGGTGTTTTTAGTGTGGTTTTAAATGGTTATTTAGGTATCTTATTAAAAACTGTGCTAGATCTTCCGTTATAGCCAATTACTAAATCAAGATTGCTTAGTTTTTCTAGACTATCTACATACGTACATAGTTCAAATGATAAGTAATGAGAATTTCTATGCTCTGTATTAAGGAAATGGAGATGATGTCAGTGGTTCAGTCTAACCTGTATCAGTCTAATCTATTTCTTTAAATCACGTTTTCCCAGTAGTGTTGAGAGCAGCACCCCTTTTTCTTAAGACATGTTAGCAGGCAGAGAAAAACACAAGGCAGTCAACTTTTAAATAAGAGATGTTTTGTGAAGTTATGATGACAGCTACGTGAATCAACCTACTGACAGCATTTCTTGTCTTTCAGGCTTGCGATCTCTTGGGATGACTATCGCACAGTGTTACGAGGAGGTTGGCCTTCTGCTGCTTTTCCTCTCTGTAGGAATCTCTATATTTTCCACTGTGGAGTACTTTGCTGAGCAAGGCGTGCCAGGCACGACTTTCACAAGCGTACCTGGCGCTTGGTGGTGGGCAACAACTTCCATGACAACTGTTGGTTATGGTGACATTAGACCAGACACTACCATTGGTAAGGTAGTGGCCTTTATGTGTATACTATCAGGAATACTGGTTTTGGCTTTGCCAATAGCTATAATAAATGACCGTTTTTCTGCCTGTTACTTTACACTGAAGATAAAAGAAGCTGCTCTTCGACAGCGTGAAGCTTTAAAGAAACTCACGAAGAACTCATCCAGCGATTCAAATATCAATGTTAATTTGCGAGACATATATGCACGCAGTGTCATGGACATGTTACGGTTAAAAAGCAGAGAGAGAGCCAGTACAAGGAGCAGTGGAGCAGATGAGTTTTGGTTTTGACTTTTAAGTTATTTAGCCTTGTATAGCAAATAGACTACTTCAAAAATGTAGTATTAAGCATCTCTTTTTTTATTATTTGCTACATAGTGTATTTGCTTTTCCAGCTGGAGTTTTACTTGCTTGGACAGACTGAGATAATGATTGTATATAAAAGGCAGAATACATAATATGGAGTCTCTCAAGGAGCTCTGAAACATGCTTCCAGAAGTGGATCATGGTGGGTGAGATGGGAAATAATGGGTCCATCAAAGTCAAACAGTGATGCAAACACTTGTCTATGAATCTTATGTCCTTGCTAATGTAGAATAATAAAGTCTTAGTGAAAATTACCATGGTGTCTTGAATTTAAAGATCTATAACATTTGTATTTGCATTGGAAGAGCAAAAGTCAAAGACATTAAGAAAAACTGAAATGGGAAGTCTAAGGAAGTGAAATGTTGAATAAATTTAGGATGACATTCCTATAACAAGCTTCATCTTGACCCCCTTTCTTATCCCCATCTTCTACTTCATTTACATGAAAAAGAGATTATTACACCCGGGGGGGGGGCAGAATTTCCTTATTTGAAGAGAAGCAAAGGGCTACCAGATACATGGTGGGTATCCAGAGATAGGTGAAAGTATTAAGCAGATGCAAGATCTGCAGCAAAGTATAAAATAGTCATGAAATAGGTGCCATGATGTAGAGCATCCTCTGCAGTTGCTCTGGAAGTTGCAGGAGTTAATACAGCCTTTCCAGCATAGAAGTCATTTACAAACTTAGTTTGAACTGTGCCTTCTCTATGTGTTTTGCTTCCCATTACTTGTGTAGCTAAGCAGTTTTTGTGCTCAAGTCACTGGTGGATATCAGAAGAAACAGAAATGGTAAAGGATAACAAGCTACTCATTTCTCTGTCTCCCATTAAAATCAGTAGGTATTCCAAGTGGGCCAGACTTTAAAAAAATAATAATCTTCACTGACCCGTTATTAGAAAAATCCTTCACCAAAATCTTTTGTTCCAAGGGAAAAATGAGCACTTGTTGGACTGGATGCTTAGTCCAATGCAGTAATCAAAGTACAAAATTAAATAATCAAAAGCATTTTTTGGCAAATTTCTCACCACTTACCTCTCCAGTGGCGGAATAGTCTTAGCAAACAAAGCTTTTCTTTAATATAATTTCAATGTCCTGGACTATGACATTGCCACAGTATGCATGTAACTCAACTAGTAGGTTAAATGAAAAAAATCACAAACCTCTCTCTTTTCACATTTATTTTGGGCAATGTAAGTACAACCATTATTTACATTTGACATTAATTCAACATACCCACTAAAAAGAAACATCTATTAACTGTGGATTATTTAATTTTATAAGGTGTTTATGTATATAGAAGGCTTAAACTGCCTTTGAGTATGTATGAATGGGTGAAATAACCTGCTTTTAATAAACATTGAATAATACTTGTTTTGAAACAAGTGTGTTTTCCTGCCATTCCGTATAAATGGTGTTGTAAACATAATACAGTAAGCAAAATTTTCAAAAGCTCCAACCTTGATGCAAACTGAGTAGCATTTCAGCATGAAACTTCTTCTGATGTGTCAGCTGGCATCAGTCAGCATTTGGATTTGGGACCAATGCAGCACATGCAGCTATCACCAGGGCCAGAAGAAAGTCAAGGAAAAACACTGGAGACCCAAAGAGTGTGTGTCTTGCTCTACCAGAAGTTGTCTAGGTATGAAAATTCATAGGTCACCCTCACGGTCTGTGTTACAGAGAGCAAACTGTGTTATCACAGTGTTCCCTGCTGCCCAAATACTCTATGAATCCATCACAAAAATCCTGCGATGTCCAGGAGACAAAATTAATTCTGCAGGGGAAGGTTTGATACAGCCCACTCTAGGTTATTATTTCATAGCTCCTTGGAGCAGGAAGTCTCTCAGGCTGCACAAATTGTACAGGCTGTTTCTCATTCAAAAGTCATTCTAATTATAGAGAATTAGGAAGAAGCTTTCATTGTGGGAAGACTGTTTTGTAATGTCTTTTGTGTTTTCTTGTACAGCATCTGATCTCTGTTTGAGAAAGGAAATGCAGTTAGATAGCTGACTGATTCTCTTTAGGGAAAGACTGCTTTTATTGCATCCTGTGCTTTTTATGAAGGACTCAAAAGAATGAGAGAAATGCTCTGGGATGTATCAGTTGATTCACTTCTTTCACCAGCTCTGGAGATAAAGTTTCCTAGAAATGCCCATGGGGAAACGTGGCTGAGACTTTATCCAGTAGCTGCTTTGGCTTCTATTTTCAGACCTCTTGATTTTAAATTCAAAGTTTCCCAAGAAGTGTTTCTCAATCATGTTGTTTATGCAGCAAGGTTGTCTATCACATTATGGGCTGAGACTATAGCAAATCATTTCGCAGATGAAGGCCAGTTCTGCTTTCAGCTCTTACAGATGGAAGGGCCAGAACATGCGTACCAAGCAACAAAGAGTACAGGACATTACAACTCTAAAACATGAAGCTACACCATGTACTTATTACCACAGATTTGGAAAATATCTCAGTCACCCCTAAGGCACCTAATTAAGGATGTTACTGTGCTATCTTTAGAATATCACACTAAAGGTAAGAAACTACATCTTGTCCTTACATCTGTTCTGCCATTTCCATCCCACAGCAGACTTGGCAGAAAGGATCATGTGTTAGAACATCAGTAATATTGGCTAAGAATTCAGCATTTTAGCTTAACACACCAAATACTTTCAAAAACGGATGTCAAAGGGTGTAGGTGCAGCACGCACTTAGAACAAGCCCGCATTTACCTTGGTTCCCTAGTACAGGAAGCAATAATAGTGAAAATGCAGTGGCATAGACTACAGTGCAGACTTACTGCACTTGCAGTCTGAAAAATCTTGTATATTTGTTTGTAAATTCTTAGGGGCAGCTTTTACTTGGCGACAGTGTGGTCCAAACCCACCAGAACTTTTTAAACATCACTAAAATTGTTGTCATTCTTACTTTGAAGAAAGCCAACAGCCTTGTGGGGCCCATCAGGCAGAGCATTACCAGCAGGTCAAGGGAGGTAATCCTGCTCCTCTGCTCAGCCCTGATGAGACACATCTGGATGATATGTCCACTGCTGGTCTCCCCAGTACAAGAAAGACAGGGACATACTGGAGATAGTCCAGCAAAATATTGGAGTGCTGGTTTCCAGAGACCAGCATATCAGGGAACCCCCATGTCTGGGAGAGGTGGGTCTGCTGGTAGCTGGGGGGGGATTTATCACTTCTGGGGGTAAGTTATACAAAGGTATTTAGAAATTCGTGTTTGCTGATATTTTAAAAGTGTCTCAGATTGTGATTTACTTGTTTTCTTACTGATACTGATCCCGAATGGATAGTTCACTGATCACTGGTTAATTATGTAGTGTTAATAAGTCAATAAACCACTTCAGTCTTGATTTGCTATAAACTATGTAAATTGAGCAAAACTATTTAAGTTGAGCAAACTATGTAAGTTGAGCAATGACCTCTCCCCAGGACAGGAGTTTTGCTACCAACTCTGAGCTTGTGGGATTGCTGCGTGGCAAATCCGGCAAATAGGGCTGAGCCCAAAATAAGATCAAAAAGGAAAGGAGAAAGTTATGAGGCCTTTTACAAGGTAATGCCCTTTTTTTTTGTTTTGTTTTCTGACATAACAAAGTATTATCATCATGTTATAATTATTTTGATAACAAGTGACATGCTTTTCTCATTTTCTACAGTATTATCCTCTCAACCTCCATTGAGGTCTACAGGCATACACACAGCTCTACCAGAACATATTCTGTTGAGGTGCCCACTATCTAAACTGCACTAGAGCAGCTGTTGCTGATGCCTCTGGTACTTAGTTGTCTGTGCTTTTATCACATAGCCGCACTGCAGAAGGGGCAGAGCCGTGCAGGCTGTAGTCACACCTCTGATTGCAGACAAGGGGTCTCCAGGTCTCTAGGCTCTTGAAAACATCATTCACTTAAAGAGGAGGGCTGGAGTCAATAATCTCTCTGGGACTGAGATGTATTTTTCAATTATAACCTCTCATCAGTTAGGGGTTTTGAGAGTTTTAATAAGTCCTGTAATTATTACAGCTTTGCCTTTTATTTAAACACAACTACTAGGAAACACATACCTCTCAAAACAAAAGGAGAGCTGCCTCACACTCACTGTTCGTAAGAGTTTGATGAGACATTTAAGTTTATTATAAACAGTGAGCTTGGCCTGATGAGCAGTCAGTAACTAAAGCCATTCCTTCAGAAAATGGATTTTCATGAAAGGCTAAGCTGAAGAATTCAGTTATAATTAACTTTTTTGCTGGTTTTGATATATAAAATAAAGTCTTTTCTGACAAAACCTTGACCCCGATGTGTAGGACTGATGCTTCTGCTGGAGGATGGCACTGTCAGTAACAGGGACAGCACAGCCCATTTTTGCATGTGCCTCTCACAGGTGTGCTGGAAAAGCATAAGCATACACACCCCTTCTCACAGAAAAACAGCAAGGAAATTTGGTGCAGGTGGGTATTGCAGACTGCCCTGTTATCGGATGTCTGTGTGAAACAAAAAAATTCTAGACTAGCAACAAAGCCTATTTAAAGGTATTTGGGGCATTAGAATCTATTTTACTTATGCTAAGTTTCTGCTCTGCAGACATCAGCAACCCCTTTAGCTGGATGAGGGAAAGGAAGGGATCCCACCTACTGTCACAACAGTGAGCCCAGCACCCGCCCATATAAACATCGGTTGCTCCCAGTCTGTCTCAGACCCCCAAGAAGTTGCCTGTGAGATGGATTTATAACATCCCAAAGAGTGAGGAACTCAGAATAGCCTCAAGTTAGATTGGGTCTTTAAAAAAGTCCACAGTTGTGTTCATCTAATTAAAACTATGTGCAAAAATGCCTATTATGGTGTGAGAAAACTATGCCTTTGTAGCAGCTTCTGAAAATAAAATCATCTTCCTTATCAAGCAAAGCAAGACTCCTACAGATTTAAGATTTTCTCTAATTATAGCTAATTTTGTGCAGCTTTTAATAAAACTAAAAGTGCTTGTAAGTCACATAGTATTACTGTGTAGTCATGTAAGCTGACACGTTTCATTTCCAGTGGCTTGACTCAGAAAGGCAGCTCTATTTCCAACTCTGTGCAGCAGAGAGAGATCCTGGGAAATGGCTGAAGAGTGCATGACTATTCACTACCTAATGCATGAACCAGTTTCTCAGGAGAACTTGGAAGTGAATTCATAACAGTCTCTTGCAATTGCCGTAAAAACCAAGCACAGTGAATTGACTTGTCCTAAACACATTTTTTCAATACAAATTAAAAACGAAGTTAGATTGAAAATAGTTAAAAGATAACTATTGATGTCACTCTTTACAGCTGGCCCTGTGTCACAGATTTCTGAATTATAACTCTCAGCCTGAGGTATAAAATATATTATGCAATCCAATGTTGAATTATGGAAAAGTATTCCAAGATGAACATGTCTTTGCTTAAGAATGGCTGTCCAGTGAAGCAACATTCATAAACTCATAGCTCTTTTGTCCTAAACTAGCAACATCATTACAGACTTTAGAACATGATGTTAGAAACTGCCAGAGTTACAGGCTCCACAGGATCCCTCCATAGCTTTTACAATGTGTGTTAGATGCTGCAGTGATAAAAGCTATTACTACTGAAGACCTAAACAGACAGATTAAACCATTATTAATGCTAAGTATATGAGAAGAAAAATAATGAAAGTAGAACAGGAAAGAGAAAAATTAATTTAAATTTAAATTAATTTTAATTTAAAATAAGAAGCTGACATTCTTTAGCTGAGATTTACCAGTGACTTTTTGTGACCGACCTTGTGTGTTTTACTCCTCATATCTTCTCATAAGAAATGAAGAACACATAGTTCAGTGCAGAGGAAGAAATTCTTTTCAGCTCATTAATAGACATGCATCATAGGTCCATATCACAAATTAGATAACATAGTAATAATTCATACCTCATCCTAGCCGTTCAGCCCTGTATGTCAGACACACCTCTGCCCTGAACCCTACATAAGTATGTGGCTTCATATTTGCATTGTTCTTCTGTAGATCAACACCAAAAAAACTTTTTGTAAGAAGTAAACTTCAAGTTAAAGGAATAAGATCAGGTTTAATCTATTTCCAGTTCCTGCTATTTGTTATTTCTGCTGTCAGTTCTCATTTAACCCTCCCATCTTGTCTTCCTGGCAGGGATTGCTGAATAACAGATGGAAGAATTGCCAATCACAGCCTTTCAGTGTCAAAATGTAGACAAACCTACCCCACAAACCTGTGTTCTGTTTTCCTATATTAGAAACAAAATCCAAGTCAAAAGAAACAAGTGTGGTGTTTCTCTCACAGCTACAACGACAGCATTGATTAGGAACCAACAAAACCACAATTTTACAAATTACTGTAAGCTATATGCTTACATTTGGTCAAAACTGACCTGTCATGTAACATCTATTTATATCACTAGGAAAACAGACTTCAGTAACAAATGAAGAAGGAATATATTCTGAGAAAATATCTGTCTTCTGAGTTTAGAGAGTTAATATAATTGGTACTGCAAACATGCCCAAGAGGCAAGATCCCATTTTGCAAGTGTTGCACTAAATAACACAGCCCTTTCCTAAAGACCCTTCCATTCAAATGTGTAGGACAAACCAAACCCTATACTCAATTTGACAGCATAAAGGAGCAAAGCTTGTCCAAAAAACCTACATAAGGGTTTATTGTAGGAATAATGTGACATGTTCCCCATGGCAAATCTACTGATGTAGTGGTATTACACCAGGATGAAATTGGCCCACTTTCCAGCCAAAGCTCTTTATAAGAAGCTTTGTTGTGTGAAAGCTGGGTATGTGGTTGGGCCACAAAAGGGACCAAAACCAGCATCCAAATTATGGCCTCTGTTATGCAGACTGCCTCTTTCCATATGGAGATGAATCCAGTTTGCTTATGCCAAGCATCACAACGGAAATACTGGCTGACTGAGCTAACAAAATGCCACTGGCCATCATTATAATACAGAGGCTGCATTATGCTGCAAATGCTCCCTTCAGCTGTCCAGCAGGAGACTTCATTAGAACAGAAGTGACAATACACAAGCCAAAAAAAAAAAAAAAAAGGGAAAGCTCTTGTCCTCACCTATCACCAGGATTTCAGTCTGTTCAGAGCTAGTGCATTTCACTATCAATTGTTCAATGTTCTTAGAGTTCAACACTAGAGTAAGCAAAATATTCAGTACAAAAATGCTGGGTGCTATTTATGCAGTGTCTTTCTGTATCAAGAATGTTTCTGGTGACAGTTCAGTACCTCAGTAACCATTGCTTACATTCTCTGTCACATACATCATCACAAACGGCAGACCTATCTCCAGCTGGTGGATCAAGAAAGTTTCGTTTATTCATGGTGTGCTTCCATTCACATTATCTTTTCATTTTCTTAAGATCAACTGTGCTATTATCACCTGCATTTTTTCATAAGTCGCAGATCAGAGCTACATTTGCCAGAGAGACGTGGTCCTTCAGGTGATTCATGCTAGCATGTTGTGGTCTGTGGTGCAGGCACTAGTAATACTAGCAACAGGCAGGAGAACACAGTACAGGTGCAAAAACAGGACAGAAAGTCACACAAGTGCCTGTTTCAGAAGCAGAAGATGCTATAAGGGATGCAGTAAGCCACAGCTTTTGACATGGCACCCTGCAACCCAAGTCTAGTATGTGAGGCAAAACCAAGTGGTCATGAAATGACTCCAGTGAAATGCAGACCCACAAAGTATGTGGGCAGAAGGAGCTGCTCTGCACATCCTCAGCTCCCTCTCCAACTTGGCTATTTCTCATATTTTTCCCAGCCAGCCCCCCAAAACTCTCGAGGAGGCCCCAGTAGGGCAGCTGCACCTGGGAGGATGTATTCAATGCCACTGAACTTGCCCAGGGAACAAATATTCTAGAATTTAAATGTGTTGAGTGATAAAGCATCATTTGCACATTCGATTCTAGCCAGTGCAATATGCTTTTTTTCCAGACAGTTTCATTTCCTCACCTTACCTTCCTGTGTAGAAGTGTTCAATTAGCAAGGCAAAATATAATCTGCTAATTAGAGGGAATATTTTAACAAAGACAATTAGGAATCTAAGTAAGGCAGGCAAGCTGAAAATACATGGAAGTTTGTTAATTGTAAAAATAATTAAAATAAAATCTTAAAAGAGTGAATTACACTTTAAGACTGGGCAAAGAAACACAGAAAAGTCAGAAACTAGTAGAAGAGATAAGCCAAGTCCAGAATATGAGAACCAGGTTCAGATACTAAATATTTCCAACCATCTAGCATATGGCAACTCCCATGCAAGCTAGTTTTGAAATGCACCTCATCCTGTACTCTGGGCAAGGATTAGAAATTTCTCGTGTAGGATTCTGGCTTACCAGGTTATGTATGTAAATTCAAACACTTAAAATTTTTAATAGATCTGGACAAGATCTGGTTTTGAGTGAGGCAAAAAGCACTGTAGCTGGATGTATACTTTCCTTCTGGAAACTGAATAGTTATTAATCCTTCACACTTGAAAAAAACTTTTTTTCCCCTTTTTGGAATAAAAAGATCTGAAGCATTTGTTTAAAACACAAAACAGCTGAACACTCATAGCATTGCAGAAACAGGTTAATGCTCGCCAGGTTCACCTCCTCCATTCCCACAGAACAGGCGCCTTTCCAGGGAAAGGCTCCTGAAAAACCTTGGAGACTTTGTAGAAAGAATATTTTAAGTTTGTTGCTGCATGCTTGGGACAGATTTCACATCAGAGCAAAGGCTAAGTGGAAGGTTTGCTTTAGATATCTGAGAAGTGTCAGTATCTGCCACACAGTCCCAGCATTATGATAAGGGGATGAGAGAAAAAGAAAAAAATTGTAATCATATTAGTGAATCAGCTGGTTGTTTCTGACATGAGCATAACACAATGCAGTCCAGACAGAAAGGACACAGAAACCACAAAAGAGTGGCAATTAGTTTTCTCCATTTGTTCCACTCCTCATCTCCAGCAACCAAACTAAGACCAGGGATTGTAGCATACGAAATAAATCTTTCATGCTTATTCAAGTTGTATAAAAACTGACAGGCCTATTCCTGTCCTTCCAAGGAGGAGGGTAGCAACGGTCAGCACTGGTGCTTTAAATGGCTTTGGAGTAGCAGCACTGAACTGCTGCAAGTGGCCTAAATCAATGGGTTGCACTGACTAACAAGATGCCTAGCAGGAAGGTTTATACCCCTTCTAGCAGCTGCCGGGAGGTTTCTGTGCTGAGACCCACACCTGAGACAATGAGTCAGTGCTGGGATGCAGGGGAAGGTACCATTGCTGATGGATCTCGGTTTCTGACTCAATGAAGTGTGTTGATCCTTACTTTATGGGGTTTCTGGAGTCACACCAAACCCTGGCTCAAGAAGAGGGGCTGCAGGTCTGTGACTTGGAGAAAGCCCTCTCACAGAGCATCCCACGGCTGCTCTGGGGCCTGGCAGCGGAGAGGCAACTCTCCAGCTCCACCTCTGCAGCTGTGGGGAGGGAGCAGCCGTGCCAGTGACCATCTGATTGAGCTGGCTTTTTTTTTTTCCTTCTTTTTTTTTTATTCTGTAATTTGGAATCAGTTTCTCTGCTCTACAGAGAAAGGCAATGCTGGAGACGTTCTATAGGTCTATTCCTATTTTGTTGGGCTGTGTGCTCAGAAAACTATAGAGGATTTTGTAAACAAGCAATTAAAAGCTGCTTGAAAACCAATTCTGCTGCCAGAAGGATTCAGTCTCAATCGCAGTATTCATATGATGCTATCACTACAGCAACCAAGCCTGTAAACAATACCGGTGGTCATGGATAACACATCAGTACTTGGTTTAGCGATTAGAAACAAAAGCTTTGTCAGACTGTATTTCTTTCCTGTCATTGCAGAGTTCCTGATAGAAATGCTATTTCAAGGGCTTTGCTCTTAAGTACATGAGTCTTTGTCCGACATAAGATCTGAGAAGGTTAAGCTGCAGTGCTCCACCAGGTCATCTGGGCTGCTTCTCCTTTACATCTCATTGTTATGTTCTGACATGTTACTCATGCATTACCAACACATACCTGCCAGCACAATGACAACACATTTATTAATGCACGTGGGTCTTGTTCCTTCTGAAGTAAGACAAAACTATCATTTAATTCTGGTACCTACAGAGTGGGATCAGTCTTTTGAGTTCCTCATGACAGGCATCCAGGGAATTCTGCAAACCCCATGTTATATAATGCTATACAGAAATATTTAACTCACCTGCACCCTAAAAACTAGATAAATCTAAAGAGGTGACCTTTGTAGAGCAAGATTACTAAATCCAGAATAATATACCCAATCTGTGCTTAATAACTTAGAACAAAGAGCTATTTTGGCATTGTCTGCTGCAGGGCATTGATATGCCTGAGGCAGCTACATAGTACTGATGAAAAAGCCTCAAAACATTGAGGGTCTAATCTGCTGCCTTAAAACTCACAGTATGGATGAGCTATATTACAACCAGGAGTGAGGGTCAGCTAACCTAACCCTAAATAAGCACAATGTAGAAAACCTTACACTGAAACAGGTCATCTTAATGACTCTTTGCAGGCATTTAATCTAAAATAGGATGTCTAAAATAGAATCATCTATTATTCTCCATTGGCTGAAGGGACCTTTAGAGTGACTAGCTCTGGTTTAGACATTTACGTCTTAGAACTCAAAATCATGGAAAAATGAATCATTCCTCTTGAGCCCTTTTTGGCCACAGCAAGTTTATTGTCTAAGCGTTCAACGCACAGATTTCAGGAAAGTTCTTCACTCTGGATCCAGATAGGACTGTTTTGAATCAATCTAATTGGGCTGCAGCTGGAGAGCTATGCATGACTTGGGTGATGGTCCTTTCTGGGAAGATTTATTGAATTGAAAATAACAATCATCAGAATTATTTTCCCCTTCTTTTGCTCAGTGAATCAGTCGAAAATACTTCCTTAGCTCTCTTAGTGCTCCCGTCCCTTAGTGCAAGTAAATCCAAGAACGAAATGCCTAAACTTTGGTGCAATGAATCTGGACATAATTATTTTATATGTATTACAGGACATCTTTTTAACTGCAGGTCCATGTAGCTCAAGCCCTCCAGACAGAGCCATTCATGGGATAAACCAAATAAAAATCTGAAAGGCTTAAAGAATTAAAAGAATTCAACAGTGCAAACTTGGAGACTGTACAGAGCAAAATGTGTCACCTCTGGATTGTTTGGGGACTAATGATTAAATATTTATGATCTTATTTCTTCAGTCTTGTTTGTTTTCTATAATTATATCACACATCAGATGATCTTTAAAAGTTTCGGAAACTTGATGTTTTCATGAATTTTAGTTCTGTTTCTTCTATTCATTCAGAAAGTGAGTTATACATTTGCCATTTTATGTCTTCCTGTCATAGAAGCGGAACAATACCATGTGCTTTGAGTGACCAGCTACAAAACATAAATCACAATTACTGAATCATTGAAGTGAGCATTTCACAAACAGCCTTGAATCTGAAATTTATTTTCACAAAACTATTCCACAACTTCTTGTGAAAAACAAATGGTTGAGAAAGAGAAAAACTCATTTTTTTAACTCCAAATCAAATGCAGGGCTGCTTTAAAATTGAACATTAATTGTAATAACCAATTTGAGCAACCACATGAATCTACTGTTGGCTCCCTTCCAGCAGTAAAAATTCTGTTCTTATATTTTAACTGATTTTTTTCATGATTTACATGTCATGCATGTTATTTTAAACACCTGTAAAAGACTGATCATACATAGCCTGATGTTCATTTTACTTGTAAGAATATATAATCTAGCAACTTCAAGCAGCATCTGTTACAGCTATATCTTAGTAAAGGCCATCAACTCAGTGACAGAGAGACTCCTTTTGAATTATCTTTCATGTTTCATGTATCTGTTCCATTAACATTATTACTCTTTCTGATCTGAAGAGTAAGCAAATGCGATATCCACACAATGACTTTGAAGTTGTCATTCTTAACTGAACAGGGGACATGAATAGAAAATGCATGAAATAGTTAATTTCTGTTTTTTAGAGACTGCTAACATAATTCCATTCCAGATGGCAGTGAGAGTGCAAATCTGTTCTGTTCTGTGAGGATATGGGTGTTATAATAGGCTCCAATGGATCAGTTTTATTTTTCAATGTTTTTTTCACAGAACACTTTAACCATTTGAGTCAACTGCTGTTTGGTTTTATAAGCTCAGTATGAAGCATTCATATAAGATAGTGTGTCATTGCTCTCCACGAAATGCCATAGCATGGAGACTTTTCTAAACAAATGATTCCTTGCCAGGGGCATTTCCTCTTAGAAGGTGATAAACTGATTAATCATCTACTCTGTGCAGGATCTTATCTTAGAGCCAATCAGTTTAGGAACCAGAATCTCAATTATCATAACCTTTTCCCTCATTTGATACCTTCACTGATGTTCCACCTAAAAAGTTGTGGTTTTTCCTATATCAGGACTTCAGTGTCTTCACACTTATCAAACTAAGAAAGATTATGGATAACTTCTCCTTCACTCTGTGATGCTTCTCACTCTCCTTGGCTGGCAGGATCTCTGGTAGCTTTACAACGAGGACGTTGGTCTGGCAGTCTGCACTTCAACCCTTGCTACCAAAGTCCTACGGAAAACAGGAAACTATTAGCCTGGAGTAGATGAGCATCTTTCATCAGTTTGTAGCCAGTTCTTCTATGTTTCAATGCAGAACAAACCTAAAGGTTGTGAAACCTTGAAGTTCTAAATTTAAGAGGGATTTTGACACACAGGTCCCAGCACTTTTCTCTGGGTATCTGTCTACAGTCCCAGACCGATTACTCAGCACCCAGCACCGTGCTGCTTTCAGAGGCCCCAATAGTCAGGAGTTTCCTCCCAAGCCTTCCTATGTATCACCTGTCCTAACTGATGGCACTCTTTCTTTTAGGAAAGCCCCTTTCAACACAGAACATGGGTTTGCTTGCCTCAGGAGCTTCATGAAGCATCACACAGTGCAATAGAGTCTCTGGACTACCTACTTCATTGTAAGAAAGAGCCAAGAATCTGACAAATACCTTATGTATGTGTTGAAAGAAACAAAGAAGAAATGAGAACTGCCTCCACTCCTTCCATTTAGCTGCACCTCACCACTCAAAAACAACTTTTGAGGTTTCAAAATCCCATCTATACTTTCTGTCCTGCTTTTCTTTGTTTTATTCAGGTTTTGTATTTGTGTTGTAAGCCAGTTGTCCAAAATGTGGAATTAGAATTGCCTTCAGAAGGACTTCTCTGATATGGGTAAGAACTGCAGTGTCCATCAGTGTCTGTTCTGCTTTTGAACAGCACATTAGAGACATAATTCCTTACTCCACTGTAATGTAACCTGAGGAGTCCAAGAAAACTAGTTGGCTATTTCATTTCAGCCTACTAATGTTTGACATTGAAGACCAACTACATTGAATTAACAGCATATTTATTCAAGTTAAAAAGCAAACATAAAACTAACTTTTTTTAAGATAACATCTTGCTCTGATACAAGGTGAATAATGATACTAAGAGATGAATTAATGGGCCTGTAATCACTGGAACTTGCAATCGTCATTTGTGTAAAAAACAAAAACTGGGAGTAGAAGACTGAGGTCGCATGCTCTGGACCTGCTCAGTAATAACTAAGAGCTATTGCTTTCCAATAATTGTGATATAATGATATTTGGTTTTATGTTGTAATTTGCCTTTCCTTCATCACTTTTTCAGATTTGCAATATTGCTTAAGCATGTATGGATTTTTGTTTAGAAATTAAGCTGTCCATAATGACCAGAATGCTGAAGGATTAAAGGATAATGTTCTCACTACACTGAAGCTTGAACAAAGAGATGGACTATCAAAACAGTGAGAAATCTTGGTTCTCCTCTTAAATAAATTGAAAGAAGGAAAGCATAACCCCCAACTCCTCCCTTAGGACTGTATAACTGAACTGGTAATTTTCATTATAAAACTTCAAGCAACTTTAATAAGTCTTTTCTTATTAAAAAAAAAAACGACCACTGAAAGTGGATGGCTAAAAATGTACCTATCCTACACAGTTTATGTCATACTACTAAGGATCTACTTCATCTTCCTTTAATGGAGTCTTTCAACTGACTTAGGGTGAATTAAATCTTATGTTCAGGACATGTCTATGGCATAGCAGTTGTTTACACACTGAATATTCTTATGTGCATATGGCTGTACGTAGAATTCTGGTCCTGAGTCAGACATCGATTTGAGTGCTACTTATTCCCTTATAAAGACAAATTCAGGTAGTAAATCTGACTCTCTGCAGCTGACGAGACAATTGACATTGATTTCGAAATAAGACTATACAAAGCAGGTGGAAAGAGAAGTAGAGACATTTCTCTCAAGTACTTGTTGAAATTTCTGAAATACTTCATTGCAAGGAGACCTGAGCTATGTCTTTAATATATAAAAGGTATATTATATGTGGCTAGTTTAGATGTAGTATATGCTTTAAAACAAGATCTAAATGTTTTTGATAATGGGAACTGTAAGGCAATGTTTTGTAACTAACCAACCAATTATTCTGCTTCTCTGCAATTTGTCATTTTGTTATACTTCAGAAAACACATTTGCACTTTAGTATCTGTTCATCCATTTCATTGCTAGGATGCTCAGATGCCTTCTAAAATACCAGTCATTGTTTACAGAAATAAAAATGATGATTTCTGATGTCTGCCAAGTGGCTAATTAACTACACAAGTATACTCCCTTTTTTTTTTTTTCCAAGGGTTTGTTTGTTTATTTTTAGTGTAATTACTTCTTAAATACTAATTTGAAAAGAGTAAATTCTCACCGTGGAGAAGAGTGTTCTCAGTATACCTTCAAAAGCCTAAATTTAATGTCCTTCCTCCGGGTTTATAACACTGCAGAAATGTGCTTATGTTGTGATCAGATAGGATCCTGGAAAGTGGTAATTATGAAGAGGAAAAAAATTCTTTCAGAACTAAATGTATCTGTAAAAAGAAACCAGAGATGTCACAGAAGACTGATGAGAAAACCTGCTGCTGCATGAAGAGAACCATTTGCCTCTCCAGGGACACTAAGCAGCACCACACTAAGTAATACACCAGGGAATAACAATCAATATGGGTGCAACATCAGTTCTTGCTGCACAGGGTGTTAGAGATGGCATTGTTTAACTCATACAACATAGACACTATGAGTAGCTGGATTTCACTTTCCCCCACACAATATAATGTTATTTTAAACATGCATGCAGAGTGAGTTCGACTTTCTTGGCAATGGCTTCAAATTATGTTTGAAGTTGTTTAAAATGGAGAAGAGGATCTATCTAATTAAATGAACATGTTTCTCAGCAAGACATTCTGAAAAATGAGAACAGTTTTATGGAAAAAGAAAAATCCTCTTTTACTTGCCTATTCTGCTGAGCTCTTACCTTCTTTTCTTTAACTGAGGATGCATCTCTCATTCTCACCTCACATCACAAGCAGGCAAGTGCCATCAGTGGCAAACACTGAAGATGAGAGAACAAGTATACTTAGAGGCTGCGGGAAAATCTTGCTATTCTGCTTTTTGCAAATGGATAGTGAGAAAGGGAAAAGCAGTGGGAAATAGAACTGAATGACTAGCAGTGATTCAGCAGCAGTGAGGAGCTATTCTCATAAATTAGAAAATGTGAAATATTAATCATAAAAATGTGATTTAAAACTTTATATATGAAGTTGTTCAGCTCATCTATGTAGTATTGCACATACTCAATACATGAAGGATTCAGGGGCTCTAAAGCACTATGAACTGCATGTTGCATGTCAGGAGTCTCTATGGACTATGTGAATTATTCAGGATTGGCAACCTCACATTTCTCTCTGGGCAAAATAAATGGTTTGCAGGGCTTATTGCATTGGAGGTCAGTAGGCTAGAGTTGCAGATGTAGATAGGTTCCTTCAGATGGGAAGGGACAGTGGCATATGTATTATTGCCATTTGCTCTCTTCTGACTTTAGTGGCCTTTTTCTGTGCTAGAGCAAGTAATTTTCACTCTAACACCAAAGACTATGATTTTGATCTACAACACAATAAATAAGTTTGATCCAAACTGGGGCTTCTGGGCATTACTGTAATGCAAATAAATATTTCTCCATACACTTACAAATATCTCCTAAAAAAAAAAATGAAATTAAGGTTGTATATTCAAGCACACAAAAGTTAGGAACAGCTATATTTATGGTTTCTCATGCACTTTTAATTCTATCACATTGTATTCCCACCTAGTATAATGAATGAGTTCTTCAGGAGAAAAAAAACCAGCTATCTAAACATGCCTAATTCTATTATATATCACAAGCCTGACCTTACTTAATATTTGTTAGTTTGTTTTTCAAAACCATGGTCTTTCAGAGCATTTTAATATCTTGTTCATTAAAAAAAAAAAAAAAAAAAAAAAAGAGGAGGGCAGAATTTATATTTAAAAGTAATATTCCTTCCCTTTCACAAATCAGCAGTTTGTCTCTTGGCCTTTAATCACCCCAAGACAACATAGGCTTCCACGTTATCTAGAGAGTTTACAACTTTTTGACACCTTCACCAGAAAAGGTCTGTTATACAGAATAAAGAGGAAAAGCAGCTAGAACCAGAGCCTACTATGACCCAATTTTGATGCTGCTACATAATAAGAACTGGTGTGGACTTGGCTGAACTGGTGGTGATACTTTAGCATGAGGCAGGGGTATTGACCTGTGGCTGGTCATGCACACTCTGAGGGACAAGAGGGACAAGGCCAGCCAGGGGACAGAGGATGGACACCCAGACCAGCCCTGGTTTCTTCCTCCCCAGGGCCCGGCACAGCTGTACCACCGCCCATCTGTGGGAAGAAGCCATCAAGACCAGCAGAAGTTCCTGCCTGTCCTAGGGTGTTCCTCTGTTCAGTTATTTTACTGATCTGCTAAATCTTTCTAGAGGGATCCTGAGAGAAGAGCTGGAGTGGCACATCCCAACAAAAAACTGAGTTAAATCTTCGGGGACAAAGAAAAAGCACTTTCTGGAGTCTGTGTATTCCCACTGCTGGGTATCAACAGCGGGAATCTTCTCCAAATCAGCAGCTATCTTCTCCAAACAGAGCTATGACAGAATCCTTTACAGAGGGAAGGAGGTGGTATTTATACAGAGGGCTGCATTCTTTACACAAACAAGAAGGAAATTTGTTGAAGTCCATGGAGAGATTAAAGTTTCATACAAGTAATTCCACAAATGAGAATACCGAAAGGTTTGTGACTGTTGCCCCCCATTCATCAGAGATTCAGCACAGTCCCGGACTGAGCTGCAGTGGCTGGTATACCCTGGGCACACATCCACCACAACCCCAGAGCTGTCTTGACAGGTCCCTGCGCTGGGGGCCCTCATGAATTTGTGGCTAAAGACCAGCAGTTGCCACATAGTGGTCGCTCAGAAGAGGACAGAAGAACATTTCACACCACATTTGGGGCAAAGCCTTCCCAGCACCTGGGCCAGCTGTCTGTGAGCCACCACCCGCTAACTGCCCGTCCCCAAGAAGTAAGGCCAACAAGAAGTCCCATCCTCTGTACCCAATCCTTGCTTAACTACTGACAGAGCCTGGAAGTAATGGAGCTAAGAAGTAGGTGGGAGATCACTTGCAGAAGTGGATCTGTAAGCATGTTGTCACCAAGAAAGGGGCAGACCGTTCTGAAACATCCAGGCTGCACTGAAGTGTACCATTGCTGTGCACTGACACACCAAGTCCCTCAACGCCCAACATTGGAGAAAAGCAGTGTGGGTTGCACGGAGTCATGATCCATGTTGTCCTTGTACTGGTCACCCACAGAGCAACCCAAGTCCAGAAAAAGGAAAGAGTAGCAGAATACCAGCAGAGCGATGAACAAATGAGGGCATCAAGGCTCATCAACATCAGCTGTTCTGTATCCAGATAAAGAATATTTCTATTTAGTGTTTTTATATCAATTTCTGTGTTCATTCTATATTGATCAAATCTATACCAATGTTCTTACACATTGACTGTGGATACTGTTGTGACCTGGTTAAAAATGGTGCAGCTAACCTGAGTAGTCCTTCTGGAGAAATGGAGAGTAAATCAGTCCCGCCACGCACTGGATGGGGCCAAACAACTTCATATAGATCTCTCTGCTCATCTAGATGATCTGTCATTGACAAATTCCATGTCAGCTTCTAGTAGTCTGGATTCAAGAGAAGTCTCAACAGGTTATTCAAAGAGAAACCCATTAAATATTACTAAATATATACATATCTTGGACTGCAAAACAGAGGCTGGGGAAGTACAGAGAGAAAATATTACATACAATTGCCTTGTTACGTAACATATTCTTCCTGAGTTATCCACTTGGTTACTTTTGGAGACAAGACCTTAGGTCTAGAATGGGTCACACTAATATTCTTACAGTGTGGGAGGTTGTTATGTAAAATTTGGTCTTCTGACAACATTGATCTTGTCATTTGGCCAGCAGTGGCAGAGCAGAAGCCCTCGGCAGGGTACACTGTCTCTATAAATCAAAGATCTTGAAAAGTGTGAGTGTTGTAGCTACGCTACCTATCATCCAAGTGGCTCTCAACTAGTCATTTAAGAGGAAAGCAATTTCTGGCTGAAGCTATAGTTGTGCATATGGTCCTCCCTTATTAAAGTCTTTCAGTGGGGTTTCTTTCAGATTCAGGAGAGCAACCCTTCTCGCATACAACTCACTGGTAAAACACCCTAGTTCTCTGATGAACTAAGAAGTCTAGAAGTTTCCCAGGGTGTAGCTGGTGAAGAGACATGCTAGCCCATGCACTCAATGTCTTAGGTTAGGATGGGTCATGACGTGCCTGGCCTTTTGGTTTACATATTTCAAGGGTGCATGGTGAGGAGCAGTGGCTCCCTGTGCAGCTTTCTCAGAGGTGTCATCTCACCTAGACCACGTATAAGAGGTCCTCAGCATTTCAGAGGATTGAAACAGTCTGGATAGCTGAAGAATTCATCTTCAAGGGGCTTCAGTGGGC